>NC_140574.1:17798767-18331267 GCF_057381845.1 Rhamphochromis longiceps
CCATATCATGTATTGTAGTCGAGTGTAGAAATACATTGTGCTAAGAAGTAGAGCTGGCTATTGTCTTCAGTGCCACTTAACTGCATAAGACCAAGAATCACATTTTCAGCTGTTACCTGTAAATAACTAACTAAATAACTATTCATTCATGTTGTTTTATCGCTTTAACATATCAGTGTTTGTCTTAGGGGCCATTCTTCCTGTGCACCTGTGCTAGTACTTCCTGTCTCAGTTGCCCTCCGCTCTCCTCATCCCCCTACCCACAAACCGCATCCTTCACACTGTCACAATAATATTTGTTGAAAAAAAAACTCCACAGTCACAGACACAAAGACTACGATGCATAGGTGTGCAAGTGAAAACAGGGTCTTCCCCATCTCTACCCCTAGCTAACGTGACAGTTTCTACCGCTTACTGTACACAGGACTGCAGTCACAAGCGATGATAAAAAGTTGAAGCATTACATTCACAGTCCTGTACATTTGTATGTATGTATGTATGTATGTATGTGTGTGTGTGTGTGTGTGTGTGTGTGTGTGTGTGTGTGTGTGTGTTTTGTATGCATGTCACTCCTGAATATGCTGCAGAGGTCTCTGGGAAGAGGGATAGTCCATTGTAGGAGAGGTGTTTTGTTCCTGGATGTGTTCATAGCTCCGTAGGTAGTGACCATTGTTCTGCTGGTAATAGTACACGAGTTTCCTGGCAAACAAAGGCTCCACCTAAAAGGAGAACATGACGATGTATGAAACATGTATGTTAACGTACCTATACAAGCAAAGACCAAACAACTAAAACAACCAGTGGAAAAAGGAGACTTTATGGCTTTTATTTCTGATTTTTCCCTCCCAAAAATCATGACTATAACCTCTAATTAATATCAAAAATGGCGAAATAATATATCAGTCTTGTTAGCTAACTAGTTCGCTAGCTTGAAAGAAAATTACGTTTTTTCTTTTTTTTTTAAACAAATAATGGGAAATTAGGCCCATTTGTTATAAAACAAAATTAATGACTTAGGAAATTCTTTTTTTAATTATTAATTTTTAAATAGAATATCGCCTTTTCAGCCACCATCCATCCCTCTCTCCAGTAGCCGTTATGAATGTACATCTCTCACATAAAAACATGCTAATCAATCAACAGTAAAATCCATTTTCTGTTATTTTACGAATGACGAATGAAAGCTGCTGACCTTAGTTATACATCTAATGGTATAACTAACATGCAACTTCCAAGAAACAGACCGTTTTCAGTTACAAATAAAATCTAAGAAAGCAAGTGAAATATAGCTTTAAGTTTAGCTCCAGTATCATAAACAGCAGAGGCTCTTGTTTAACTACACTGATTCCAATTAAAGGATGGTATTCAGATCTCTTGTTTTCTGAAAATATGCATTTTCTAATATTAATACAGACTACTTTGATTGATCATTTAAAATCTGTTTTCATCGCCTACAGTTATTGTTCTTTTTGCTTTGTTTTTTGTTTTATTGGGTAAAGTTTTACAGTTTTAAGCGAGTTTTATGTACCTGTGCTGTGATCATCTTCCTAGGGCGTTGTGGGTCAGGATATTCGTCTCCAAAACATAGCACCACCTGGTGTCTTGGTACATGACGGCCATTATGGGCAAAATCTTGAAGTTCTGTTAGAAAAAAGAACAAGGTAAGAAAGTTTAACCAAAAAAAATGAGGTGTAATAAACACAAAACCCAATATGTACTCAGCCATGACATGTTTAGATTTCAGGTTACTAAAAAAGACATTAAAATCCCCTTCTTGCTAACGTGACATTTTCCTTAATCATGATGACTTTTCTGGAAACTACTGATGAGAATGACGCAAAATTTAACGTAAAATGGCACACCAAGCATTATCTTGCAGTGTGGTGGACCACAGGAGGTGGGTGGGGACTCCACATGCTTCGGCCCCCTGCTGAGAATGTGAGTGGCTTCTTAATGCTACCTCAAGACTTAAGAGGGACTTACCCAGACACACCACCTGCAGCTATCTCCACCTTCTTCATTGTCATCTCCATTATCAAAACCATTATCAATATGATCAAAAGCCATCGACATGCTTTAAGTAACTGAAGCTGTTTACCATTACAATGTTAATTATTCAAACCTGTCAAGGAATTTAATGACCGATTGTTTTTTTTCCATACGAGTATCCTCTACGCTAGGACAAAAGAAAAGATGGAGCAGAAGATATATTGGCTTAAATAGACAAAAATGTCTATTGAAAACAAGTGTGTGTGTAATCTGTATGATCTGAATAGCAAATTGAATGGAAACTCGTGAAATCATTTTGTCCTTCAAGAAATATTGTAAAAGCTTGCAATACAATTCAGCATAATGGAATAAAAACACCTCAAATTATGAGTTTTAAATAAGAAAAATAACTAATTCGCAAAAATAACACATTTTACTAATATACTTCGGTATATATTTATAGCTCTTATATTTTAAAGGCAGTCAGTGTGTGCTATACGTTACGTCTAAATTGCCAACAGTTATGGGGAAATTCTACAGTATAAGGCAGGTTTAGTTACTTGTTTCTTTGACGATTCAGATTTTGGATCCGTAATATTGCTTCATTATAGATCAAACTACTAAACTATGGAGAAAGCCAGGATTTTACATGGTAACACTTTTACTTTAACCTTACCTATTTGGCATTTAAAAGCAGCTGTACAGTCCAGATCTGGGCATATGTTTGTTAAATGGATTTGTCAGTGGGCAACCAGTGTATAAGTATAGAAAATGTTTTTTCATCATGAAACTCAAGGTTAACATATTCTGTGCAAATTCTAAAGACTTTTTTTCCTATTTAAAAAAAAAAAAGACATTAATCAGTGAAAAGATTTTCTGACCTAACTAAAATAAAAGCCCTGAAAAGCACTTTCACCATTGTGGTCCACAAACAGAACAGAAAGTTAACATTTACAGTTTCACAAAAGCAGAAATATTGCATTGGACTGCATCACTTTTCTTGGGCGTTTTTGTGTGCTGTAGGTGGAAACACTGTAGCACAGCAGATATCACTTACCAATAAGGAATTGATGGGTGTCAAACAATTTGCATGACTGCTCCTTCTCCAACTTGTTGGGTTTATCCATATATGGAGCCAGAGGTCCTTCCCAATATACTCTGCCTTGGCACAGGCGCTTAGCATACAGCCCATCGGCTGCCATCCACAGAAGCACTCCCTTGTCTAGTATGTTAGGAAGCATCTCAGCACCCTGTCTCTGAGATTCAGGGTATGGGAATGGGAAAAGAATGACTTCTGCCCCACTGTGAAACTTGTCCTCTGGGCATGGAGAAGAAGGAGAGGAAGAGGAGGGAGAGGAGGAAGAAGTGATCCGGCATCCTTGCTGGCTGGTGGTGGTAACTTCCTTTACCAAAGTCTCTCTGTAGAATAGGGACACGTGCAGGCTAAGATCTGATGGAAAGAGAAAAGCATACATCAGGAACATAAAAATTTGAGCCTTACTGTATGATAAAATGTAGGTCTCGAAAATTGCTAAACTTAAATAAAACTTTTATTTTCGCAGTCTTTGCATATAGAGTATTGCTTATTTCCTTCTAACCTTTCCCCAAATATTCTCAACCCTGAGTTTTTGTCTATTTTAAATAGACATGTTTCATGTTCTGAGATTTAAAAAATGGAAATACTAAATGCGTAATGTGTTTGTAGTTTCTTACCTAGCCACACAAATAGATGTAGTGTAGATTAGTGAATATTTAGAAACAAGCATAGGAGTTAGTAAGAGTATCTGTTTAAATGGGCCTGAAACAGTTCTTTACCTGTTATGGCATTGTTATGGTCCACTGCATACATGGGCGGTTGAGACTCTGAAAAGTAGGTGTGGAAGGAGAGCTGAATACCTGCATGAAATTAATGAAATAAAATAAATGCGTGCAATGATTAGAAGGGGAGCATGCAAAAATTTAAAAGGGCAGGAAGAATAATTTTAAACTCTTATTTTTAACAAAGGAAGTATGAAGAATGTATCTCATCTAGCGCACCATAGCATGAGTGTGGAACTGTGGATAATCACTCTTAAAGCCAGGTTTGCCTACAGGTGGTAACATCAAATATATATCATGATTTGTAAGGAAGATACTGCAGCTAAATAGTTGTTTATATGTTATTTAAGATTTGCTTTTGATTAACAGGATATTGACATACTTAAAATATAACGTTCTGACTGAAAGTAAATAAACTCCTACAACTACGACTGGATAAAAGCATTACATTACAAAATAAAAAGACATGATTGGAAGTTCCCTTTATACTTAATCTTTTACATCATTCAGTCTGGAACAGAAATCACTGAAACTTTTGAAAAATGCTAGCCCATTCTGAATGTCATATCTGTAAAGCGTAACATGTATAGGTGAATATTGTACCGTTTTCTGAGTGTGACCCTGGCCAGGCCCGACTGATTGATGATGGATAGTGGCACTGACTATACTGCAGCTCTGGAAGTGGCCCGTGGTGATGTGGAAGAGGCTGTTGTTCTGGAGGTGCGTGGTAATCTCTCCAGTCCCTTCTCTCCTGAGAAACCATAAAACCAGGTACCTGAAAGATCAAACGAGTGGTCACTCAGAAAGTATGTCATTAAACCGAAACATTTCGTTCCCATGTATGTGCTAGGCTCAGCCACAAAATCTGCTGACCTGATTGTGCAGGGATGTATATGGAGGAATATAGCTAAGGTTATTTGCATGTGGTGAGGTCTCCTCCACACTGGTCATCTTCATTCCTGTAAAAAAAAAACCAAAAAAAAACCCAAAAATGATTTCCCAAATAATCAATTTAAAAATAAAGGAGAAATAGTGTGAAAAGAAAGATTCAGAACAACAATGCTTTATTGCACAGAGTTGTAAAAATATGTGAGGTGCAATATGTCACAAACCACACTAATCAAATTTATTTTGGCAGGGCTGAACTGTGAATACGTTTTGCACACTTGTGAAGCTGTGCTATTTTAATTTGAGTGACAGGGTTATTTTCAAAGCTAGTGCAACAGATGATTGAGTTCATCTGAATCTTGTTTATTTGGAGAATAAAGTGTTAGTACAGATAGCAAGAATTGCTCTGGTGTGACAAAAAGCATTGTATGATGGCAGAGACTTAGTTATGCAAGGCTGGAGGTCGTCTGGTTGTGTTATGTGCACCCTGCACTTAGTAACCGAAGCCCTCTAAAGAAAGCACTACGGCCTTTTTGGTACATGCTTTGGCTTCCTTTGTGCTTCCTGCCTCATCACAACTGCAGTGGTGCATATGTATGTAAAAAAAATGCCATAGACTATAAACAATATAAGTTGCTGTGTGAAATGTGTCAGTATTCTGTATGTGCAGGTGAATCAATGCTATGGCTATGGCATGCTTGTAGCCTGTACTACTTGCACAGGAATCCAAATACAACCATTTTACTCCAAGCTACATGTGACATGTCCTACACAGGTTGTTAAAAGTGGTGCTTCATGTAATTCTACACAGCTTTAGAGTATTTTGCATGAACAATATCTAACTATATGTAATACTTACCTTTTTTGGCTCCCTCTGGAATGATTCTGTACACTTTGTACGGCTCAGAGATGTCCAGCTGGCTTCTTTCAACTATTTCATCAAAGTCATTGCTTTTATTAAGGGCACAGCGTAGTCTGGTTTTCCATGTAGGGGGATCTGGTTTATCTACACCTTCCTTATATTTTCCCTTGAACATCGCCCATGCCTGCATTAATCAGTGAAGAGATTTTTCTTTAAACTTCCTCTTTAGTCATGCCAAAGCAAGTCAGGAATTTGGAATGAAATAGCACATGTTTAGTAGCTTACATTTTTCATACTTTTTGCTGCAATAATTCATGCAAAGCGTTCAAAATGCAATTGTCAGATGTTTTAGGTGCACTGTGAGGAGAAAGACGGGATGGTCTGACCTTAAAGAGTGCAGCATCCTCGTCTCTGTTATAGTCTTGTTTTCCTGCATGCTTCCACGGAATCCTAAAGATGCTTTTTTCATCGTTCTCCCAAACCAGGCCAGGATATCTCCCGCTGTCAATCTGATCGATGAGCCACTGTCTCAGTTTGCCATTGCCGCAACTGACTGACAGGCCACTGTCTTCATCCAGGTTCATCTGTGCAAACTGAGATAAAATGAGATCAAACTCAACACATATAAGACCTGTGGGCGCAGTAAACGTTCTAGCTTATTTATTATTTTTGATTCTAAGTTTTAGTCCTCGCCCCAAATCTGATATTATTAATTTGCCGATTCGACCACTTACAACATGTTTGGTTGCAATTTTAAACCGAAAAGTCATCGTTTTTTTAATTAATGAAAGATTTGCCCTGTTAGTGAGCTCAAGCTCGCAGAGAATTTCCTCATGCAGTCACGCCGTTAGTAAAGGACGTGATCTGGCTCAAGTGAGTAAATATAACAATCACGTTTGGCACAATTTCCTTTTTCTGTCAGAGAAGTGTGACTTATATGAGACGCGTGCATAAATTAAAAAGAAAGTGTTATGATTCATCCGCAAGAGTTTAATCCCAGGTTTACAGAGGTGTGTAGCGGGGTTTTTTTTAATGCTGTATTGTTTAGGAGCTATAACTCTAATTTAATGCCAAAATTACACAAACTAGTTCATGTTTTTGCCCGTGTAGTTAAATGCTGACATTTTCACCTGACTGAAACTTGTGGGGTCTCATAAGAATATTAAATATTTACATGTATTTTTTTTTTATAATGAAAGAATATATAGAGAGCGAGACAGAGAGGTTGTGTGAATTTTCTTTATAAAATGCGCTGATCTGGCTTACCTTTGAATATGTCAGGTCCACCGTTGAAATCTGTTTTGAAGCTTTCGGGTTCCAATTCTTCAACGTTATCACATCTTAATTTGTTAAAGGGAGGAGCCTATCGGGCTCTGAGAAGTTCAAGAGGAGATGTTAAGCGCTCGGGCGCTCATTTCTGTGAAACTCGGCGCCCACACAGCGCTGCGGTGGGGAATCCCTTTAGAGACACCCTGAGCAGACACCGGGACGGAATGGAACAATTACCTGTAAGCTACGCTCACAAAAATATTTCCCCACCAATTTATTCTTGCAAAAGTCCGCACGTCCAACCTATTTTCCACAAATAAAACTGCTGATGGAAACGCCTTTAAAGTCTTTCATGTGCTATTTGTTAGCAGAGGTAGATGATGACAGGGTTTAATTAATTATCGTCAAAAGAAAAGCCATGGTTGAATTCAAAAAGCTTCTCATTATAGGAGGGCTTTGTTAGTAATACCGCCATCAAGTGGCTGCCCATGCTCCTCCCCAGCTATCTGAAGTGTGTATAGGAGACTGCTGCATACAAAATCTCATAATGGTAAAACAAAAGTGATGTATTTTAGTTTCTTTTAGTCTCTGCGACACCTGCAAAAAAGACCGATTAAAAGAACTCTATCTTGGTGTTTTTGATGCCACCATGCATGACCTCCCCCCGGAACACAGACAAACAGGAAGACAACCAGGAAACAGAGCTGTAAACTGAGCACAGAGTGTGTCTTATCACCTTCAACATGACAGCCCACTGACCAGAAACCTCACAAAACACTTGAATTCATTACTTTTATTGGACAATATGAAATCATAACAGCACACAGTTCAGAACATTTATAAGTTAAGAAAACAGTACCAGGAACATCAAGTAATCAACACTAAAAATGACTGTGGACTGTACACAATAATGAATAGTCTTTTGCAGTATTTTATGTCCATGATATTTAAAGAATCCTTCCATTTGCGATACAAACACAGACTTCCAGATGGGTCTGTAACTTGTCTTTCCATAATCTTCCAAAGACCTCATCAAAACAGCTCATCAGATACCTCCAGGTGGGGTGTTTGCAAGTTCTTCTATTGCTTCAGCCTTGACTTTGGATGCCTGATCAAGCAAGTCACGTATATCAGCTTCATCATTAAAAGGATTCTCCTTGTATTCCGTCCGTAGCCACTCTCTGAACTATAGGAAGAAAAGGTTAAGTCTGTTAAAAGCAACGTAGGCAATTTTACTACATATAAAACAACAATGATGTCAGTTTGAATTGCAAGGGTATACTTCCTGTCTTTTCATGCTTCATTTTCAATATGCTCGCTTTGTTACCACCAACCTGTTCAGCTTCAGTTTTTTCAAATTCCTGGAGCTGCCGCTGGAAGCCCAGGTTTGGGCCAGCGCACGGCCGGACCACCTTCACCGCAGCCAGGGCTTCCTGCCAGCCCAATCCTGTCACCGTCATTATGTAAGCTACAACCAGCGTGACACTACGGGACACACCAGCCAAACTGTATGAAGAGCGGGATGGAAAACAAACACTACAAGATTTAGCAATTATGAATAAATCATTGTCAGTATTCACCCATGACACATTTACTGTAGATAGCAAATGACTCGTGTTACATTTGTACAAGCAAGCGCAATGTCCTGGTTTGAGCAATTTGTCCTCATTTAGAAAAATGTAGATGAATATTCAGAGTGTGCAGATGTTTATTAATAACACAAGCAAATAAAACTATCATGCAAAGAAGTAGTGGTGGTAATAAGGTGGAATGAAAGTCCAATTCTGACAGTAATCACTGCATTTAACACGGCGCATCTTGTTTAAAAAGGAAGATAAGTTCAGGAAGTCCAGTCCAGCAACTGGAAAAAAAGATTTGTTACCAGGAATATTTATAATTCTGTATTCTGTGCACACAATTTATTGCACAATTATACTGCAAGCAAAGGTAAAGGTGAGATACATAAAATAAATGAATAAGTTTTGGCCTTTGCAATGAACAAGGGACTAAGCATTCATAATTAGAGAAGGCATTGTAAAAGCAGCTCTTAAAAATAGCCACTTGTATTTCTGAGAAGACCCTCTGTCTAGCCAAATATAACTTTACCCTGTGAACACTTGGTCAGCTACCCTAGTACACGAACACAATGCACTCAGACTTGTTACTGTACTCTGTTTTAGGAAGTTCAAGAATAGGTTTTTATCACTTAATCTCTTCTGCAAAGCAGTCACACATGAGTTCATTTGTGCACTTGTTTGTTGTGATCTGGGTTTTTTTTCCAGCTTTAAATTAACTACATTTAAATTTCACCATGTCTGCAACTGTTTGAGACAGACAGAGTGAATCTATGTAGGTCCGTTATTCAAATTTCACCTCTCAAGCTTGAGTGAACCTAAATTCTAGCTTGCAGGTAAAGATACAAGTAATCTAGGTCTCACCAGTGAACTAGGCAGCCTTCTCCTTTTAGGCGGGACTCGTGCATGAAAACAATACTTTGTTTGAAGTACTGAGATCTGTGGGGTACAAAAAAAGGAATGTAAAAATGGCTCCTGACTACCTAAAAACTGCTATGCCAACACAAAATCGCAGACTATATGCTGTTATTTTATCTTTGCCATGTTTTTGTGAAAGGCATGGGAATGTTTTTGTAACTGGCATGTGAAACTATTGCTCATCCTCTCTCCATGAGGATCAGGGTGTGTTCATCTCAAGTAGCTGGTGTCATATTTCATGCAACAGGTCTCGAACAGCAAATGTCATGTTCTCAAAACCTTAGAGGTATGAGACATATGGGGGTGCTAAAGATGGCAGGTGCACATGTGTGCATATTTGTAGCATATCACATGTACAGCTCTGTGAAAAGATTTCCTCCCTTCCTGAGTTCCTTTGTGTGTTTTTGTCATACTTATGTGTTTCAGATTTTTTGAATTTCACTCCACATCCAGCCTGGATTACTGCCAGACATGTTAAATTTGTTACATCTGGTGTAAAACTAACAAAAGCATCTCATAAAAAGAATATCATAGCAACAGTCAAACATGATGGTGGTAGTGTGATGGTCTGGGACTGCTTTGCTGCTTCAGGACCTGAACGACAAGTCATAATTGACAGAAACATGAATTCTGCTCTCCACCAAAAAGTCATGAAGGAGAATGACTTTTTGGGTGTCAGTTCTTGAAGTTTAAGCACGTTTGAGTTATGCACACACCAGCAAGTCCACCTCTGAAGGGGTCAAAATGAAGGGTTTGGAGTGGCCTAGTGAAATCAGACTGAGATGCTTTGGTATGACCTTAAACAGGCCTTTCATGCTGGAAAACCCGCCAATGTGGATGAATTAAAACAATTCTGCAAAGATGAGTGGGCCAACATTTCTCCACAGTGATGCTAAAGGGTGGCAACACCAGTGATTAGTTTTAGGGGCAGTTATTTTTTCAATAGGGCGAGGTGGGTTTGGATAACTTTTTCCCTTAATAAATGAAACTATCATTTATAAAAATAAGAAATCAGGAAGAGGGCAAACACTTTTTCACAGCACTGAACATGTCTAGGTGTGTTTGTATACCTCTGCTAGCTAGCCAGCATACCATTTGCCAATAATCGTGCTATAATTCAAGGACTTAGCTGCAAGACATTGGTCATTGCTTTTAGTGTGAATATAATTAAAGACTATTGTAACACAAGCACCACCCTTGGCCATCTTCTCTAGTTTCACATAGAAATAACTGCGTGTATTTGAACGTCACACATACCTACCAAAATAAGAGCCAAGAGCTCAGTCCATTTGTGTTACTGTGCTCTTGTCAGAAAATAAATGTTTAGCTTGGGAAAGCATATCATTTACACTTTATCTTGGAGAAAATGAACCTTAGACACCCACACAAAGAAGCCTCAAATGGATGTAGTACGCTCTCACTCTGCCTCAGCTTTTCATTGTTCTGTGCCGCGCTGCTGTGCTGCACAATTTGGTACTTACAGGTTTTGTGTGGGAAGGTCAGCTGCTGAAATGCAGAGATAGGTCATCTCCTGGTGGACAGAGTATACTAGTCAAATGTCACGTTCTCCTAAATATTTAACACAGATCAGCTAACAGAATGAAGAATATAATAAATGTCACCAACACACCAACACAATCAGTGATTCACGATGTGTGTTGCTTATGGTGAGGGCAGGCTGTGTAACTAAAGCTGATTAGCCACTATACTAAAAACGCCAGCCTAATTGTTCTGTTGTCCCATTAAATTAGCTCTGAGCTGTCAGGTCATGGACCTGGGAACTCTTTGATGTCCTGCGGCAACCTCAGCTGTTCCAACTTATCCCGCTGATGCTTGATGGGATCTTGGAAGTTCAGAAACCATGACAAGACCAACCTCGGGCTCTCTGTTGCATTTCTCTCTTTGTAAATAGTTTGTGCTCTCTATCCCTGCTGTTCAGGAGGTACCATTGGCAGGGTGGGGGGTGTCTTTACATGTTAAAGCGTCAAAATCAATAATCCAGAAAAAAAAGAATAACGAAGAGAGACCGCATAGTCCGAGCTGGTTGAGACAAGAACAACCGCCTACTCTGAAACCCACGCAGGCACACAACTCAGCACACTGACAAACCAACTGCTGTTGACTGGCATTTTACATGATACTCTAAAGAATCACATGAGTAAAAGAAAGTCCCCTGTGTATGTTTTACTCGCACGGAAATGAGAGCTGTTTGCTCAAGGAAAAGAGCTACTGATACACAGTGGTTCCTGAACAACCTGACAGACCGGGTCAACTGTGGAGGGTGTCTGACTGCTCTCAGCCAATCAATCTGCTCAGCTTGTTTGCTGGATGACTCTATTTAAAAATTTATTAGAAATTCAATATGTGTACCTCTATGATACACCTGGGTGCTGAGACATTATAAGGCAAAGGGAGCTTCTCACCTGGAGGATAGGAGCTGCACTGTCATGAATCGACAGGATGTGTGTAATGTTGTTTCTGGCTAAGTGTTCTCTGTCCCTTGCATCTGACAGAAACGCATAACAGCACAGTCGAACAGCGTTATTATATCTGCACACATATAAGAAGTCAATTTAAAAATAATAATAATAAAGAGAAAATGAGACACACCTTTGAAATTTCCCAGGTATAAATCAGGAAGGACCTATAAGGAAAAAGAATACCGATTGCTATATCAAAAACCAATGATTGATACTGAGGTGGTGCAAACTGATTAAAGACCAGTCAGCTACAAAGATAAATGAAACCCTAAAATATGAAGTTATAATTACAAATTGTGTCATTTGATGGTCTGAATAGATAAATATTCAGGCACTAAATGATAATAACTAAAACAACAACAACAACAAAAACAATAACTATGCCAAAAATAATTCTAGTTTGATCACTGAACTGTGCTGTGATTAAGTATTCTAACAGCGATGCTACATTTTCTAATATTGCAAAGTTAACGAGGAACCAAACTTTTTATTCTATGAAACGTCCAAAAATGACCAGCACCTATCTTTAAAACACTGAGCACCGCTCACACAATAATTCCAACCTGAGGAGCACGGAAGAGAGGAAAATCGTACCTTGTTGATGCCATTACCCATGCTGAAAGACCCGCCTCACAGGAGAAGAGTTGGAACAAATGTCACACGCTGCAGCCTCGGCGCTGGAAAACGCGTATCCGGCGTCTCGATGCCTTCCCAAACCCGCTGAAGGGGAGCAAACGCAGTAGGTCTGCGTCCGAGCGAGCCGAGCACTGCTGCCCGAGGTTCCCGAGGTGGATGCTGGGAGCTGTAGTTTCCTAACGCAAAGGGCGTTGCAGACCTGTAGTAGATGTGTGTGGAGGAGTTAAACAGCCCCACATAAAAATATAATTATCGAAATCAACGAAAAGCTCAGTAATTTAATCAATATTGATCATTTTGCATGTAAAGATAGATAGATAGATAGATAGATAGATAGATAGATAGATAGATAGATAGATAGATAGATAGATAGATAGATAGATAGATAGATAGATAGATAGATAGATAGATAGATAGATAGATAGAGCCAGGACAGACAGGAATGGATCTTCTCACCTTCAACCAAAACCTCACAAAATACTTGTCTTTATTTCCTTTGATGTCATTATAACAACACAGTGCAATAACACTGAAGATCGCGGTTTCTAACAAAGCAAAACACAAAGTATCCACAGGTTGTTTGTTCTGTTCCATACAGACGACCCAGTTTGGATGCCATCACCACCACCAGCAGAATGATGGCACCTGTGGAAAGGCTTTTAAGCAGGACAAACAGGAAACAGAATCTGCAAGCTGAGTATAGAATGTGACTTATCACCCTCAACCAAGAGAACCTTGACTTTATTCCTTTTATCTAACAGGTTGAAGTAACTAAAATAAATTGAAAACACAGCGAAAACCACTGTTTGCAACAAAGTGAATTATAAAATATTTACTGATTTATTTATTTAAAAAATCAGTAAATATTACTGATTTCCCCTACAGACCAGCCAGTGTGGATGCCCTCTCCACCAACAACACAACTTTTATTGTGACACCTTTGAAAAGGCTCTTCCAGAAATCGCGCTTATCCAAATGATTTTTCAAACAACATATGAAGGCACGTTTGGTTAGAAAAAAACTTTAATCTATGCTGCAGACACAATCAACTAGATGCATTCTGGCAGTTAACCAGTCTGAACAGAAATAGAGTGTGACTGCTGAAGGAGGCACTGAGAAACCAACGACAGGCTCGGGACTCTACAGTGCTGCTATTACAGAGAAATGATGGCATATGTCAGATCTCTACTGATAATTACTGTGATAAAGACATCAACAGGAAGTGCTGCTACCCACTGCCCAACATTGACAGCACATTTACACCGCAGACACCAGTTCACTTAACTTCCTGGTAATGTGTTGTTTTGCTATGTGGGGCAGCTTGTGACTGCCAGCCTCTACTCTACAGCTTGAATGGGAGGAAAGCATCTGCGACAGAGATGTGATGCACTTACTACACAGAGTAATGCGAGCTGGTTATCAGTCCACCCATCCGGTTTATGCATGAGGGTATGTATACTTTTCCCCTAGTTTTATTGCTTTTAAGAGCTCTGCACACTGGTGAATGTACTCTAATAGTAATCAATCAATCTAAAATGTTACTTGGATTCACAAGAAAACTGGGCAGGAGACAACATCAGATATTTTTATCACTTCTTGTAGTTTTGCCATAAAGTAAGTTGAGTTTATAGAGAGAGTCAACACACTATTGGACCTAAACTCATTTGTAAACTGCCAAAACTGAATGAGAACGCTGCCCGATACTGTGCCACTAAACAAGGTCATCTATGTGAATCTCCAAGCAGTCATAAGTAGGTGGAATTTAAGCTTGAATTCAGTCATTTCACTCACCAGTTTGTTTTTGTCTTTTAATTGTTGGTAAGAGCACTCCATTTCTCCTCAAGTGTCAATTACCACCAATAAATGTAATTAACAGAAAAAAGTTGAAGAAAAAAACTTGCAAGGCAATAAAATGGAGACAATATGAGCCAGGTAAATATGATACTGCTTTGATGTGGCTTTGGTGTGCAAAAGGAGGAATTTATAGTGTGGGCGTTCACAGATAGGCTGCCCAAAATGTAGGCCTACTTGTAGTACATCGCCCACATTGTCAGTGGCTACAATTCAGGTGGTTTCCCGCTCTAGTTTCGCATAAATATTCAATTTATCAATGAACTTGTTTTTTTTTTTCGGTCAGTGCTTCATTTTAATTACTCCATCATATTAACTTGTCTTTTGGGGTTTTTTGTTATTATTAAAAAAATAAAATAAAACGTCAAAGTCCTCATCTTAACTTAGCTTAGCTTACACCTTAATTTTTTAATTCGATGAGAACGTTGTTTTTCCCTCCTATGACAACTGCCGTTTAGATCCAGCTAGAGCGATTCATCAGTGTCACCATCATGAAATATGAACAGGCCTCTCCTTCAAAGAGTTTCACCACTAGGTGGCACCAACGTGACACTCAACGATTTACAGCGATCGGCAAAAATTGCAGTGTTGCCCCCCCCCCCCCCCCCCCCCCCCCCCAAAAAAAAAAAAAGAAAAAGAAAGAGAAAAAACAATGTGAACACAACAGATAAGACAAGACAAACGCACACAAAGATTAATAATCTTATCCCGTATTTCTGCTTTGTGTTAAAGGCATCTCCGACAGTACATAGTTGAATCTACTAGCACCCCTGGATTGTTTCTGTCATCGATTTATAAGCCTGCTTGTAGTTTTTTTTCTTTTTATCTTGCGCTTTTCACTTTTGAAGTAGGTCGTCGAGGAAATCCCGGAAATAGAAATAAACTGCTTTACTTGGACCTTTCCAGCACATTTTCGGTAACTGTTTTGTTTGATACTGGAAGTGAATGGATGTGTTCCCCCTACAGTTTTGTTTCCCGAGTAATTCATTTAGTTATGGAAGTAAGTCAGTTAAAGATGCCGACACTTTGGGATAGCCTGTGTTGTTAGCTGACCTCTGTCACAGTGTTGTGATTGTTACGGATGTTGATTAGCCGATTCACTAATTAAACTGTGTCCTGTGCGCTTTGTCACGGCTTTGTTTGAGCTGTAGGTTTTTTGTTTTTTCCGATGTGACACTGTGAATTCTTCCCAGGGATGGCCACCGCGCCGGAGTCCTCACTTCACATGAGGTCGACGGATCTCATTATAAAAGAACCCCTGGATTACGGAGGTTTTGGAGAAGTTTACTTATGTTATCATGTGACGCTGGGCCAGGTGGTGTTAAAGACTATGTACACTGGACGTCTGCGCAACGAGTAAGTTGTTGTAGTTGTTGTAATATGTTACTGCATGTGCTACCCAAGGGTATTCCCCTTCGTCCAACGATAACTTGAATCATGTGTCCTGCGAAGTTTTCCACGCAACCAAGCGAGACACTTTTAGAGCGTGCAGAAAGTATAATAACACAGATGAATACACACGTATGTAAATGAATGTACTCGTTATTACGGTTGTCTATACCAAGGTAGTGTGCTGTGAAAAGGGACACTACCTTGGACACTACCACTTCCCTTTTGAACAAGGAAATGGAGACAGGTTGATTCAGCTCAATGCCGAAGAAGTCCAAAATCAGTTTTTATATCCGGATATACACGAATTTAAAGAAAACTCGTTCCTATAAAGGGTAAAGTTTTAAAGTTAGGGATAATACTCAGTCTAGCACTAAGAACACAGACTAAATTAGCTACTAGATCCAAGGCCATAAGATTTCTTGTGAGACATGCCTGGACTGTACAAAAACAAAACGGTTCTTTCCCATGAATTAATTATTCTATTAATTATTGACTATTTAGTTTTTTTTTAAATTGTGAAGAATATCTGTTCACTTTTTATTTTTTGAGACAAAATTTCAAATGTAGTGCGTTGTCCCCATAACAGTCTGCATGTAAATAAATACAAAATGAATTTATAATTGTATTTATGTATTTATAAATACAAAATATTAACAGTGATTATAAAAATTGTTGCTTATATTTTTACTTGTCAGCTTATTGTTTGTATCTCAGATGCGCTGTGAGGCACGTGCCAATCCAAAGTCTTGCCTCAGTACTTTCAATCAGCTCCACCAAATACCAAAAAAATGTTTAACATAATTTAAAAAAATGTTGTCTTTATCTTAATCCCTATCAGTATAAGATGATAAATGTATTTCTGTAGCACTAGAAACAGAATCACTGCTCTGGCTTGTCTGTATGATTATAAATGGTAACAGAAACACAGAATTAAAGACTATATTTCTTACTTATCTGTTACTGCACACCCACACATGCTTAGATATCAGAATTGGGTTATTGAAGTCGGTAAGAATATGCTCGCATTGTCAGTTTTCCTATGCAAAAGCTTTCTCTTATTACATTTAACAAACTTTCCAGGGAGAGTAAAAAATCGCTACTGGAGGAGGGAAAGATCATGGCGAGCCTGAACCATGAGCGAGTGGTCAAGTTGCTGGGTGTGATTATGGAGGATCGAGATTGCTCTCTTGTCATGGAACTCATCCCCAGAGGCAACCTTCTGGACATGCTGGAGACCGTTAGTAGGCTTAAATCAATAAATACCTGTAACAAACACAGCTTTTGTGGTTTTCATCGATAGCGTGTCGCCTTAAAGAGTTCCACTTTTGTCAGTTTATCATGAACTGGAGCATTATTACACTATAATCTCTGTGTTCTTCAGGTCAGTGTGCCGATATCTATCAAGGGAAGAATCATTCTAGAGATTTTGGAGGGAATGATGTACCTCACAGAAAAGAGTATCATACACAAGGACATCAAGCCAGAAAACATCTTAGTGGACAAGGATTTTCACATCAAGGTACATTACACTCTCTGGGTCATGACACATGTAGGATTCTGTCTGCTGGCATTCACAGTCATGGTGAAGGATTTCTTGCAGATTGCAGATCTTGGTCTGGCCACCTGCCAGACGTGGAGTAAACTCACCAAGGAGGAATCTCGCAGGAAGAGCCGTATGGGGCGATCGACTGGTGTGAGAGGAGCTGGCACACTGAGCTACATGGCCCCGGAGCACCTGGAGAGTATTCATAATCCCTCCACTGAGAAGTCTGACGTGTACAGTTTTGCCATCGTGGTGTGGGTCATTCTCACAGGGGAAGAGCCATATGCAAGTGAGCTGTGATATCATGACATGCCAAAGTTTGCCAAAGATTACCAGATGTAGCATATCCACTGCATACAGCATTTAAAGAAAGCATCTTTTTATGCCCAGATGCCAGGAGTGAAGACCAAATCAGCCAGTGTGTTCGTAACGGTGACCGACCGGCAGAGGATCTTATTCCAGAAGACACACCTTCTGAAATAATTCAGCTCATGAAAAGATGCTGGGATCGCAATCCTGAGGAACGGCCGACTTTTAAAGGTTTCCTTTTTGTATTTGTGAATTATAAGCAAAATAGCACTCATTGATGAAACCACGTACACTCATTAGGTACATTTCCCAGAAATTTTGGTCCATATCAACACGATAGGATCACACAGTTGCTGCAGATTTGTCAGCAGCACATCCAAGATGCAAATCTCCTGTTCCACCACATCCAACAAATGCTCTGTCTGACTGAGATCTGGCAGTTTGAGTGCAGTGAACTCAGTCTGTGGTCTTATGCTGCTCTAACACATCTGCCACAAGACTCGACTTGTTGCGCATTCAGATAAGATGCTCTTCTGTAATGAGTGGTTATGTGAATTAATCTTGCTGTTGAGTAATTGTTGCCTTCCTGTCAGCTCAAAGCAGTCTGTCCATTGTCCTCTGAGGTCTAGTATCAATAGTATACAATACAATAACAATATTTTCTCTTTGTTTAGATCATGTTCATATGTAAATCTTAGAGTTGGTCGTGTATGAAAATTCCCGTAGATCAGCAGTTTCTGGAATAAACAGACCAGCCACTTTGGCACCAACAAACACACTAGATTTAAAGTCACTTAAATCATCCTCAGTTTGAACTTCAGGTCATTTTGACCATGTCTACACATCTAAATGCATCGAGTTGCTTGTTGGTGTTCACGAGCAGTCGAACAGATGTATCTAATAAAATGGCCAGTGAGTGTATAAAGTGAATGCAACACTTTTGTTTGTTGAGTTTTGTTGAGTCAGTTTTCTTTCCTCTTATTTAATGTCTCGCAGAGGCCTACAACATCTTCCATCCTTTCTACATGGAAAACCTTGAACCGCTTGTAGAGGAAGATTTACTTCACCTGAAGGTTGAATAAATATTTTCTATATGTGATCTTTTTTTTAAAATAATCACAGACATTAAGCAGTATTTTAATAAAAACAAACATTATATATATAGTGTAACATATCTTCCTAATGACAGTGTTATTAAAATTTTAGTTTTTTAAAATTTATTTATTTATTATTGCAGAATTCATACGAAGGCCCAGATGATCTTGTTGAGAAGATGAAGTCTTTATCAGTGAGCCCTGAAAGTTTTTCAGGAGGTGAGTGTGCTCCGTAAACCCGGTCGTCAGAAAAAAAACGCATTGTATATTTTCTGATCCCCTCCTTTGCATTCTGTGCTACATTTAATGCTGTTTAGAAATCCTGAAAACCTTTGAGCAGCTTTATTGTTTTACTGTCTCTCCTCAACTTGTAGATTGCCCCGCTCCGTTGATAAGTTCAGACAGAAGTGTGTCCGTGCCAGTTGAAGCCAGTATCGAGGATCTGCACGGCAACCAATATGAACAATGTCCAGGGCATCTTCAGACAGATGCTAAGGCAAGTAACAGCCCTTCAGAGTTGCAGGAGAAGCTGGATCGGGAGCTTCAGTACCACAAACACGGCAGTTATAACTGTGAGAACCACTCCGATGCTGGCAACTCCTTCCATACCGCAAATCCTTTCCTGCGAAGCAACGTCAGCATTTCGGATCACTCTGCACGGCAACCAGAACAAGAAAAATCTTCTGTACTCTCCTGGACAAAAGCTGAGCCGTTGCGGCCCGCAAACCAGGAAGAGCCTTGGTATCGTCCCTCTGCAGGTGCCTTTGAGACCTCTTCCACACCTACTCCATTCCCCTTACCTATATCTTCGAGCACACCCTCTCTGTCAGCGTTTAACCAGCAACATCCCCACTCCCACTTCGACCGGCAGCAGTCCTGGCCAACTTACCCAGTGTCTGATACGTCTGCCCCTGACCTCACCTCTGGACATCTTTTGACCACTTCAAAGAGTTGCCAGATGCACGATCAGGGTACTATTAAAACATAAGTGTTTGAAGAAATTCTGAATCTAATCCCTGAGGGGTGTCTCCAGCTTTTTGTGTTATCTCCTTGTTTTTGGATCAGTTGTGTTTACGTGTGTTTGTTTTTGTTTTCTGACCAGGACCCCTTTACATTCAGAATGCCAGCGGGATTCAGATTGGAAGCAACAACACAATGAGCATCAGAGGTTATGACCCCTCTCTTAGCTTGTCATCTGTATCTGCTAACAGCTCAACTAACTCTCCCATCAAAGAAGGCATTCAGAAATATGGTAAAACATAACATTTCTGTCTGTTTATGAACTTTTCATGCCTGAAGATCACAAATGCACTTTTAATTTACTAGAGCTGTAGTTGAACACGTTGTTGTGATTTTTATTTTTATTGGCTCATCTTTCCAAACCCCGGAGATAGTTTGGTCACATATAGGGATGGGTACCGGTGTCCGGTGCCATCTGACATAAACGGTAGTAACCAGACCGAAAAGCAGCGCACATTTCGGTGCTTTATTTCGGTGCTTTTTTTTCCTGAGCTGTGATACACTTTAGATTCTAGCCAATCATTTTACGTTTCCGAGGATAGTAGGCGGGGCCAGGTACGTACGTTCTGTTAGAGCAGAGCTACAGATTAAAAATGTCCAAGGCGAAGCGGTCAAAAGTCTGGCTGTACTTCATAGCAAAATATGCAAACTCAGCAGCCTGCAACAAGTACTTTAAGCTGATACTGTGATACTGTCAAAGGAGGTAACACCTCAAATCCGATGAAACACCTGGCGACGCATAGCGTTTTTTTTAAAAGCCCAGAAATGCGCCGTATTTGATAGCTTGCTGCGAGACCTCACACCGAGCACATCTACTGCGGGTGGGTTGCCTGTTATGCAACATCCCCCAAAAACACGAAGAGGAGAGTCCTGGCCCCTAGCCCTGCCAGTGTAGCAGAAATGATGACGGATGACGGATGATGGTGGCAGCAGCAGCAGTTCTTCTCTGCGTGAGTAGCTAATTTACGTTGAGTAGGCTAACCACGTTATTACATTAATGCAGGTAAGGTGAACTAGCAAACATCATCATAGCTACATGCGGCTGTCTTCTTGTTTGATGGCAGATACTCCCTTCACCCTGGCCAAAAAGGCTAAAATGACCAAAGAAAAAGTGGAAAACAGTTAAACATGAGAGGTTTAGGACAAAGTTTGTGTTTTTTCCATTGTTTAAGCACTGCTTCCAGCCAAGAGTGATACCATATATGCCCCATAGCTGCAGAAAAGGCTAACATTGTTATCTTTTTACAAAAAACAGCTGAACATGAGAGGTTTTTGGACCAATTTTGTGTTCTCCATTCTTTAAGCACCGGTTTGAGCACCGTTTGAGCACCGGCACCGTTTCAAAAGTACCGATTTGGCACCGGTATCGGATAAAACCTAAACGATACCCATCCCTAGTCACATATGACCATTAGAAACCCATAAGCTTTAATTTGCCCTTCTAAGTTTTTCTGTGAGCAATGAAATATTTTTGCATATAGTGTTACAGTGTTGTGCAAAAGTCTTCAACCACTCTTCATTTCTTCATGGTTTGCTAGAAAAAAATGGTAAATAGGTGCAGAAATTTATTGAAACGTGCAAACATCAAAGGAAATCCAGTATATAAGGCAATAATAGAGTTTGTACAAGGTCAGTATTTGGTATTACCATCTTTATTCTTCTGACTGAGCTCTTTCAGTAGTCTTGAGGAGTAGTTCTCCAGGGTTCTCGAAGTACATTCAAAGCTCTTCTTTGGATGTTTGCTGCCTTTTCTTCTGTTCTCAAGATGATCCCACACCTCCTCAATCCATGACAGTGTTTTTCTATCCAGGTAGGCCTATACTGCAGTAATGCATTGTCATGCTGAAAATTCAGGCTGTTGCAAATTAAGCTGTTGCTTTCCAGATGGTATTGAATGGCAGATCAAAATCTGAATTAAAACTTTAACATTTGAATTCATCACTCCATATGAGTGTTGTCACTGGTTTCCAGTAAGTTCTTGTGTAATTTGGAATACCTCAGCCTCGTCTCCTGGTTTCCCTTCATTGAGAATGGCTCTAATATATCTCTATCTCTAATATATCTTAAATTAAACTAACCTTAATGCCAAGATATGCCAACGTTTTAGAGAATAGGTCTTTAGGAAACATCTTTTTGTGCAAAAATACTGTTTGTTGGCATTTTTCATCAATTCGACTGGAGAAAATGTGAACAAATGATGTGTTTTTGGAACAGACTGCTAGTAACAAAGAACCTAGAAATACAATTTGAAATAAGCTTTGTGGAGACACAGCACTGGTTCATTTAAAGAAAAAAGATTCCTCTGACAACGGTCAGGTACAAGGAATGCAATGAAAATCTGTGAAAAAAGCAGCCAGTGTCCAAAGAAAAACTTTGAAAGACTGTCAGAAAGCCTGGAGAACTATTGATCAAGACCACTTTTTAAAAATGACTCCTGGCTCCTTGGAAGCAAGATACAAATAAAAGAGTGGTGGCTCAAGACTTTTGCACAGTACTGTATTCACCAAAACGCATTTTGTGTTTCCTTGAGTTCTAACAAACATATTGCATTTCCTTCCTCATAAAACTTTACTTTCTTTCGCTGGATGCAGCATATTCTGTTGCTGCTGGCACCTCTGTAATATATTTATCTTGTGTTTCCGTTAGAGGACCATGCTGTGATGGAGGAGCACCTGGACGTGCTGAGAGAAAACATTGGGACCAAGTGGAAGCGCTGTGCGCGGCGTTTGGGTCTGACCAATGTGGATATAGAGACCATAGAGCATGATTGCTATCGTGATGGCCTGCCAGAAATGGTGCACCAGATGCTGGAGCGCTGGAAAATGAAGGAGGGCTGTATTGGGTGTACAGTTGGGAAGCTTTGCCGAGCTCTAGACGGAAACATAAAGGTAGATGTCATCCAGAAAATACTAGACATCTGCAATTCGTCTTCCTCACTGGGATAAACCTTACAGCAACTGACGTGTCTCATGTTCTCTGATTGATTTATCATCTACGGTGGCCGCAATTATAAACTCTGCTCATGGCTCTGAGCCTGAAGGATCATTTTAGTAGAGGTGGACACACTGAAAACTTATCACCTCATCTGAAATACATTTCTCTGCTTTTCAAAAATGATAAACATAGAGCTTAATGTCAGTTTTCTGTGAGCAAAGAAAACTGTCATTAAGTTTTCTTTAAACTTTCTTAGGAAATAGTCTTTGACAAGTTACTAAACACTGTTTCGATGAAATTGAATGCCTTTGTGATATAGCTTCGCCTGCTAAGAAGATATTAACATGAAATTGTGGATTTTTGTATTGCTCTATATGGTGACAAGTCTCTAAATATTCATTTCAGGCTAAGGTTTAAATTTGAATATGAACTGTTTCGAGGTTGTTGGGTTTTGGTTGGTATGAAGAAGCCAGTGGGTTTGTGCACATTAACAGAATAATGAATTCATGTACAGGGACTGTCAAATGGTGTGTGGCACACGTTTATTCCAGTCCAACACAAACATAATGACTACAATCACAGAACAGGTAAGGCCAATGAGCCTGTGACAAGCTGAAAACATCATCAGCAAAACGTCATAAGGAACAATGAAATACAAATGAAAACGTTTGCTGTCACGAGTAAGCCAAACTGCTACCATTAATCTGATGACGGTAAAGCAAAAGTACGCGTGAGTTGGTGATTCAATTCTTTTAATGTTAATGAAGTGATTCATTCAAACATAATAAGCATTTTGGATTGAAACGTTACTTTCTCTCCGTCAGAATTATAGCGTCTTGCCAAAGACAGAGAGTGTGTGTGTGTGTGTATAGTTAGAGACAGTATTGAGGGTCTGCATGTCAAATGTCTTTTCTTCATCTTCATGCAAACTACATTTCAGCATTACAAAAGAACTCCATGTATGAAAAAACCCTCCTTTTTTTCAAACTTTGAATGATTTTTTTAGTCTAGCAGAGTCTTCATCATATTCATTACAGCTGTTATCCTCTGACAAATATGTTTATGAAGTTAGTTACTGATAACTAGTCCCGAGCGGTCACTATATCATATGTTTTAAAACAGCAACAGGCTTTAATTTCTAAGTGTGTCGTTCTCCAGTGCAGTACTGTGCAATATTCTTGAGCCACTCTTCATATTGTGCGTGAAAAGATTTGTCCTGAGCTGTAGCTCTCCAGGCTTTCTGAAAGTCTTATTATGTGTTTCTTTTGCCATGGGCTGTTTTTCACTCATTTTCAGTTCAGTCATTGTAGCCGACCACTTTCAGAGGAATGTTTTTCTTGTTTTTTAAGTCACCTGACTCTACAGAATGAATAATTCAAGCAAAAGAAATGCACCTAACACAAGGGACGAGCAAGTGTTGTGTCTACACATAACAGACACCCTAGGAAAGAAACTATTTTTAGTTGTATCTTTAGGCACGTGCTTTTTTTTACTTGCAACAAAAACAAATTCTTGTTTTTCACATTTTAGCTGGGTCTGTGAAAAAGACCAAAGATAAAGCAGTTAGACAGGCATAAAATAGCTTTTTGCACCAACAAGGGGATTTCCAAAGAGCAGTTAGCTGAAAACTTACATCTCAGTATGATGTGGCGTCTGTCCTTAAAAAAATATGAGCAAACTAAATAAATGGAGGACAAACACTGTGGCACGCCTAAAAAATATGCATTTACACCAGATGAATGGGGAGAAAAGGCTGAGGTATGACACAAGAAACACAAGAACTGGGTTGAAAATCAGTGGGTAACCAAATTTAAAATTTGTGGCTCAAATCAATATGTACCAAGTGAGATGTTTACAGATGTTTACAGCAATCTATCTCAGTCATGGTTTTAAGATCATTAGAATTGTATAAACTCTGTTTTTGCCTCCTATACTGTATTTCCATGTTTGCACGTTTCAGTAAATCGCTCTACACTGTTCTCTTGTTTCTAGCAAAATGTAAAGAATTGACAGGTGGCTTGAGACTTTTGCACAATACTTTATGTCACCGAAAAACACATTTTCCTTCCAAGTAAATATTGTGTAAATGGCCTGTATTTGTATAGTGCTTTACTAGTCCCTAAGGACCCCAAAGCGCTTTACACATCCAGTCATCCACCCATTCACACACTGGTGATGGCAAGCTACACTGTAGCCACAGCCACCCTGGGGCGCACTGACAGAGGCAAGGCTGCCGGACATTAGCGCCACTGGGCCCTCTGACCACCACCAGTAGGCAACGGGTGAAGTGTCTTGCCCAAGGACACAACGACCGAGACTGTCGGAGCCGGGGCTCAAACCAGCAACCTTCTGATTACAAGACGAACTGCCAACTCTTGAGCCACGATCGCCCCCAGTGTGTGTTTATTTTTCCGTCATACCCAATATCAATGCCAGTTATATGGCAAACTGCCAGGATACATGGTGAGATGTGAGACACAGGTCATTTTTTTAACAATAAAAAATTGTGAGACAAATCATTGGAGCTGAGTGATCTCTGAGTGAACTGAGCAATCCAGACTATAAAAAGCCAAAAGAAATTCAAACTCGTGTTTTGATGGACTTTTTAATGAATTACCGACATGGTGCTAGTGTACTTTTGCAAATCAGAATTTTTTTCTATGGGGAGTTTATTAGATAAAGAACATCAGTCCTTGAAGTTGATGGTTTAGTGATAACGCTCTGAGCTACAAAGGCACATATACATACTTATATTACATACAAATGCAGATTTAGTTTCAGATTTGATGATGTTTAAATAGTGCTCTCTGGGTCTGTAGACTATCTGATTATGTACTTATGTACACAGGACATAAAAGGAAAAACATGGGAGGGAGCAAAAAAACCCAACAACAATATTTTATTTAGATGAAGTTGTTGTAGAGTCCTTGGATGACCTCATGTAAAGGAACATCAGCCATGAATCTAAAAACAAAGCTTTATGTAAATGGTCTGTTTGGTCCTGAGTAACTGTCCAGATTCAGATTCACATTACCTTTACAGAAAAGATTCAACCACATCCCAAAGGTGCTCTACTGGATTGGGATCTGGTGATTACGGAGGTCATTTGAATACAGTGAATTCACTGTCATGTTCAAGAAACCAGCTTGAGATGATCTGGGCTTTTTAACATGGTGCATCAGGAGATGGGTTCACTGTGCTCATAAATGGATGCATTTTTTAATTTAGGTGAGCCTGTGTGAATTGTAGCCTGTTTCCTGTTCTTAGCTGGAGTGACACACAGTATGATAAGGCCATCTGCTTCAGTGTTCAGAGATGCTCTTCTGCATACCTTGGTTTTAACAAGAAGTCACTGTTGCCATAATGTCAGCTCATAGCAGACCAGCTATTTTCCTCTGACAAGGCATTCTCACCCAAACGACTGCAGCTCACTGGATACTTTCTCTTTTTCAGACCGTACTCTGTAAACCAAATAAAATCACCTGTCTCTCCTATTCTCAAGCTCAGTTTAAACTTCAGCACGTTGACTTGACCATGTATTGAATAGCTGCCATGTGACTGGCTTATTGGGTATTTGCATGACAGAGCAGTTGAATACATATACACCGAATGAAGTGGCTCATGAGTATATACAAGTAAAAAAAAAATATTGTTGCATAAAATATTGAGTATTGAGTATTCTCTACTCAGACTGATTTGAAGTTTGTGTTATTGAGTTAGACTGTATAATAACTTAAAAACAGTATTATGCACAAATATTTCATTTTCTAGATCACATACATAGATAATTCACAAAGCACCATCCACTATTACAGTACCTGCAAGTGGTCAGTGTAAACACTGTTTGTAATGTTACAGTAAAGGAAGTGCTGACTCTCAGTTTCTATCTATACACAGGGGTGTGCTGCTGTGATAAATAATCAAAGGAAAAACGATTACCTTGCAAATCACAAAATACCTTTTATACACAAAGCCATGATTATAAATAGCTTAACTCAATATTGCTATGGGATAATGATACGTAGTATAATATAATAAATGCCTCCCAAACATGCTAAAGTAATAAGTTGGGTGTGTCATACATGCTGAATCTCCAAAGGTCAAACTAAAGTTTTTCTTCTACCTGGAACAAATGACTAATATTTTAATAGTAAAAGGCTGGCAGCTATTTGCATAGCACTTCTCTTAGAGTGCATAATTTCACCTTTAACTGGAGGGCACTGTTAGCCAGAAGAATAGTCAAATATGAACAACAAATCCTAGATATGTAAAGCCTAGAAAGTAGAAATGAATTAATGATGATTTTGAACATTTACAGAGAGACTCCACTCGTCTGACCTAGCCAATGTGGAATCGAAATGTAGGCGTGTTTTTTCCATCAGTGCTTGGAAGAGTGTTTGAGGTTGAGGAATATTTTAATGTATTTTACATATTTAGCTGCACTGAAACCCAGAGCAACACCTAAAAAGTGAATACCTTCAAAGTATCTGATAAATTTCCCTGGGAAGTTATTTCAGTTGGTGGAATCCCCCCAAGAAAGTCATCCGAGCCATGCAACTTGGCACATTTTTCATGAATAGGAAGAGAAGTTAAAGAAGCATAAATAAATAAATAAATATATGACATGGTTGTTGCTCAAACACTTCAGGTATGTATCATTAATGCCTGAAAATATTGATACAGTTTGTGAATAAGCTCACAAATCTAAACAAATATCAGGGCCAGGCCACTTTTGCATGCCTTTGAACCATCTCCAGATTGATACAGAAATTATTCGTTTCTAAAGTTCTTTTCCCCCATGAGGTGGCTATAAGGGATTTCTCTTTTCGGCACTCACTTTTTGCGTTCTGCACGTGCGTTAGAGGAACTGGAATGTCTCGATCTTGTGATAACTCTCTACTGGCAGCTGGCTTAGTGACACCAAATATTTGAGGGCTGTGTTTGAAGCACTCAAACACATCCTTGCCCTTCTCACAGCTCTGACCCTTTAATGTCACTATTGGTGGTTGAGCAGCAGAGTTGGATGAAGCAAAGTGAATGGTCTGTCTGTGGACTGCACGAAGTCTGACCCTGATCTTTGGCTTTAAGCAGCACTTTACTTGGCACTGGCTGCAGATGCAGCCCTTCATAGAGACCTGGCATAGTGCACCCAGATCGCTGCATACCATCCTGCGGAAGTTTGGTCTTAGCATCAGGTAGATGATCGGGTTGTAGATGGTGGAGGACTTTGCAAACATGGCTGGCATGGCAAATGCCATGGGAGGAATGTTTTCGATGTGTCCGAAGGCAGCCCACATGGATACGACAGCATATGGACTCCATGCCGCAAAGAAACCAATGCAGACAGCCGCACTCAGCTAGCAGGAGAAAGAACACAGAAAGTGTAATTCAACATTTCTTTTCACCAAATCCAATTAATAAAAAAAAACAAACACAACTGTAACACTTGTCAACTTTCCCAACTATCTGAAAAACATTACCTTATGTCAGAATACTGGATGAAGAAATCACTTAAATACAGGTTGTATCACTTAAATATAATATGTGTGACAGAGTGAAGCAGGCTAAAAGATCCTGAAAGGGTTACAAAGTTCATGATTTAACAATTAGAAAGAGACTGGGCAAAAATGGCATCAATGGGATAGTTCCAAGTTTAAAACCACTACTGACCAAAAAGAACACAAAGACTCGTCTCATATTTGCCAACAAACATCTCGTTGGTCCCCAAGACTTTAAGGAAAACTGGACTGTGGGCTGATGAGACAAAAGCTAAGCTTTCTTGAAGGTTTGAGTCGTATTACTGCATAAGAGTAACCCAGCATGTCAGAAAAGGAAGACAGTAACAACAGTAAAATATGGTTTAGTTTTGTATTGTTTACTTCCCCTTTCTGTAAATAAAGCTGTTTTTTGAGTTACGTCCCATTTCCGTGAGTCTGCTTCTGGGTTCTCTCCTGCCTGCACACAGCTGGTTTCATGACACTAAGTATGACAAATACTTACAAAAACCTACAAAATCATGAGGAGCAAATACTATTTCACAGCACTGGAAACAAACGGCTATTTGTTGTAAAGACAAATTTGAATAATGGTGTCCTTGGAAGAAAATGAAGACACACTTTTACATTTTGAGATTTTCTTCCATGTGTTTTTGTGAGCCTGTGCAATCACTGCTGGCCTTCCCTGTATTTAATTTTGTGCTTTTGACACCCCCTGCCATTCTCTCTAGACTGTGGTGGAAGAAAAACAAAAAACAAATTTAAAGAAAAAAGCTGGGTGAGGAGATCTACCACTATACCCCCATATGAACAGTTTGTATTTAAAAGAGAACATGCAGAGGCCACAAAGATTTAAAAAGCATTCTTCTCACTCCTCATGATGAGTTTAAAAAAAAAAAAAAAAGAATCTCAGATGTTCTTACAGAGAAGAGAATATGATGATTAATCAGCAAAGGCAGCAGTATCCATCACAGTGAAACCAGAACTTCTCTCTTAATGAGAAACTGCATCATGAGGGAGATATATTGAGGTCACTGTCAATTTCTACAACAAATCGAGGCGAGGAACTCTAAACAGGACTCTTCTCTCTAAGGCAGTGTTTTTATAAGCTACCCATAAACCCTGGCCTTTCCACCAATAACTGGGTGATCACACTATGCACGTTTTTTTGTCTTCCTGCACTTTAATTTAAAATTGAAAGTGCAGGTGAAAAAAAACTGCAGGTATGAATAAATTGACTACATCTTTAATTTTTTACTTATTACTTAGTGATTGGCGAGCACTGTATAATCATTCAGTATAACATATTTAAACACATAAACACACATTATGGGGAGAACATGGTAAAGCAGTCCACAGAAGTGTTTAAGTGAAGTTTACCTTAACCCACCTTAACAATAACTATCTGGATGCTGCTCATGTGAGTCGGCCTCAATGCATGTTGCTCCATAGTTCTGCGAGATGCATGCACTGCGACCAGGATTCCTGTGTAAGATGCTAAGATAGCACAGCATGGAAGGATGTAGCAGAAGATGAACAGTGCCACAGTATAAGATCGTGCTGTGCTGAGTTGATTGGACAGGCGCCAGTCAATGCAACAGGCAGTGCCATAAGGCTCTGGTCCATACTCCCCCCAGTGGGCCAGTGGGGAGCATGCAAACAGCAGGGCGTAGACCCAAGCACAGGCAATAAGCAGACGGCCATGAACAGAGTTAAACCTGTTTCCTGTAAAAACAGACTGTGTTAATATTTTATGATGTGAATGTGAGTTATTATTTATGACACACAACTGCATTTGTGGATCAGTGCATTTTTATACTTTAAATGATGGTATGGTAAATGATGCTTTACCATGTGAAAAATACTCTGTGTGCTCTAAGATGCTTATACTCCATAATCTAGTTAATATACAGCATAGTGCTGAAGAACTGCATCTGAATTCACAAGTGTTTAGCTTTTCCCAATGGCTTTTTTGGACTTTCAAGAAAGGTGTTTTTATTATGTTGCATTCCTTTGCATTCTGCAACTGACAGACAGTGATTGGACTACTGTTAAAAGATAACATAAGGCAACCTGAAGAAGTTCAAATTTTTGCAATCTCTACACAGGCTTGTAAGCCAGTCTGCTGAAAGAGCGCCTCACAGGAATGCCAGTTCTCCTTCCAGGAGGCTAATTATGCCTATTCTCATTCATTGGCAATGGCCTGTTTCTTAAGAAGTGAAAATGGTTAAACATTTTTCAGAGAGAGCTCAGTCCCCAGAGAAGGTTCTGTGCATATCCACAGCATTTTACAGGTCTTTTTTTTTATTATTTTAGTTTGGTGATAAGTAGGCTGTACCAGTTTCACTGGAGTAGTAAAAGTACATTGGGTAATTATACAGACTGCTAATTTCCACAGGAGCTCAGGTAGAACATAAAGAGGTTAAGTGACTCGAGGCCTCATTAAGCTGCAGCAGAAGACAAAAGATGAGCCCTCTAAAGCAATCTAAGTTCATCAAATGACGAGTGATGTTACGTCAGCCTTATATACTACGCAGATATTATGTCTGTCAGTGCTGAAAATAAAATAAGCACTTATTTAAATATGCAAGGTTAAATATTACAATTTTAAAGCAATTAATGTGAATATCTCTATTTGTAGGCTCATACTTTAAAATTACTTTTGTCCCAGCACTTTTTTTTAAGGCACTGAAAGAAATGCACTTTTTTGGGATGGGGACCAAATAGAAAACCCAGCTGCACAGTGTTAACCAACATCACAAGCAGTACTTATTGAGCACAGCCCTTTGACTTGTCACTTAACAAAGAAAAGCTAATGTGCAGTGCTTTACAGAGGGCTCATTTCCTTCCACAGATAAATCAACACTCAGCCACTTGGGGATAGGGTAGTTAATCCCGTGTCATTTCACTGAGCAAAAACAGCCTCTTTGAAGACTTACCGTAGAGCGGATAACATACTTTCACAAAGCACACCATGCTTAGCAGGGTTAGAGTGGTCAGACTGCAGATGCCAAACAACATGCCACAAAATGCGTATACGGAGCACACCGTTTTCCCATACAGCCACCTGTGTGGGAGGGCGTGAGAAAGAGGACAGCTCAAAGCAAAGATATAGCTCAAAGATCAATGATTGAGAAGGAGTAGGCGCCAAGTTTTGTACCTGTGGTAGAAACTTGAAGTTATCGCCATGGGGTAGAGGGACAGAGTCAGGCCCAAGTCGCTAACAGCAAGGTTGATGATGAAGTACTCAGCGGGTTTCAGGACGTTCTTTTTCTTGTAAGAGATGTACAACAGTGTGCTGTTGCCAAATAGTGAACATACTCCTGCAAAAATAAACCAGAACAAAAACCCTGAATGTGAATAAAATACTGATTTGATGGTGACAATGGGAGGGATTTTGTTTTGACTTTTCAGAAATTGCTTCATCAAATTTGCTGTCCGTTTAAAACAAGACAAACATACTGGATAATATGCTTTTTGCCTAGAATACATTAGATATGACTTTTATATCTGTCCAAAAAACATAAAGCCACATAATAAAGTAAATACATAAAGTGCATTAATACAAACACAACACAAAGTGTACTAGATAAAGTGTACTACAACGAAGCACCAGCATGATGTGCTCAAACCTCCCATTCAATCACATCCCAAAGGTGCTCTACTAGTTTGATCGCATTGGAGGATATTTCAGTACAGAAAGCTCAGATCATGTCCAAGAAACCAGTTTGACATGATCTGAGCTTTCTGACATGGCAGTTTATCCGCCTGAAAGCAGCCATCAGGAAATGTGCTCATAACGGGATGGACATGGTCGGCAACAATACTCAGGTAGGCTGTGAAGTTTAAACGATGGCCAGTTGGTACTGAGAGGCCCAAGAACAAAATCTCCCACCCCATTACACCACCTCCAGTATCTAATACAAGCCAGGATGGATCCATGCTTTCATGTTCTTTATGCTAAATTGTGACCCATCCATGCCATCTGAATGTTGCAGCGGAAAGCAAGACTTATCAGATCAGGCAGTGTTCCTGTTCTTAGCTGACAGGAGTGACGGTGCGGTCTTCTGCTTCTGTAGCCCATCTGCTTCAAGGTTCAACATGCCGTGTATTCTCCATAAACCATAGAGGTGGTTGTGTGGGTTGTGTCCCAGTAGATCAGCAGTTTGTGAAATACTCAGACTAGCCTGTCCAGCACCAACAACCATGTGATATTCAAAACCATTTAAAACAACTTTCTTCCTCATTCTGATGGTTGGTCTGAATTTCAGCCGTTCATCTTCATCTTCATCATGTCTACATGCACGAACAAGCACATGAACAGTAGTGGCCACAAAGTGTATATATAACTTTCAAAGTATTATGGATCTACAGAATAATAAGAAACTCACACTTCTACTGTCTTACAGGCATAACACTGGATACTGCTTTATCATATTTACCTAGCAACATATACAAATACATAGAATTGCTGATGATTCTGTAAAATATTAAATGTAGAGTATCTTCATTAATACTGACAAAATCACTGGTTCTATATATATATAAAAAACACACACACCATGTATGACATCTGTGATACAAACAGTAAATGCAGATGGATGAGTACACAGTGGGTGTGGGTATATATAGGTGGAAGTGGAATGCATAACACACAGTAACACAGTTAAAAATAAAAGTGTACTTGCAAGGCTTCGCTGCAGGATGCCTTGCTTCATGCTGCTATTCATTTCAGCTTGAGCAGAACTCAGAGAAAACTCATTGATAGTATTGTAAACTAGATTTAACTCACCAAAAACAGAGTAGACCACGGCCACGGTTATATCCAGTGGTGCCGGTATGCTAGAGTGGAATGCAATGTCTTCATTTAACAACCCCATCTGTAAACAGATTTTAGAAACTTTTCTGTTAACTGTTCTCACATATTGCATGTGCGAAATTTCAGACCTTCTGATTGTGTCTTATGAAAAATGTATCCAAAACTGTGATGTTTTTGTAGAACTTCACATCAAATATTTTAGTCTTTCAATGCAATAAGTAGATGGTTTTCACACATTACCTTAAAGTAGCTCTTACACTAACTGCTCAGAGCAGACGGGCCCAGGTAGAAAGAGCCATGTCAACACAGGGGAGCTTTTAGCACATTGGACTAATTACTATATAGCTCCACAGACCACCAGTGATGGAATGGAACCAGGTACATTTACTGTAATTCCATAATGTGAGGTATTGCAGTTTCATAGCTCTTTATACTTACCACCCTACACAGGCAAGTGTACTTTTTATCTCATTATATTCATCTGATTATTTACATTTTTCATTATTTCATTTGAAAATTAAAACAATATTCAATACTATTTTTTTACTATTTTGAAGTATTTCACTATTTAAGTTTTAAAAAGCTCATAGAAGAAAAACAAGCAATCGGTATAATTAGTACATGTTTTGATTAAACATCTGGATGTAAAGTAGATAGATTTCAAACAAATGATGACATTTGATGTGTAAATAAGGAACTTAAACAGTAACATGGAATAAATCTAGAGAGAGACCCTGAATTTTGTCACATTAAAACATTGACAATGATTTATATTATAAATGTAAGATTAATTATACACATGTAATGTTCTTCAACTGAAAAAAAAGCTGTTTCATATACATATATGGAATTATGTCTTTCATAAGCTTGTGTCAGAGGGGACTAATAAAACAATAACAAAATGCATGGCTGTGTAATTCTTTTCAGCATCGTAAAATATTTGGAGGACCTGTGTATTTACATGCCTGTATAAGCTGCCAGTATCATCAGCACTCCCATTTTTCATGCATCCATTCTGCTTCAGCAACGAAAATCAGATAGTGACCGACAGGTCTAAATCAATAGATGAAATCAGGGTCAATAAATAAGGTGTATCAGGAAAATACATCTCCAACAGACCCGTGAACAACACTGCAGAACTGCTCTACTTTTCTCTGCGAACCTTAATATGTGCAATTAAAACAATCTCAATAATAATAGTGGTTGTGTTCATGCAATCCTGATGTTTACTGTTCATGTCAAGCACAACAGTCTGACGCTAGATGGCAGTTGTGCTACAAAAACCTACAGTGTGTAACGTTTAAGGTTTACATCAGGTTATTCGAAAATAAAATAAAAATAATTAATGTCCATAAACTATTCATTAATTATTATTTTAATATGAATGCAGTGACAATACATAATTTGGCGTGTGTACCTTTCATTTGTGAAACTGCAAACGGCTGGAACACGTGAAAAGACAAATTTAGCGATGGATCAGCAGAGATTCATCAAATCCAAAGTACATCAAAATAACATCATCAAAATATAGCCGCCTCCTGCAGCTCAAGTATTGCTCAAGTTACTGTCCTTAACAGATCACAGATGTGCCTGAGGCACGGCCGGATAAAAGCAGTAATTATAATCCAGCTCCGTGCGTAAAGGCGCAAACCTCACAGAGGCGCACCGTTATATACGCTTTATTAGCTCACAAAACTGCAAACCCGTCTTGTTTATCACTGATTTTTTGGGAGCTTCAAACGATCACCTCCCACACATTTACTCACCTAAGAACAGAGAGGAGTTTGCACTGTTAAACTTCTCCATGCTTCCCCCCTTTTTCTTCTCTCAGAGATAAGGCAGGTGGTTTGAACAAACACGGATAGCATCATTTAGAAGCACTAAGGGTAATTAATTAGGGTAAATTAGGTAAGTTTAAATGGAGTGTAGCCTGTAGAATTATATCCATTTATGTTTTTATCGCTTATCTAAGCAGGACGGCGGTGGGATGGAATATGTCCTAACCGAAATCAGATAAAAGGAAAATGCACCCCTAACGAGTGATGAAAAGCTGAATCTTTGTGATATTAGTGTTGAAAAATCATCCAGTCTTTCTGTATGAATTTCACCATTTTTCAGTTTCACTTAAACTTTTGCATGCTATTCAAATGCTATTCAAAGAGCATCTAAAGATCGTTCAGCGCCTGTCTCCCAGCCCAGCAGGTCAACCAGTTGCAAATAAACTTTTACAGGTTTGGTGGTTTTCATAACAAATGGAAGTCAACATTGTCACAATTTAGACTTACATTTCTGAGAATTTTGTCTTTCGTTTGAGCTAATTACAATACATTTCGTCTTACCTTGTGCGTTATCACACAGGCTGGAAATGAGTAGTCAGTGAAACGATACCAGCTTCATTCACTACAACAGGCTGCAGCGCCAGTCCTCAAAACTGCACCAATCAATGACGTCAATACGGTGGGTCTATCCTCAAGGGGGCAAAGGGGGCACTGGTCACTAAAGCTGAGAATCCTCCCACCTGCAAAAAATTATTTCTCAGTGTAAAAGAAAAAAATCTTGCAGGAAGTGAAAAAAACATGTGAGTAGACTATACTGAGGCAGATGACGCATCAGGTGGTTAGGTCCAGAGACCGCAAAGGAAACATAGAACTGCAGTAAGGGGGTGCTAACAGTTTTGGAGCAATATGTTGGGCCATTATTATTAGAATTATATTATATGTTACATCTCCAGCCAGCACACACTGCACCTGATCCATACAGCACCTCCTGCAGGTGGTGGGCATACAGGAGGTTGAGCCAGTGTCCCTTTTTCGGGATGTGCCAGGTCGGGCTCTATTGACTAAGGACCGCCCATCATACTCTCGGTAATTGGCATCCTCCTTGGGCACCCTCCCTGGGCCTGGCTCATGCTTTTAGGTGCTCCACCTGGGGACTCTATCATCTTACTCAGAGACTTTTGTACAAACCACAGTTTGCCCATAACAAACACCATATTTGAACATAAGGGTGTCCATTAGTGCTCGTGGCACGAGACACCCTAGGCCGCAAGTCGATGATTGATTTAGTAATTGTATCATCAGATCTGCGGCCATATGTTCTGGACGCTCAGGCGAAGAGAGGTGCTGAGCTGTCAACTGATGACCACGTGGTGGTGTTCAGCACCTGCATTCTTGAAGCTTCTGCACTGAGATGCAGCTGCAAGGTGGTTGGTGCCTGTCATGGTGTTCTGCTTGTAGACAAAACAAAGGTGGCACAGCTTGTGCACATACAATTTGGTGATCAGCACTTTCAGCCAGCCAGACTTTCTAAGAAGTGGTTAACTTCTTTAAGTCCTAATTTCCATCCTTGTTTCCTTGCACAAAGCTGTAAACTTTTGGGGGTGAGTAGGTTAAATCAGAATCTTTACTGTTCCAGCACTGTAGTTATTTTGTGGTATTAGCTTCATTTAAAGTCTGTGAAATTCACTTTAAAAGTTAATAGTTGCCAATTTCAGCAATAGTATGCTGCTTTTAATTAGAAATCAATATTGCATGCCCCCCAGAAAAGGAAACTTTTTTTTCCACATCTTAAAGGCAGGAATAAATTATCCTCAAAAGAATTACACTCAGTGAAAATGTTGCCTTGGGTGCCACTAGTTCTTCTTTTTTCTCACATGAATTCTCTCTCTCACACACACACACACACACACACACACACACACACACACACACACACACACACACACACACACACACACACACACACACAAGCTGGAGATGAAAGCTCCATTCGAGGTATAACTGTGTTCTAAAAGAATTAATTGAGATGGCCACTGAGGGTAGGGAGAAATTAATGTCCATGATGGGATACAACAAGCCAACATGGACATCAAAGTAGTGAAGAAAGATTACAAAAGAACCACTTAACACAAACTTTACCTGATCACGTAAAGCCATACTCTGCATCCACATTCACTGACTGCAGAGGACTGGGTAGAATATATTAGGACATTTTGATAATGATGCTGTGTGACTCAAAATGAAATTTTTTCATAGTTAAACAACATTTGAGATGTCACACCACATGGATACTTTATTTGTTTTTCCAATCTTTTATTGTCCAGTTTTAGTGAGCTGTGTGATTATAGCTTCAGTTTCCTGTTCTTAGCTGAAAGGAGTGGCTGCTGTTGCCCATCTGCTCCAAGCTTTGATGCACTGTGTATTCAGAGATGCTCTTCTGCATACCTTGTAACAAGTGGTTATATGAATTACTGTTGCCGTTCCTCTGCTCAAAGCCATTTACCCATTTATCTTTGACCTGTGGCATTTTGAACTTTCTTTGTAAACACCAGTGAGGGTTGTGCGGGAAAATCTCAGCAGATCAGCAGTTTCCAAAACAGTGAGAGCAGCCCATCTGACGAAAACAACTATGATTATTATTCTTCTTTTTTTTTCTTTTTTTTTTTTCTTTTTTAGCCATCAGGGCTGGGGGGCTGGGAGGAGGTGCTGGCTGTCAGACTGGGGTCTGGGATGCGGGGCCTCCCTGCTACTGCAGATAAGGAGGTGGTCCGCTTGCCTCCACCCCAGAGAGAAGGGTTACGCCTGTGGCCCGGCTGGGCCCCTTTCGGGGGGTGGGATGCCCTCAGGCCTCTGGGCCTGAAGCTCGGACCTCTCTGGCACAGCTGGCTGCCGGCAGAGCCCGCGGGCACGCCACTGCAACCCCCTCTGGCCTCTGCTCCGTAGCTGCGGGGTGACCTCTCCTTTGGGGCTCTACTCAGCTCTTCCCAGGAGGGTGGCACGGTTCCCCCCCCTTTGGTGGTCCTCCTCGGGTCCTTGTACTCTGGGGCCTCTGGATATCTGGGGCCTGGATCTCCTCCATACCTGCTTCATACCCTGGTGGACGGGGCTGTGGCTCCCCACACTCCCTAGAAGATCATTACATGGAGAAACCTTTGGAATGCAAGCATGCTGATCCACACAGGTATGCACACAGGTGTACACACAGGTGTTCACAGACGCGGACTACAGCTTTCTTGGCTGCTGCCTCAAAGCACATTGTGCGCTGTCTATCTTGCGTGCTGCACAATATCGTTTATTATTTAGTATCTACTGTTATCTACTGCTAGCTAGTTTATTGTGATGGTGCTGTTTTTCTTATTATGTTGCTCTTTGTTGTTTGCTTTCTCTTCTGGTTTTTTTTTCTCCATACAGGTGATCCAGGTGTTTGGTTTTTTGGGGGGTTTTTTGGGGGGTTTTTTCTTTTTCTTTCTTCCCCCCCTTCTCACCGTCTCTTCTCCCCTTTGGTTTTCTTTCTCTCCCTCTCTTTCTTTCATTCTTTCTCCCTGTCCTATCCCCCAGTCATGTCTGTCCCGTTTGTAGCAACTGAAAATAAAATAAATTCATAATTATAATAAAGGTCAATCAAATGGACCAATATGGCAAGGCCATGATGATCCACTTGGTAAAATAAATCCACTTGGCATCTTTCTTGGCCTTAAGACAACAATTCTGATGGCTAAAGATCCAAACGGGACACACACAAAAAAAAAAAACTATGATTATTATTCAATTATTCAAAGTAATTTAAGTCACTTATCTTCCTCATTCTGACACTGGGTTTGAACTTCAGCAGGTTGTTTTGGTCATGTCTATACACGTCTAAATGCACTTAGTAACTGCCACCTGATTATATATTTGTTAATGAAGAGCTAAACAGGTGCACCAAATAAAGTAGTTGGTGAGTCTACATGCAGCAAATATAGATTCTATTCAGGCTTTACAGATGCATTATGTATGGGCAGAATTTATAAACATAGAATCTTCTTTATGACAGACAAGAATTTACCACAAAAGACAACTCATACAGTAAACTTTTTTTAACAGTGCTGTGCAGATACCTCCCACATGAGTGGATACACATGAGCCTTTTCCACACAACCAAGAAGCTGTCCACATACCATCATCTATTGTCTTAATGTCACAAATTAGGCATTTTCTGAGATGTAATACAGTGCTAAAATCATCTGTGGGAATTGACAGCGCTGCAGACTTCTGTGTTATTATTGTTAATTTTCTGCATCCGGGAATATTTTTTGCATATAAAATATTACCTCTTTGCTGCCTGTAAGTCACAGGACAAATATGGCCAGAGTCGGAGGTGCATCAGTTCAGCTCCATTAGTTCTATCTAACCCACAAACTCCTCTTTTAAGTAATATAAAGCAGCAGCCAAGAAATATCAATATGTAATCACCATAGCTGAAAACTACCAAAGCACACAAAGGCTGCATGAGTGTGACAGCTTTGTGATTGCCTGGCCCTGTTTGGCCTAGTTCCACTGCAATCAAGGACAGTGAAATGCACTCGAAAAGAAACGACCCTTATCAAGGACACATGAATGTGTATGTCCGTACAGCAATTTCTTTGCTCAAAAGTGGTAAAGAAAAACTTTCATTTGGAAATTGCCAAAGTATGTTTTCTTAATGCAAGGAACCACGGTGATCCGAGCAAGGGGCCTTTAGCTTGCTATATTGCCATCTGCAGGATGGTGCAAGTAAAACACCCGAGTCCTCTAGTACAACTTGCATCCTTGATTGAACAAAATAAAGCAATCTTGCAGTTTGACCTGCACATACAATTGTAAATATTCCATTTAAAGGTGATGAAATGAATGATTTCTGCCATTTTCATAACTGTTACAATAACTGTGGCAATAGCATTCATTTTTAGTGGTCTGGAAAAGTAATTTTGCAAAAGAAGTGAGATCTTTATGCTTTCTGATAACAATGCAGCACAAAATGATTGTATAATAGGTTAATGTGACTGTACAACTAATGATGTGGCAATACCGGGTTTCAGTCACATATTTTAAGAATTTAACTAAACATATACAAAAGTATTACAGCAGCTATTAGAAAGGGAGAAGAAGAAAAAAGGACTGCATTTGTGACGGTTATTTTCAAAGTTGCACATTACTGCTTTAAATGTTACCAGTGTTTGCATTTATCACTATAATTTCCATATTTTAAAAGGGAAAGTGAAAACTATTCATGATTAAACAGTTTGATCTGGTGCAGAAAACACAGCTCGCTGAATATGAAAGAGTGGGCTTATCACTGGTTGCAGACGGTTACGTGAGGTTTCATGCATCTTGCTTCTTCACAGCAAAAGCTGCAGACTTTGATCATGACAATAGCTTGCCTGTTCTTACTGGGTCTTTGCGGGTTTTCTTTAGGCTGGTCCGGTTTCCATTCTAGCGAATGGGAAACTTTCAGCGCTTGCAAATGTTTGTCTGTTTAGTCTTGAGATAGGCTGATGATCTGCAGAGCATGTCAGCTGTCACTGATGCACACTGTAGTTGGGTTTTCCTTGACTAAGAACAGGAAAAATTGTGTAGAGTATGCTTCTTATGCTTAAGAATGCTTATTTATTGTTGAACAGTGGACAAATTATGGAGGTTACTGTTGTTTGAATTGATCTAACCAGTGTGTACCCATTCCAGAATAAGGGTTTAGATTTTGCCACACCTAAGAATGAATATATATCTGATGTATCAGCTTAAAGGGAGTGGTCTCTTAGAATAATTATAGTTTTGAACCAGAACACTTGCTTCAGTTCATTCAGTGGATGATAACATGTATTAGGTGTAGACAGTCCATACTGGTTTATATCTATGGGGCTAATTACTGTTGACAACACCCATTCAATGGACTGATAACATCAAAATTGGGTGACCAGATTGTGTAATGAATCAACAGACTGTTAATGTTAAGTTGATTCATTACACAATGTTAAGCTTTCAAGACAGCTGTAGTGTAATCATCATGGCAACCAAGCTGTGGTTTGTCCTTAATTGCTGTGTTTGTAAGATGTAGTTTTCAGTGTTTTTCTTTAAAAGTACTGTTGCTGTACTGTTCTGATGTAAAGTCTTTGTGTTTCTCTGAAAGTTTACAAGAACAAGAGCCTGCAGTTCTACATTGCTATTCTCAGTGACAATAAGAACCTCAAGACTATTAAGCATTGAGTGTACTAGTATATGTTTAAAACTAGAAATCTTTTATCACAAAGCTCGAACTTCACTGAAAAAAAGGGACTGGCCATCTCTTGGATTTATGTAAGCATCTTGCATGTATTTAACACAATTGCCTCATGTTTTAAAGATAAATGTAACTATATAGTGTAAAAACTACATGATATGCAGAAAGGGTGTATTAAATTGTTCATATCATGTTCAGGTGAAGTAAGTCAATAAGATAGCAACGTTAAATCTCGTGAAACCACGCGTGATTTCATCTCGCGGGCTTTGGATCGTGGTTTAAAAAAGGCATCCATCTCAGTCAAGTCGAGCAGCCAACTCTACGTTTTTTGGTATGTCTTGATTTTTTGAATTAATATTTACCATATTTCAGCCAAATGTAGTTAAACGTCTAAAGTGCCGCCATGTAACATGCTAAAAAAGAGCCGTTAGCTTATTTGCTGTTTTATCTGTTATCAAAGAATTGGCGCTTTTTCATTTGAATTTGTCTTTGGCACAAGAGCCGTAATATCACATTAAACCTAATTACGAGGCACTCATAACATAATTTGGTTTTCTGTGTGAATAGATTTGTCAACTGACTCTTCAGTTACATTGTGTATTTACTGCACCGTGGTGTTAGTGAGATTTTGGACATTGAACAGCTTTAGCTAATATCATCAGCGGTATTATGCTAGCTTACATCCCTACCCCTCCTGCCCTCACCTGCTGTCCTTTTGTTTTTGTTTTTGTTTTTGTTGATGCACATTGAGAGACCACATCTATTCTGCATTTCACCAGGAGTCAGCTGATGGATTGTGGGTTCAAGGTGTTATGGTAAGAAAGTATATTCTATTTTCGCTTAAGGTTTCTGTAACTTAATTATAATAGGTTTTTTATAATTATTAGGTGCATGCATACTCAAATAGACCACCCTATTAATACAACTGAGAAATCCAAAATCTGCCATAGGTTTAACTTATACCTGTATGTATTGTCAGAAAGGTGATTACTGGACTCACATTAATGCACACTTGAACTAAAATGAGGTTGTAACTTGTGGGTTCTTGGGTTGCAAATCAGAAATAAACATCTTTGGATTTTTTTAATCCCATAAGATCTGGAAACACAGTTTTTATTCAACAAAACATTACTGATTATTAACCAAGCACAGTGCCTGCTGTTATTTCAAAATAATTTTATGTCATTTCAGATGAAATGCAGCATTCCAGTGCATCCCAACCATGCCTTTACAGTCAAGGTTTCTGACGGAGCTGAGTTTCTCTCTGACAGTCTGCTGAAAGTGTTTGCAAAGTGATCGGGGGAACAGGGCACAAAGCTAAAGGATGTAGCTGCCATGATGACAGTAAGAACTTTAAAATTCTTTAACTACAAAGTGTATATGTATTGCATTAGGTCAGTAAAAGATTTTTATGCTGCATCCATTGAAACAGTCAACTATTACCTGTGAGTACTGATTCCACCGAAAGGATGCCATAATTTTCGTCATGCATTTACTGGCCCACTGAGAAAAATTGATCTTTTTAAAAAAATAAATGTTCTGGAAACTATATATCCATAAAGTTGATGTCAAACAGGAACTTTTGATATTGCTTTGTAGATGCTGGTGTTGCATGTTGACTGGTTTAAGTTTTGGTCTGGGATCATTTTCTTCTGTGCTACTGAAAAGTTCACAAATCTCTGTTTTCTTTGTTATAATACTTTAGGATGACATTAATGCTCAAAGGGAGTCTCATCAAAGTGCTCCGCATCTGTGTGAAAGACAATTGCAACATCTTGGTGCAGGAGTTCATGGTGAGTGTTTTATGAGTAGATTGTGGCTTTGCAACATTTAAAAATGCATTTAGTTATCCACTTGATCCTCATTGGACCAGTTAGGACCAGTAGTCCTCTTTAATAATTTGAAGTTCACATGAGGCCTGGTAGTGAACTCAGCCGCCGGCCCTTGAGGCCCCACCCCTGTATTAGGGGTCACATCAGTGTGAAAAAACTTTAAATTTGTCATTCTAGTGAACAAAGGAAAATCCCACCAATATTTACATTAGCTTTTGTTTGAAAAAAAAAAAAAAAGACCAACAGCTAACCAAATTGTGGGGCTGAAAGTCTAAATTCTAACATCTTCTGAGTGACAAAACCTGGATTTCTGATGGGCCGGTGTCTTTCTAAGAAAAACTAATGTAAAGCATTTGAAATTATGTTTTTCACCCTCTCTTAGAAACTCTGTTAGACCATGAATGGCAGCATGGCAGGCCACTCTTTGGCTATAGCTATTTACTATGTTGCTTGCATTGGTTTAAATTACTCTAACATTAGAACTGGTAGATTCAAAAGAGATGAGTTTAAAAAGGAATCTTAAAGAAATGTTTTGTGTTTAACCAGGACTTGACTGAGGCCACTGCACAGATTGAGAAAACCACAATGAACATCTGTCTCCAGAGGATGCACCAGGCAATGACTTTTCTGACGTTGGCATCATCATCGAGGGTATAGTAGTTCTTCAAGATCTGGATAACGTGACCTTTGCAGTAGCCATGCTGTTTGGACCTTTTTTATTCCTTCAATATGAGTTACCCATCACAACTCTGCTACACTTTTGAGGTGATTCAAAGGGTGGTAATGGAGTTGGAAGCAACTCAGCTCTCAAGAAAAGCTCACAACTAAGACAAAACTGCTCCTGCAACGAAGCTCACTGTTATGCATGTGAGGTGACCAGCTCTAGGTGAGAAGACATTTAAATCTCACACTTGTTCTGCTGCATTTTTGAAGCTCAATTCCAGGAACAGATCGCAGGGTTCATTTTTATATACACTGCAACTGCCATGAGGACGAGCCGTTTTTTTGTTGTTGTTGTTGTTTGTTTTTCCTTTTGCTCTGTACAAGTTCTCTGTCTGTTTGGCAGCATTTTTAAATTTCTCTTTGTATTTTTTCTTTCTTTTACTAGTGAAGAGATGTAGCATGAACAGTTATGCAGTCTAAATATCCCATATGGGCCGTGTGAAATGGTATTTTCAGTTTCATTCAGTTGAAGTAAGGAACGTTGAATATTTCTAAGTGTGCTGTTTTGAACCAAGATGTCACAGTATGATCAGTGCCGTAATTTTTGACAGTCACTGTATCAATGTTATTTTTGCATCTCTTGAATAAAGGTTTTGACCTGCAAGTGCTAATTTCTTTAGTTATTGGGGTAAAATGGGTAATGTTAATAGGAAGGTGTTTGCCAATTCAGTAACCTAATTTAATGTTAATGGAAACTAACATTACCTCAAATTGTTTAGTTATAATTGTTGTTTAACTGAATCTTGACGTTAGAGGCCTTAAATAGAATGTTTTGTATTGTTCTTTCCCAACATTTTTCAAAAGAAAGAGTCTAATTTCTTTGCTGTGATTGATTCCAGAGAACACGGAAGAACTGACATTATTTAACTGTTGGTTTATATAGATTCAGTAGTGGAGTAATGTCAGTTTAATTCTTTACCTACTGTCAATGCAGTGAAATTAGACATTTTGTTGTGAAAGGTTACTGGTGGATGCCAGCAACCATCTTGGAAGAGAACAATATAATCTGTTATAAGGCCTCCATTTGAAAATTGTGTATTTGATACTAGAATATAATAGCAAAATGTAATTTGAAGATAACATGTAGTATTTAAGTGACCAAGTAGTATTGGGTAAAAGTTATTGAATGGTGTTGGGATAAAGTGAGAAAATTGTGAAGGATTAAAATATTTCAAGAGCTCAAATTACTTCATCAAAACATGTTTAAGTCACATTTTATCAACACAAATTGCACAGGTTTATTGAACATGAATAAATTGTGTTAATTTAACTCAATTGTTTAAGTTGCTGCCAAAGCAAAACATCTGTGTGCAACAAATGTCCACCATTGAATTAAGTAAATCCAACAACATATTTTTTTCAGTGTTTTGTGTGGCCCAAAAACTTATTTCATGCTGCCACCAAACAGTACCGGACTTTGTGCCCCCATTCTGGTGTTGGATCACACATTCAAAATCACCCCTGGATCAACTCGCTCAACTGGACGACGAAAAAGAGACACAGACAACGTACAACCCCACGACTCGATATGGGGCAGTGACCTACCACAAGAGTTCAAGTTATGGACTACTGGACAGAAAGTCCTGCACTCACTGTTCCCATGGGTCGGAAATGGAAAAAACATGCTAAGAATTGAGACTCTTGACTACCGATTTGGACTTTTCCTGAACAGCTCAACAAAGATAAACAAGGCTCAGAATGAGGAAATCGACGTGATCAGAATAGAGGTCATGCAACACAGAGTCGCCCTGGACATGATTCTGGCTGAGAGAGGGGGCCTCTGTGTCTTATTCAACCCCACTTGTTGCACTTATATCCCGGACAACGTACACTCCTTGACCATGACCACCGCCCTAGACAAGTTACGACAACTGAGTAATGCACAGCAACAAGACTATGTCACGAACACAGAGGACTGGCTGACCTGGCTGCTGAGCGGCAGCTGGAAGACCCTCGTGATCAAAGGACTTGTCTTGATAGGAGTTCTTCTTTTATTGCTTTGCATGTTCTCAACTTGCATTTTACCCTGTATCAGATCAATGATTGACAAAATGGTACAGGCCACAGTAATCACCTATGTTGGACTGCCACAAGAAGATGAACCGGATGAAGAGGATTTAGTATAGGAAAACACATACACATACTGAATGATGCTACAATTGAAAATGTTATAAGCAAGTGATTGTTGGCTGATAATAAATTATGATTAAGTGTAAAATATTAACTTCAGTGAAATATAAGTGAAATATATTAACATCAGGAGGGAATGTCATGGAGTTTTTACTGTTTTATTTGATTATGCTTCAAATGTTATGTTATGCTTATGTTCACATATTTCACCAGACACAGCTTTCTGCAGAAACAGGAAGCTGACCCTGTGACTTTTACTGAAAGAGATTAGCACACACACACACACACGAACTTAGTGACACATACACCCACACACACATTAAAGGAAACTGCTATGCTTGTCCCACCCTGCTTCTGCTATAAAAATAAACGAATACTGCAGCTAGGTGTGATTACTCTCTGAGTTTCACCCGTGCCGCACGTTATCAGTATCAAGTGTCTCAGTGTCGTTTATTCACCTGACTGTTTGTTAACTGTAAATCTCTGACAAATGGCAAAGCATGTTAGAAATAAATGTTTTTTTTCCTTTGTTTTCTTATGTTTGTGGGTGTGCGTATGTGCATGTGTATGTATATGTGTGTGTATTTTATCCATCAATTTATCACCCATCCATTTTCCACTTATCCGGGGCCAGTTCACAGGGGCAGCAGCCCAAGCAGTGAAGCCCAGTCCTCTGTCTCCCCAGCCACCTCCTCCAGTTTGTCTGGGGGAACAGGCCAGCCACCCTTCGCAGAAAGCTCATTTCTGAGCTTGTATCCGCAATCTCATTCTTTCTGTCACTACCTAGAGCTCATGACCATAGGTAAGGGTAGGGACGTAGATAGACTGCTAAATCGAAAGCTTCGCTTTTACACTCAATACTCTCTTCACCACAACAGACATGGACAACGTCCATATCTCTGCAGCTGCAACATCAATCCGTCTGTGGATCTCTTGGTCCCCTCTTCCTTCGCTCGTGAACAAGACCCTGAGATACTTAAACTCCTCAACTCGGGGCAATACCTTCTTCCTGACACGGAGTGGGCAGTCCACCCTTTTCAAGCTGAGGACCAACTGGCCCCAGACTTGGAAGTGCTAATTCACTTGGCTGCAAACCGCTCACGTGCAAGCTGGAGGCCAACACCCAATGAAGCAAACAGAACCACATCATCTGCAAAAAGCAGAGACGATGTCCTGAGACCACCCAAGTGGAAATATTTTGCAACTGAACAGAGACGGTGGCAAAGGGCAGCCTTGGCAAAGCCCATCACCCACTGGGAATGAGTCCGACTTATTGCCAGCTATGTGGATCAAGCTCTTGCAACAATTGTATAGGGCTTTGGAGCGTGATGTCACGGGGGTGGGCGTGGAAAGGATTTTGGCCCGATCCGCCATTTTGGGGGTCTAGCGCAAGTGAAAAGGGAGCGAAGTCACACACAACAGCCATGGTTCGTATTTGCTGTGTGGTCGGTTGCAATGTTCGATCGCACGACCGGCAAGAGAATAAGCTTGAAAAGGGTTTATCTTTTCATTCTTTCCCAACCTGGAAGCAACATGAGGCAGCTCGTGTATCGATGTTACCAAACGAAGGCGTCTAGTCTGGATAGCAGCTGTGAGACGAGCTGATATCCAGTTCTCTTCCATCTCCAAATATCTGTTGGTGCTCCTGACATTTTCATTCCGGTAAGTTCTAAATATGTTCATATCACTCTTTATAGCCTATTAGTTTTATTTTCTATGCGCTCTGAGCTCATAGCAAATTAGAACAAACATCCTACTGAGTGATTTTGCAGAACTACCTTCTATTTATAGAGTTGCTAATTATTTGGCATTATTGCAGCAAACCAGCCCATGAAATGGATGAAACATCGTGACTGGGTTCCAGCACTACACAAGGGACCTGCTTCAAACAAACCACCATGCCAATCAGATTACTTCTTCCATGTGAGGGTGAAGAGGTGACCCTCCTGGATAAGATGGTGAAGGTTTGCTGCGTTTGTTGAACAGTGTGATAATAAAACCAGGGAAAAATGAAACCTGCTCCTGTTAAATATTCTTAAGTATTGTGCTGTTAAAATTGCTGTATTTTTTCAAAAGATACAGTAAATAAAGTAATGTTAGTAGTGGGTGATATCATGTAAACACTCATGATTTTGTGTAAACATTTTGTCATTTGTAAACTATAAATGACATGGATTCTACACTGTAACTGATGTGATGTTCTATAAGGTGGTTTTAATAAAAAAAAAAAAAACAGGCAAAAATTTGTTTGTTTATTCAACTTTTGAACAGTGGTACTCAGTCAGTATATATTCAGTAAATGCAAATTATTTACACAGCAGTGCACTACAGGCATAAATCTAGACCCCTAGATAAAACATTATGGGTCATTCCCACAACCCACAGCTTTACTGTGTTCCAGCAAAGTATCCAATAGCAGTGACAACTCCTCCACAGTAGCAGGTGGGATTTTTCTGTTATGAGGACGGCTCCTTTTACCTGTCACTACAGATGGTCTGTTTATGTTTTGATTGAGAGCCTTTTTTTGGGCAGCTGAAGAGGAGAAGTCTATCTTATGGCCAACCTCTGGCTGTATCTTGGTCATATTACCCAGCAAAACCCAGTATGCAGGTTCATCTGTAACAGTCCTTGTGCCACAGATCAACACTGTTGCTTCGAAATTAAACAGAAGAGCAGCGACATGGCTGCAGGTCTCCGCGACTCCGGCCATACAGGTGCAGTGGGCGGCTTCAACCTCCCCTGTGATGCTCACAGTGACCCATGGCTGCAATGCTCGTTCATTCAGTCTTTGAGAGTGCAGGACCTGAAACACACACAGACAAAGTTCATTTAAAGACAAGAACTATGAGCCAAGGCCGACGTAAATGTGTTTTATCTACTTTATCATAAATGTAACAAAGTGTTTAGAAAGTTTGCACATACATGTCATTTTTCATTTCTTTATGTGTCCATCTATAGAACGCTGCATGTTATAGTGTAAATCTGCCTGTTCTCTGTCAGAAACCTGCCTGCAGAAAATGAACCTAAAGTATGTAATGCAAGGATGTCATCACTTTAGAGATGGAGAAAGCATAAAGTGACAATTATGAATCACTTAGTATGATAAGGAGATTCTGCAGGTCATTAATCAATGTATAAAACTAAAATAAAATGTATTTTTAGTGACACAGGATACAAACATGGAAGCAAGATGTATAATTAGAATTATTTATAATAAATATGAATAAATCATTGCAATTTCTTTAACCATAAAGAACAACAAACCTTCAGGACAGTGTCACATCAATGCACTGAACTCACTGTTATCCCTCTAACAGCCTCCACATGTTCTCACTGTCATTTCCCCTCATGAATGAATTTATGCTGCACTAATGTGAATGTTTGCAGGGAAATCAAACGCATTCACTCGCAGTACTCAAGCTGACTTACCTTTGTTTGAATGACGACTTGTACGCGCTGACTCCACAGACAAGGTCAGGCTATGTCAGTAGCGGTTGGTCTTCAGGGTTTCTACTCCACGGCCGTATGTCATACGGGTCCACATTTCCAATGCACGCTCTTTTCTGCAAGTACCGCTGCTTCGCCTCTGGACGCAATCGGTCTCTATACAGTTCATTCTCTTTTGAGAGGCTCTTAAGCATCTTTCTTGTAGTCGTCGTTCCAACACAGTGTGTTTGTGTTGATTCGTAGACCCCGAAAATGGCGCTGCGCTCCCATAATGCATTGCGGCGTGACGTCAACTCCAAAGCCCTTATGGCTCGTAACAACAGGCCAGAGCGCCTATACTCCCCGGAGCAGCTCCCACAGAATACTCTTAGGGACACGACTGAATGCATTCTCTTAAGTCCACAAAACACAAGTAGAGTGGTTGGGTGAACTCCCATGTATCCACAAATATTTTCGAGAGGGTAAAGAGCTGGTCCGGTGTTCCACAACCGGGACGAAAGCTGCATTGTTCCTCCTGTATCCATCCCAGGGAGCCTGCCACCAAGGAGTTGCTTAACTGCGCTGTGACCTTGCCCTCTGTAATGCATGAGTCAGAACACTTGTCTTCCCACTGGCACGTCTTCCTCTATAGAAGACGTGTCAGTGGAATTAAGGAGGTCTTCAAAGTATTCCTTCTATCACCCAACAATATCCTCAGTTGAAGTCAGCAGCACTCCACAGTGTTGCTGACTTTAATGCAGTGTAGATAGAAATCGATAATAACAGTACATGTCCTGAAAACAGAAATGTACACATAGATCAGGAGGTTGCTATCAATTTCAACATGTCTTATATCAGGCCTGCTACTTGCAAATGTGCAAAGATTTATTGGCTGATAACAGAGTGGATTGAAGTTGTCGTTTAACTTGAGCCCATTATAGCTCTGTCAGTTATTGACTTGTGAACGCATTTTATTTCTCCACCCCAAATGCACTTTTCTGATTTCTTCTTCCTGAATGCCCGTCAGAGCTCAGTAGGTCTTATTTGGACACTCTTGTAGAGGGAGATTCTATGGCATGGCAGGAAGGGAACCTACAGGTGTGCTCATCCTTTACACTGCATGCCTTCTTTGTGGTACCACACTCTGCTTGGTGAGAAATTGTCATTTTGTTTAGTTTTTATTATCAGAAGTGGTCTTAGGAGAACTTGAAAGTTGACTTTTATACACTTGAAAATCAATAACCAGTATTCCTTTTTCATTTATTTTAATATTTAGCCAGCAGCAAAATTATTAGGTAAGTTTTTTTCTCAAACAAGCAAAGGCTACTTTAACTGTTTTTGTTACTTTTTTACTAATTTTCATGTTAAATTACTACTTTGATTTTACAGTCTATGATGTGGACGGTGGACGGGACCTTGACATTTTTGATATCAATGAAGGTATTTTAGAAAAAGAAAAAAAAAACCCAGAAGAAAATGTTCTTTTTTTCTTCCAAATTCCAAATTCAGTTCTCTTAAACTTTCTTTGTGCTTTAATCTGATCAGAGGCAGGGTTGAACCTTGCAGAAGGGGACATAGTTCTTGATGAGGTAACTTAATTGAACTTCTTTCCCCAACAACACAAATTAATGGATTGGATTAAAGTTCAACAATGGCTCAATATTTTGTTCTTTTGTTTGTGGTTTGTTCTTTGTGGCTGTGGCAGAAGCAACCCCGAAATTCTATAATAGGGGAAGAGTACAGGTGGCCAAAGACAATCCCATACTACATGCAAGATGACTTGGGTAAAAGCGAGCTTGTTTTATTTTCCTTTTGTTTGTTTGGGGGTTTTTCTTTACAATTTGAAATTATTTAGCTTCATACTTAAGCCTCTACAGTACAGTATATTTGCATATACAGTCATGTGGCATAAATAAAGCAAAATAAATGAGAAAATGTGCATTATTTTTATTAGCTCTGTGTTTACAAGTATTTAATGTTTTAATTTTAATTTTAAAATGAATCTTGTTCCTGTTATTTGTTTTCAAGCACTTGAAAAAAAAATACATAATCTTTTCAGATTATGTATTATTTTATTACTTAACAAGCCAATGGGATCTGAAGCAGTTAAAAATAAAGTAAAATAGAATAAAGAATAAAATCTTTTTGACTAAATACAATGTTATTAATGGCTTTTGGAAACAATATTAATGATAAAATTTAGATTAAAAAAACCAAATGTCATAAATTGGATATTTAAACACATTTTATTATCAATATTTTTGTGCTTTCACAAAAATATATGGGTATGGGTGTCATCTGTAATCATAACTCAGCAGGAGCTTACAGTTGTTCTTAAAAAAAGGTACCGTAAAGAACTTTTTTCAACTATAATAAAACTGATTTTTCATTTTGTACACAGAGATCAATGCAAAAGGTGTGATTCTCAAGGCCTTTGAGCAGTACCGGCTCAAGACCTGCATCGACTTTAAGCCATGGAGTGGAGAAGCAAACTACATTTCTGTCTTTAAAGGGGATGGGTAAGGCAAGAAGAACGTATTCTTCTAAAATCTCTTTTTAGATGGATTATATACACTCATTGGACACTCAATTAAGTATACGTTGCTTGTACCATGTTGGTTCCCCTTTGCCCTTCAGTAGTGCCTTGATTTTTTATTGCATAGATTCAATAAGGTTCTATTCCTGGCTTTCTAAGTGCAATATCAGAAATCAAGACTCATCATACCAGCCAATGTTTTGCCTAGTTTTTTCTATTTTCATGTTCTCTACTGAAAGCAGCAGTACTCGGCGTGCTACTGCTGTAGCTCCTCTGCTTAAAAGTTCAACATGTTGTCAATTCAGAGATAATTTGATTGTTTAACTGAGTGACCATTGCCTTTCTCTCAAGTCGAACACGTCGGGCCATTATCTTCTGACCTCTGACATCATGGAGGCATTTTTTGCCAATCACTGGGTATTTCTCTTTTCTGGATACCTCTCTCTAAACTCTAGAGATGGTTGTGTGGGAAAATCCCAGTAGATCAGCAGTTTCTGGAACACTCATACCAGCCCATCTGGCACCAACTACCACAGAACACTCAAAATCATTTAAATTACTTTTCTACCTTATCCGAATGTTTAGTTCAACTTCAGCTGGTTGACTTGACCATGCATAACTGCACTGAGTTAATACCATTTGATTGGCTGATTAGATATTTGCATTAAGAAGCAGATGATTAGATGTACCTAACAGAGAGGCCAGTGAGTGTATTTATTCTGTACTTTTACTACAGAAAAGTATTGGCAAGAAGACACTGGGAGTTTATCTGATCTTCACAAAAGCCTCATTTTCTTTCCATAAGCTGTTTCTCCTCTGTTGGCAACCGGCATGTTGGGAAGCAGAGACTGTCTATAGGAACAAACTGTGACCACATTGCCACCATTGAACATGAGTTCCTTCATGCGCTGGGTTTCTGGCACGAGCAGTCCAGGGCAGACCGTGATGATTATGTCGAAATCATGTGGGACCGCATTACAGAGGGTATTGTTACTGTTATTCATCCAACCAAACTACAGTGTTTAAACACTGGCTGTTCATCCTCTCATAAAGTTTTATCTCTTTATGTGGTGATTTCTTCATGACGTACCTGTTTACCCAAGTATTGTTATATGAGTACTTTTATAAGTCAGCAGTCTCTGACACCTGTTGATAAGCAGCATTTATGGTCCAAGTCATATGAATCATACAATAATAAGTAATGCAATGTCACAATGGATGAAACTGCAATGGCGCCTTTATGTATGTCCAATTTGCAGGTAAAGGACACAATTTTAACACCTATGATGACACCACCTCCAGCTCTTTGGGCGTCCCCTACGACTACAGCTCCATGATGCACTACAGTAAAACTGCTTTTAAGAACGGCATGGAGCCCACCATCGTCACCAAGATCCCTGCTTTCAGTGACATCATTGGCCAGCGTATGGAGTTCAGCGACAGTGACCTGCTCAAGCTGAACCGCCTCTATAACTGCAGTAAGATTCAGCAGTCAGTGCACAAGTACTATTTTATTTTCTCCATTATAAAAGTCAACTTGTCCTGCACCTGCAGTACTGATCTGTTCAACTTCATGTTTTGTTACATTCATCAATAATGATGTTCATGACATGGCTTGTCCCTTGATTTTTTTATAGTTTATTGCGGTTCAAAGTGCTGCAACACTTGTTTATGTGTGTTTATGAAATCTGCTCTGCAGCTCAAGGTTCCACCTTTCTGGACTCGTGTGACTTTGAACGTGAAAACATCTGTGGTATGATACAGGGACAAGGGGATCAGGCAGATTGGGACAGGGTTACAACAGCTACTGGAGGGCCTGACACTGATTACTCCAACATGGGCAAATGCACTGGTGAGAACAATCTACTATGAAATGTATGAAAGGATAGGTTCATATTTTTACAATTCTTTCTTAAAACAATGTTCAGATACTTCTTAGTGTACCAAAATCTCCTCTGCATAGAACATTTGAAAAAATATCTTCATAGGAACATGTGAACATATTTAGTGTGGTCTCTTGTTTATGAGATCACACTAAACATTTTTTTATGACAGACTTGTAAAATGTGAAACTAGTCTATGTTTCAGTTTTACAGTGGCTTGCAAAAGTATTCGGCCCCCTTGAACTTTTCCATGTTTTGTCACATTACAGCCACAAACATGAATCAATTTTATTGGAATTCCACGTGAAAGACCAACACAAAGTGGTGTACAGGTGAGAAGTGGAACGGAAATCATACATGATTCCAAACATTTTTTACAAATAAATAACTGAAAAGTGGGGTGTGCGTAATTATTCAGCCCCCTGAGTCAATACTTTGTAGAACCACCTTTTGCTGCAATTACAGCTGCCAGTCTTTTAGGGTCTGTCTCTACCAGCTTTGCACATCTAGAGACTGAAATTCTTGCCTCTTCTTTGCAAAACAGCTCCAGCTCAGTCAGATTAGATGGACAGCGTTTGTGAACAGCAGTTTTCAGATCTTGCCACAGATTCTCGATTGGATTTAGATCTGGACTTTGACTGGGCCATTCTAACACATGGACATGTTTTGTTTTAAACCATTCCATTGTTGCCCTGGCTTTATGTTTAGGGTCGTTGTCCTGCTGGAAGGCGAACCTCCGCCCCAGTCTCAAGTCTTTTGCAGACTCCAAGAGGTTTTCTTCCAAGATTGCCCTGTATTTGGCTCCATCCATCTTCCCATCAACTCTGACCAGCTTCCCTGTCCCTGCTGAAGAGAAGCACCCCCAGAGCATGATGCTGCCACCACCATATTTGACAGTGGGGATGGTGTGTTCAGAGTGATGTGCAGTGTTAGTTTTCCGCCACACATAGCATTTTGCATTTTGGACAAAAAGTTCCATTTTGGTGTCATCTGACCAGAGCACCTTCTTCCACATGTTTGCTGTGTCCCCCCACATGGCTTGTGGCAAACTGCAAACGGGACTTCATATGGTTTTCTGTTAACAATGGCTTTCTTCTTGCCACTCTTCCATAAAGGCCAACTTTGTGCAGTGCATGACTAATAGTTGTCCTATGGACAGATTCCTCCACCTGAGCTGTAGATCTCTGCAGCTCGTCCAGAGTTACCATGGGCCTCTTGGCTGCATTTCTGATCAGCGCTCTCCTTGTTCGGCCTGTGAGTTTAGGTGGACGGCCTTGTCTTGGTAGGTTTACAGTTGTGCCATACTCCTTCTATTTCTGAATGATCACTTGAACAGTGCTCCGTGGGATGTTCAAGGCTTGGGAAATCTTTTTGTTAGTGATGGGACGTTCTGTATCGAGGCTTCGGAGCGTGTGTCGAGTAATGGAGGGGGCGTTTCCGCGAAGCGCGTATCGAGGCTTGCTTCATTTATGGGAGGAGCTGAAAATGATGACGTCCGAAGCCTCGCTGCCCGGCTGTACCACGTGACTGGTTCATGAAGTGGTTCGAACTTTGCCGCGAGATATGACAGCGATATAAACCCCTCAGACTACATTCAAAAATGTGGGTGTTTGATGGAGAGTTGTTAGTGAGAGTTTGGAGACAGTTTGGAAGTTTATGAGAGTGAGGAGAGAAAGTCAGGAGAGAATGGAGCCAGCTAAGAAGAGGAGGATGTCCTCCCCTGTGTGGGAACATTTTGATCTTATTCCTCCCAACAAGGTATGTAAATTTCTACAGAAGATGTATTTCCATGATACTGATGGTGCAATACAATTTATGTTGAGCTGTCTTGACTTTTGTACAAGGTGAAGTGTTTGCTATGTGCCAGGGAGCTGGGATATAACAACAACACCTCATCCATGCTTAGGCACTACAGAGCTTTGCATGAGAATAAGGGGGACACCGATTGTGGAGCAAGACCAGGTGAGCCATCAAATGCAATGATAATATAGGATGCAGTAATGTTACTAAATGATATAACAATATTATACAACTGTTATAAGTTACGTGTGTGATATTTATATTTGTGCTTTATCTTTATTGTCTTTCCTCAGGAGAACAATCTCAAATAGATGAAGACCTGGTCAGCATGGTGATTGAGGACTCCCAGCCATTTAGCATTGTGGAGGACAAAGGATTCAAAAGATTTGTTAAATCATTAAATCCTAGCTATGTTCTCCCCACTAAAAAGGTCGTAAAAGCAGTGAAAATTTAGTTTTTACAGAATAAAATGTGAACAGGCAGGACTGAGGCTCAAAGCCTCAGTGTGTAGCTGTCCATACCTCAACGTTACAAAAGCACAACTACTGTCCACACCCCAACCACACCTCACCTCACAGTAAATGATCATTTCCATTTCAAGCATTTCCAAATAATCATTTCCCATACTGCCAGTATAAATATACACAGTGTACTGCCATCACTACAATATACATGTTTTACACACTCCTTTTGTTGTTGACATTTACAGGCTGTGTGCAAAATGCCACACTCTTCAAATTCATGCCAGCTATTATTTTTACGTCCAGTAGGTGTCCTGCTAGAGCAAATGAAGCTTCATGAAGCTTCGCGTTGGGGTGAACCAATTGGATGAAAAGCTTCAGTGCTTCATGGGGCTTCATCTGCCCATCACTACTTTTTGTAGCCTAAGCCTGCTTTAAATTTCTCAATAACTTTATCCCTGACCTGTCTGGTGTGTTCTTTGGACTTCATGGTGTTGTTGCTCCCAATATTCTCTTAGACAACCTCTGAGGCCGTCACAGAGCAGCTGTATTTGTACTGACATTAGATTACACACAGGTGCACTCTGTTTAGTCATTAGCACTCATCAGGCAATGTCTATGGGCGACTGACTGCACTCAGACCAAAGGGGGCTTAATAATTACGCACACCCCACTTTGCAGTTATTTATTTGTAAAAAATGTTTGGAATCATGTATGATTTTCATTCCACTTCTCATGTGTACACCACTTTGTGTTGGTCTTTCACATGGAATTCCAATAAAATTGATTCATGTTTGTGGCTGTAATGTGACAAAATGTGGGAAAGTTCAAGGGGGCCGAATACTTTTGCAAGCCACTGTAGCTTTGGATTGGCTTGAGTACTCTTATGTCTTATTATCCACTGTGCAAACATGCTTAGATACCGAACCTATTAATGAAGTGAAACTTATATCTTTAGGCTCTGGGTATTTTATGCACTTCAGCACCGGCAGAGCCAATACTGGGGACAAAGCTCTGCTGGAAAGTAGATTGCTTTACCCCAAAAGAGGCTACCAATATCTGCAGTTCTTCTATTACAACAGTGCTGGGCCCAGTGACACACTGAAGGTCTATGTCAGAGAGTATGACAAAGCTAACCCCAATGGAAGTCTGCGCCTTATAAAGACCATAGAAGGTGACATTTTTGGAAATCTTACTTCTGTTCACAATCTACTGTCAGAATATTGCTTGAAATATCAGGTTTGTACACTTGCTTTTTAATACATTCAATGCATTTACCTCATGTGCCATAACAGGGTCCCCTCAGGAGCTTTGGCAACTGCACCACGTCAGTCTAGATGCTAAAATGAAATTCCGCGTAGTCTTTGAAGGGACCAAAGTGGAAGCTGGGCCCCCATCAGGTGGACAGTCTTTGGATGACATCAACGTTTCAGAGACCACCTGCCCAGAATTTATTTGGAGAGTTAAAAACTTCAGTCATGTTATGGAAAACACCCCAATAAACACACCTATATTTAGCCCCCTATTCACCTCTAAAGAGGGTTATACCTTCCAAATGATGCTTTACCCCAGCGGTAGAGAGGGCTACCAGGGGCAGTTGTCAGCCTATGCTCATCTGGTGGCCCGTGAAGGGGACACAGGACAGATATGGCCATGTCCTTGGAAACAGATAACCATGATGCTAATGGACCAGCATCCACATATTCAAAAGCGCATGTCCAACCAGCGCAGCATCACCACTGACCCCAACATGAAGGCAGCAGGTGCAGTCATTTTAACTTTTTTCAAAAAGAGTCACAGAAATTGTTTGCAAATTACAAACAAATCATGAAATCATGGCTTTTTGCTGTATTACAATTTTTGCACTCTTTTAATATTCTTTTTAACAGGCTCTGATGAATTTTTCTGGGATGATCCTCGTAAGGTCGGCGTTGAGGTCACAGATACAGACGGATCAAAGTATTTCCGAGGGCCAGGCTATGGAACTGCAGCGTATCTCACCCATCTCAGAGCTAAAAGCAGAGATTTTATCAAGGGAGGAGATGCCATCTTCCTCCTCACCATGGAGGGTAAAAGCACCAGATATACAAGATGCATTTTAATTTTGTAAATGTACCATTTCTTTGTAAATCCGAACATATTCTGTAATGCTAATTCGGCAAGCCGCACAAGTAGGACTATGTAATTCGGCATACATGATCACATCTAGGATTTATTAACCCTCAGGTCAGGTCACAGCAGGTAATCCAAACAATTAGCTCTTTCACGTGGGTTTCTTTAACCTGCTGTCTCATTTGCTCCTCTTCTTCAGATGTGTCCCATTTAACTGTGAGCCAGCCCCTGCCTCCTACAACTTCACAGCCTGTCACCATCACACCTTCTGAAGTTTGCTACAATGTGCAATGCCAGAATGGCGGTGTCTGTGTCGTGGATGAAGGCAAACCTGCTTGCAGGTGAGCACTTTTGATGTCATCCACTATGCTAACTTCACGGCATTTACCAAAAAATGGACGTTAACACACTTTAATATTATATCAATGTGTTGTCCATTTTTGGCAACAGTTGAACACTTGTTTTAAGTGCACCTATTTAGAAAAAAGATTGAGAGGTGCTACTGAACCTCTCATATTGTGTTTTATATCACTGTGAACTAATTATGTCCTGTCAGCAAGCACATTAAGAGTGTCAAGCACTTGATTAGTTTGGACAGTCAAACAACCTGTTACACATCGGTCGGGGGTTCGATTCCCCTGAACAGCTACCCTGAGGTACCCCTGAGCAAGGTACCGTCCCTACACACTGCTCCCCGGGCGCCCAATGGCTGCCCACTGCTTCACTGAGTGAATGGGTTAAATGCAGAGAGGGATTTTCCCCACGGGGACCAATAAAGTACACTTTCTTTCTTTCTCTAATTTCCACCATCACGATCAGCTACGTGGTGAATGCTGGGTAAACCTTCAAGTATGTTTTCTGTCTCTCATGTTCATCCTTTTCCTCTGGTGTCCAGGTGTGACGTGGGTGACGACTGGTGGTACTACGGGGACAGATGTCAGCACAGAGGGTCCAACAGTGACAAAACCACCCTTGCACTTGCCTCTTCTCTATCTGTACTGGCAGTAATGTTGGTAGTTACAGTAGTCAGTGTCATCTGCGTGAAGAAAAAGTATAAAAAACGCACGAATAATAATAATAATAACGCCGTCATCCTGAACTCACATGCTAGTTAGAGACTTCAAGAGGCAGACCCTGAACTTCACAATGACAACTTGGTGAACAGAAGAACACAGCAAAAACAAATAGTTGAAAATGTTTAAAAAAAAATTTCCCTGCTAAATACTGTAAAAAACAAGGCTTTTGATGATATAGAAATAAGACTTTTGTATTCTGTACTGGATCAAAATATTACATTAGACTGCCCCTTACTGGTCATTCAGTGGAAACACAGCAGAGCGATGCATCATTATTAGTGTATCAAAAAAATTAATAAAAAATCATGATAACCTGATTTTATGTATGAATTCATTTGTTAAAAAACAGTCCTAGACAACATGAAGTATATTCACAAATTTAAAATTTATTATACCAAAGACAGGAACATTTGTGTTGATTCTTTTCCATGTGGATATATTTGTTTGTATTACTGAACTTGACACAGTCATGCCGGTGATAACAGTTACTGTAGGAGGGAGGTGGGACTAATATTAACCAAGTGTCTGTGTATGTGTGCTTGTATGCATGTCATGTCTGCATGGGTGTGTGTGTGCATGCAAAGATCGGTCTATTAGTGTTCAGTAGATGCAGTGATGACTACAAGACATCACAGTTGGAGTGGGGCAAACCAGAGCCACTTAGTGTAGTTATACTGCATGGAATGTTGGGTTTTCTGACCTGCTACTGCACATTTACATTTGTGTGTCTGTGTGTGTGTGTGTGTGTGTGTGTGTGTATGTGTGTGTGTGGGCTTACACTGTAAGATAAAGGGGAAAGGGAGGGTGACACCTCCATAACTGCAAACAAACGCATCCTCCCCGCCACTAAAACCTTCACCGACATACAGTTCCTTTAAAAGCCTCAGTATACAACATTTCTCTTATTTACAATCATTGGAGAAAAAAAATCACCATTTCTCTCAGAGAAGATTAGTAAAAGTGACTGAGTCACCATAAAGAGTATGCAACTCCTAGGAGTTAGTATTGAAAATTTCTACAAAAAAATTTCTATGCCATTTTATAGGCCAAGAGCCATGATTTACTGAAGAAATACAGTATTGTAAGTGCCCTATCTACAACAGTTCGATGTGGTATTATTGGTGTACCATTCAACATAGTTCACTGATAATAAAAAGATTATGTGTCTCTGCTTTTAAAAAGTTCTTCCAGAAACTTCACTGCTTTCACATTAAAAGATATGGTAAGTTCTTTAAAAAACAAACAAACAAACCATTGAATTGTTATTTATATTAACAAGTGTTGTGGCAAGCTAATGCTATAGCAAAGAGACTAGTGTTGATTACATACTCAGCTGGTTGTCTAATGTAAAAAATAAATGTTCCACAGTCTGTGAGAAGGGCACGACCATGGACACTTGGAGCTGCGTCCATAGGCTTTTCAAGAGGATTGAGTATCATTAAAGGGCTCATTTGCTTGTTTTATTCTATAACTGGAGCGGGTTACAGTGCATTTCTCTCCAATGACAGGGCTGCGTGGAGAAGAGAGACTACACAGAAAAAGCTTGATGAAACTTTTCAGTGTGCATTTTACAGCCTCTCGCCGAATCTCATTTGTTTGTGTCCATGTGTAGGAAAATCAGACCAGTTTAGTTCATGTAAAGAAGATGAGGCCAAAGTTGGTACTGCTGTTCAGAGAGGGGTGTCATAGTAGTCTGTGGGTTGATCTGTCCCAGCAGGCTTCTGCTGTTTCTGCTGATGCTGCTTCATGATTTCCTTCACCTCTTCCTCCAGCTCGGGTGGGATGATGAACTGGTCGTCTGGGTCAGGTTGGGCTGGAGCTGTGAAGTAACCCCCGGACTTCTTGGAGGGAGCATCAGCAGCCACCTCAATAAGGTTGTGGCTCTTTTCCTGCTGTGCCACGGACCCATTAACCCTTCTCTTGCCTGCTAGCTTCCCTCCATCACCGCATCCCACTCCAGCTCCCGGCCATGACTCATCCCTTTCAAGCCCATTCTCAGCCTCCCCTTGGCTCATGTCAATCCCCTCCTCTAGGGGCTCTGGGGTGCACGGTGGTGGAGGAGGTGGGGGAAGTGTGAGCAGGTTGCGTTCCTGACTGGAGGATGAGGGTACCGGTGTTTTGGGTGATGAGGACAAGCAGGACTGTGCTTTCAGGCAGTGAACATCTGCCTCTACTTCCACACGGCTACCGTTAGAGAAAACCCCAGCGATGGGCTCTTCATCCTCGCTGTCCAGCCCGTTGTCAGAAAGGGCGCTGGAGAAAGTGGCACTAGAGAGCTGCCTCTGAAAGGAGTGTGCTAAGCAGGCAGGGTGGAGGGCACAGCAGCTTCGGGATGAAGGCAGCTCTGAACCCGGGAAAAGATAGTGGCAGGGCTGGGTACTTGTGTGAGCCTGCTGGTGCTGTAGAGGCAGCAAGTGGGCCTGATGGTGCAAGTGAAGGTGAGGGTGGTGGGACTGCTCTTGCAGTAGGACCAAGGAACTCTGTGGAGGCTCGTCCGATGAGGCGGTAGAGCCCACCTCACTGCTCATCTCACTGGTGCTAATCTCACTGCTAATTTCACTACAGGAGGAGGGGGGAACAGGGAGGGAGCCGTCTGAGGGTCTCTCCTTGATGGCAGAGGACGATGGAGGATAAGGTCCCAAGCCTGGACTGGGAGGTGGCTGGGGAGGGTCAGAACAACAGCAGGAACAGCAGTCTTCACTCACATTGAGCTGCACAACGACGGCGCTGAGGCTGTCGGTGCAGCCGTAGCCCTGCGCCAATGTGCAAAGCTTTTTAGCAGCAGCCAGGCCATCGGGGACATTCCGAACAGCCTCCACCGCCTCTGTGGGTGACACAGCATCCCACAGGCCACGGCTACCGAGAATGAAGAACTCATCCTGAGGGGTTAGAGTGACTGTCTGCACATAGGGACAAGGGATGACAGAAGGGTAGAGGAAGGAGTAGCCCATGATTCGTGTAGAATCAGTTACACCGTTCACTTTGTTGTCCTGTGGAGAAAAGAAAAAAGAAAGAGATACAAATCAATAGTGTTCAGGCAGGATGCAAGTAATACTGCATTTACATGAATGTACTTTACACCAATTTTTCAGTACTCTGAAAAAAAAAAGATCTCTACCTCAGTGATGATAGCTTTGTGCTGCCTGATCCTGCGGTATTCCTCCTCCAGCCCTACATTGTGAAGGAGTGACAGAGACAACGGCTTTCCATCACGGCACAGAATGGCCTGGCACTTTCCCACATTAGCAGCCGTGAGGGTGAAGCAGCCACCAGGGTCAGTGGGGTCATGGCGAATGTGACACAGCGCTGCCGAGCCACCCAGTTTCTGTCCTGCAGTTCCAAGCTTCCTGCAAGGGTGGAAGAAGGAAAGACGGGAAGAGGATGAGGTTTTTGAGGCAGAAATGAGAAATTTGTTACACACAGTGAAGACGAGGCATGTAGAATCTATTGCAAACCTTTGCATGACAAGGAAGGTGTTGGTCATATAGTCCTCTTCGCTCTTTGTCTTGTGAATTTCTTCCGCCAGCACATCATTCATTGTGCACTGCAGGAGGTAGGGCACTTCCACATTCCTGTCTCCATCAAACACACCATACAGAGCTTCACGACTCCCACAGAAGCTGTTTACCGAAAGGGCAGCAACACAGAGTCTGAAAGAGGAAAGAATGAGAGCTCTTAGGACCACAACTCCCCTGTGCAACTATTTATCATGTCACTCCATATGCTATGCATAAGCAATGCCTTAAATGACTCCTTTGACTGTAAAGCAGAACCTTGATATAGAAGACTTGCCATCAGAACGCACTTTCAAATGCTGAATTAGCAATTTAGTCCACACAGGATGTGAATGTACACAGTTCTTGCTTTCAACGAGCACCGCTTTAACATTTCCTTCATTTGAGTCGCACGGCTTTAACGATGTGCACTCTCAAGAGGTTGCGATTAGTGCAGCTTCAACAGGCGAGTGTGGTGGTGCTGGTTGTCATTTCATCATTGATTGAATTGTGCTTACTTGTTCTTGACGCCCGAGGCCTCTGTGTAACCATGACTCCACACAGCAGGCCCACCAGACGCCTCACTCGATGAAAAGGTCGGAGGTGGATCAATACGGAAGCAGCGAATATTGCTGAAAAACAAGAAAACGCAAACAAGGTCAAATTCACCGCACTGTTTTGGGGGCAAAGAGAAACGAAAACCACTTGAAGTATTTCTAACAGCCATACGTGAAATAAAATACTAAACATACATCATGTGGTAACTCAGATTCCCTGTATGCAAAGTACAAATTGAAGCCACATTAACGGGACTATGATGGCGCATATAAAACAAACAAAAAAAAACTGCAGGACTAAATACACCCCCCCCCCCAAAACAAAAAACAAAAACAAAAAAAAAAACCCAGACATACTTTAGCTGCTCAAGAGTCTTGTGGTCCAGGTTTAGGCGAGGGTTTCCAGTGAGGTCCAGCTCCTGGAGCTTTGGGGGTAGATTCTCTGGTAGAGTGATCTCACTCAGCTCATTACAGCTCAGGTCCACACACTGACAACAACAAAGAGCAGATGTCAATACTCGCACAAATGCACATGCATTACAAAGTCAGGGCATCAAAGATATGCATTATTGCCCCTGACTTACTTTCATCTCCATCAGCTGCATGACCTCAGGAAAGACTTCAATGGCATTAGAGTGGGCTATGAGTGTGTGCATTCGCCGGCAGTTCATAATGGTGGTGGGGACAGTCTTCAGCATGTTGCCACTCAGGTCCACCTCCTCCAGCTCCTCCAGCTTAGCCATTTTACTGAAAGATCAGAGAGAGCAGTAGGTGAAGTCAAGTGTGTAAAATAGCACTGAAACAATCAATTGCTTAGTCAAAAGACAAATCCCCCCCCAGTACAAATGGCATACTGATCCCGGTTGTGGCAGTCATCTGACCTTCACCTTGCGTGTGTTAAGTTAGTGACATCATACCGATCCCAGAGCAGAAATGGTACATGTGAAAACATTGAGCCACACGTCTTAATCTCTGGATTCAGGTGTTTTCGGTTCTATTGCAACAGGTGTACAACATCAAGCACGTAAGTCATCCAGTCTGACTTGACAGAAAATTTCTTTGAGAATGGGTCGTTCTAAAGAGCTCACTGAATTCAAGCAAGGCACTGCAATAGGATGTTTAATTGCAACAAGTCAGTTGGTGAAAGTTCTTTGTTCCTATATCACTACCAGATACTTACTCGACTGTAAGTGGTGTTATTGCAAAGTGCAAGTGTTTAGGAACAACAGCAACTAAGAGCATGCAACGTTGTGGATTAGGGTGCATAAAAATCTTTAAAAATGTAGTGCTGACTCAATGACTGCAGAGTCCCCAACGTCCTATGGCATTAGCATCAGCTCAAAAACTGTGCACAGGCATCACTATAGCATCGGCATATATGGGTGAGAAGTTTGTGTGTAGGTAGGCGTCACATTGCTTTTGTGCATATATGACAGAGATTAAGGAAAGGAATAAGTCCCCTTTAACATATGACTTTTTTACCTGGCTGGGAAAGTCTGGAGATGGTTGTAGGCCATGTGCAAAACTCGTAGGTGTGTATGGCCTGTTAGCATGGGTACACACTTGTCTGTCAGTCGGTTATTGGTCAGGTAGAATTCCTGCAGGATGCTGTGGCTTTCCTCTGACAGACTGGATGGTGGCAGGTGCTCCAGCTTATTAGCTGATGCATTTACGCATCGTAAGCTGAAAGGAGAAAAAAAAAATCTCCTTCAGAGAGGGACAGACAACACTGAGGTGATTCATTTTAATTGCAAACTACTCCATAAATTCTTACTTAATACTTCACTGCAAAAAACATGTCCTTCTACAGACTGATTGTTTTTTATTTGCCTGTCATCCTTGCCCTTGGTGGTCTTGTCCTTCACAGGAAACTCCTAATTAGAATTTCTGTGCTTTATCTTCATCTACCTGCACTGTCCCTACATTTAATCTTCTTGTCAGGTGAACATTAGTCAAAGAAAAATCACTTTCAGCTGATAATAAATGCTACCTGTCAGATTTGAGGAACAGGTTGCAGGGCAACTCAACCAGTTGATTGTGCTGTACATCCAAAACCTCCAGCAGAGGGCGCTCAACTCTTTCAGGCAGCTTCTGCAGCTGGTTATGTCCAGCACTGAGCTTCCTCAGACTGTTGCTGCATAACAACCTGCAGCAAGAAGAATATATAGATGGTTAGGTCACTGCTAGAAGATTAAAGACAAACAGGAAGGGCCTCGTAAAAACGTGTAAAAAAAAGTGTTGCACAGTGATAGCTAGATGGCTATATAGATGAAGATAGATCGATAGACTGGTTGGTAAATAGATAAGGTGACACTTTTTTTCCACACCGGTCCTTGAACGACTGTAACCGGGGAAGCCTGAAACAGTATTAAAAATGACAATAGTGCAGAAGGATGATGACAGTATGGATAAGAATGGGAGAAAAAAAAATATCAAAAAATAGCAGTGCCTCTAGTGGAGCCCGCGGCTGAAATTCATCATCCTGACACTTATTGGGTAAAAAATAAATCTACAGACAATGAGGGGGCCAGAGGTAGAGAGAGAGAGGAAGAAAGAGAAAAGGAGTGGAGCAAGTTTGACACAGCCGATGTAAGACATAGAAAAGACGAAGAGGTGCAACTCAACTGACCTTCTAAAAGGGTACATAAAGGAGAAGAGAATGGATGGATGCTGCGGAGGTTAAAGGCTATCTGTGTGATTTATGAGGCCTTTTGGGGGATAAATGACAGGCCAGCAAAGGGCAGGGGGAATAATGCAGTATTGTACAGCATTTACAGGTTTTGCTGTGTGAGGCACTCACCGTGCTGGTAGCTCAGCAATGAGGTTGTGGCTCGCGTCCAGGACTTCCAGTTTCTTAGCTTCACATAGCCAGTCTGGCAAGGACTCCATATGGTTCCTGAGGGAAGAGAAGGAGAGACGATGATGATGAATCCTAGCCGTCTGCAACGCTCCATATATTAAACTTCAGCTTTGGTTTGTTTGTTTACATTTTACTATCTTTCAGATTCAGTTTACCAAAAGATAAACAGCTAAACAAAAGATTAAAAAAAAGATAAATACAACTTTTAAAAGATGCGATCTTTCTTAAGTGTGACAGTCTCGTGGACAATGCCCTTTTAAGAAGTTAAAGACAAAGTGAATAGAAGTAAGCTCTGTGTGACTTATGGGTGAATTCTTTAACACTAGCATTTTGATTTAAAGGTATTGGAAAGTGCAGTGATTAGTTCATGCATTTTATTGACTACAGCTACAGTAAGTACAGAAGGTCAGGATTAGCATGGTTAAAAATGACCTCTCTAAGTTTATATTTCACTCCACTTGCAGAGACCGTGTATTTCCTAATTTTGTGTAGTTGCACAATCTTTAAAGCATCACACTGAACAACTGCTGCCCTTCCGCTCTTGTAGGGCAGATGTACTGTAAATAAGATGCATTTACTTTCAGAAGGAACTTCCAAATATTTCTGTTTTATTTATTCATTTTTTAAATTCATGTACATTTCTGGAATTTCTCTCACCTCGAGATATCCATGTAACTCAGATTGGAGGGCACAGGGCTGACATCTAGCTGTCGGAGCTCTGTAGGGAGAAATCCAAACACATTAACTTACAGCAAGGACAGACAAGGTCTCCTACAAAGGTCTATTATAAATGCAGGTAAATGGAAAATGGGGGAAGCATTAGGCAGGGGAGGATGGTGATGACATGTTAGAGAGGGATGATGTGAGACTGCTGCACTGATGAGGATTAAGGGTGTATGCAGACGAACATGGAAGTAATATATATAAAAACATGGTGATGTCTTTGAGGTGTTACATATCCACACATACACACACATACATTATGTGTTGAAATTCAGAAAAGAAAGATACAAATCGGTGATCTCAGTTTAGAAATGTGTGAGGTCACAGTAAAGCCAAACTCACCATTGTTGGAGGCGTAGATGCCTTTGAGCAAGCAGCCCTTAGCCTTCAGGCTGGTGATGTGGTTCCTCTCGCAGTGAAGCACCTCCAGCCTGGGGAAGACCGAGGCATCCAGCTCCGTCAGCCTGTTATCCCTCACGTCCAGCTGGGTCACGTGCCTCAGTAGGTCAGGCTCGTCCGGCACCATGATGGAGATTTTATTCAACCTGACAAGAGGAGGCATGAAGGAGGCAAAGGTTCATCCAAGTGCACAGACTTTGGCCTTTACAGCAGGGAACATGCCTAGGGTGACTGCTGATATATTGTGCAGTTTGTTTAGTAGTCTGGTCCTGAGTGTTAACAGTTTATCTTGAATTGTTCAAGCGCTCAATCGATAAGAACCCAAGAATGAATAAGAGATAAAAGAAGCATAAATATGTGACTTTGGTCCAGAACTGGCTCTGCTCAATTTTCCAGCCTTAAGAACAACTTCAAAACCGCCGAAAGGAGCTTTTTAAATTTATTAAACTGAAATTTCTTTTCAGAACATCAAATCATTCATAACTGCACTTCCTTGTTAAGAAAGCAGAGTTTCACAATGTTGTATGAAATGTAAACTCATCAGTGACACCGAGTGATCTTTGTCCAAAAATGTGTTAATGCTGGACAGAAAACAACATTTACAAACCCCGGCCAAGAAAAGTAAGAAAAAGTAAAGTATTAACTGTAAAATAGTGCAAGTCACACCAGCTCTGCACTTTTTCAGACAACGGGAGACGCGGTAGGCAAATGATTTCCCCGTTTTGTGCTGTCTGGCAATCTGCTTGTGTTTTGGCCTTCTCCTTTTATTTTTGTTTTCTAGTATTTACGCGTGTGTGCATGTTCTCAGTGTCACATGTAACCCTGGGACAAACTCTTAGGACATGCTGTTCTCGTCTTCATAGTGAATAAATGGGTAATAATTTGGACACCATGTCATACCTTAGGTCGATGTGTTTGACATGGAGCAGTCTGAAATTCTGCAGGGTAAGAGTCTCTAGGTGGTTGCCAGCCATGCAGAGCTTCTCCATGGAGGACAGCCGCTCCAGCACCTGGGGCACGTGGTTGAACTGATTGAAGGAAAGGCCCAAGTAACTCAGCCTCTGCAAGGAACCCAGCTCATTGGGCAGTTCATTTAAGCTGTTTCCATCCAGTAGGAATGTCTGCAAACTGAGACAAATACATGTGATTAGACAGTTGGCATAATTAATGAAAGATCACACAGATCACACAGAAAGACCACAATTGTATTTCTATATATAGTTAGTGTGCTTGTTGTGACATGTTGTATCAAGCAGGACTAACAAAACAATTGCCATTTCCAAAACTCAGTGAACTTGATGCCCAGTAGATGGCAGTAGCTGCATAAATGCACTACTGGCCACTTCAGGAATTTACAGGTATGCTAGATAATTTCCAGAGATTAATTTCTTATGTGCAAACATACCTGTAGGTTTTGAAGAAAGGCTGAGTTAAAGGACCTCTATTATTACCCAGACTGCAAGTGTTGCCCTAGTTACTAGACTGATTCCCGTAATCCCTAAATTCAAAGTGGAGTAAAATCGACCAAACGTGCAAGGATTTTAAAGGTCAAAGTCCTGACTTTATTTTTTAAGTATATGTTTTGTCACTGCTTTAAAGAGCCAGTAATGGGGCTTTTTTCTACAGCGAATGACTAGTAATGGAAAGAAAAGGAGAAAAAAGTGCCATTGAGCTAACAACATTACCTATGTTCCATCCTCTTCAAAATGCTGGCTCAGAATTATGAAATTTTGTACAGCCAAAAAAAGTATTTCTTGGAAACGTAAGTAGCTTGGAATTTTTAAAAAAAAAACTTAAGGTGTTCACCAAAACAAGAGACGGACAAAACGGCATTCATAATAACAAATCTGCTCAATAATATAGTAAAAGACTCTGGGAACACTCGAGAACTACAGCAAAAACCACAGAATCACATGTACAGCTTATGGTGTTTTCTTATATGTTGGAAGTAGGAATGTATATATCATTGTGGTTGCCATGTCACGTGACTGTTGCCAGGTAACTTTCAGATTTGACTATGGAAATGCTTGAAGAGGTTGGTCTACAAAAAGGTTCATTAGTTAAACTCAAATGGCATCTATGCAAGTAAGCTTTGCCCCAAGTCAGAAGCTTCGGTTCTGTACAGAACAGAGTTGGGCAATTCCCAAGGACTTAGTGCACTGCCACTGCTGTGCATATAGTTAACAAGCAAGGTAAACACAAAAAGCAAAACCAAAAGTAAAAAAAATCCTTCTGAACTAGAACTCAGATATATTCATGTTCTGACTCTATAAAATATTTTGATTTTACAGTCATGACTACCGTTGGTTTTCAAAGTTTTGGTAAAAAAAACAAACAAAAAAACTTCTGTGTTCTCAGTATGTTCTTCTTTTTACTTACTTGGTCATGGCACCCACAGAGCTGGGGACAGAGGCCAAGTAGTTACAGCTGAGGTTGACCTCTGTCAGAGTGGGTATGTCGCAGATAGCCAGGGGGAACTGGCCAAGGTGGTTGTTGGAGAGATTGAGGCTCCGAAGACGAGAAAATCTAGAGACAGTGAATAAAAGTATTAACGAAAAGACAAGGGTGATTGAAAAGTGTGGTTTCATCCTGTTAGTTTTGCAAGAGAGAAAAATCTATACATCTCAACTAAGTGTAGTTTACCCATGCTTTTTAATTAAAGTGAGCACAGAGTGAGATTCAACACACCCATAAACAAACCCTTCCTTCATAGTACAGCTAAACCTTCACGTTTGAATGTTTAGCAAACAAACACAGCAAAGACGCCTGTTGTACGTTTAAACACCAGTGACCAGTGGCTTTCAGCGTGCTGGCCCTTTGGCAGATCAGTGACCTTCACAGGAGTTGGCTCGCTCTGTCTTTATTTATCTATTTACACACATGCCGACACACGCATGCGACCTGCTATCATCTATCACGGAGAGCTCAGCTAGGCATCTGGAGATGAGAAGCGTGCCATATTAGCATCGCACGCTGGAGCAGCTGCTAACAGTGGCACTTGATTTTCTGCGCTATACACACACAGGTTACACACACAGTATATCACAGTGATATGGGGGGGCAGCCAGCCTAGACGTCGGGTTATTGATTAGAGTGACGGAGAATTTCCAGCTGAGGGTGACTCCTGCAGGCAGGGGATGCGGAGCATGTGGGAAAATGTCATTCCACCATTAAATCAGCCCCTGCAATCTGCTGAGTAACGCTCACACCCCCTCCTCACAGTCCCTACGCGTCTTTGTCATGCTGTGACATTCTGTCTTCTCATGTTACTCTGCTTTGACCTTACTTACATTCTTATTTATTTAAAGCAGCACTAATTATTTTTAAAAAGCCAGTGAAGCAACTGTTTGCAATATGTTTTTGCTAAAAGTCGTGTCCTCAAAGAGAATTATCAGTTTATACAGTTAGCTATTTATATGTTTAATTATATGTTTGCTACTCATTAGCAGGAGCGCACCAGTTGGAACTTTAATCCGGTCACTTGGCCTTTCATCGCTTCATTTCAATGACTTTTATGTCCTTCATAACTCGATAAGCTATCATAAATATGTAAATAAAAAAGGCCAAAGGTTCAATGAAATTCATGGAACATCAGCCATTCCCCTCAGTGAGTGGTAACCTCTGTCTCAAAAAGAGATGCATGCTGGGAAGGCAGTCCCATGCCAGAGGAGAGCGCTAGTATCCGAGACAACTGATTATGCATATCTGATTGGCAAATCACCCACCAGTTAGTATTTGGCCAGAAAGAAAATAGAAAGGGGCGGAGGGGGGAGGAGCCATGAGGCAGGTTCACGTTCATTGGTCTTGGAAAATTAAAAGACACTATAATATAACCCCACATCAGATGTCAGAGAAAAGCTAGTGTTTATACAGAAACCAAAACAGACTCTCACACAACAGTCCACACAAAAACATACACACACCCACATTCATAGAGGCTGCATACAGAGTATTATTGTTCTTGAGCCCAGCTTTTTGGACTTCAGTCTCTCTGGGGAAAGCGACTACTCGAGTAACTCTGCTGCGCGGTTCTGTTAGAACCTCTCTATTTTCAGCTAACTATTCATCTCTTTCTCATTACTGACCTCATTTTCTGTCATGCTGGGTCAAATGCGGATGAGCCTACTTAGATTTGGCAGGGCTAAATTGATGTCTCTCACTTGACCAGCAGGGGAGCTGTGTTTCACTCAATTATTAAAACTAGCTATTTTCCCTTCACATCATCTTTTTTTAAATATTAGTCATTATGCCAGGGATAAAAAAAAAAAAGATGACTCAAAAAAATGACTGTGGTAAGAAAACATAAAATCCTGACCTCATTCATTCACAATATTCTATCAAGAAGACACAAAAGGGAGCAAGATCATAGATGCAGAGCTACACACACGCGCGGATTCCTTTAGTGCAGCCATGTTAAAATGAAGGAACACGCCATACTATATCAAGACTCTGTATGCGCTGACCCCAAATCAGTAGCCTGCAGCCACTATTTCTGTTGCATGCAACACGCAAGCAGCTCTCACGTACACTGACACTCCACACAGCTAACACATACTCAGGCACCAGATTCACACTATTCAAATGGTAACAATTTTATGGTAATCTTCTCCACAGAGAGACGTTGAAACAAGTGTGCAAATATATTAATTTGTAAATGCATAAGTGCACATACACACGTGGAGACACATATACAGCATCTTGGCTGTGGTCTTTAATCTGCGACCATGATAAGCATGCAGCAGATGGTGCCCACAGAGAGAAAGAGCGAGGGAGGCCAGGCACATTAAAAGCTTCCCTGCAGACACTTCTACCCTTCTGGGCTCTGGGCTGATTTGGCCTAGCCTGGTACAGCCCTGGCTAGCCTCTTTGGTCCCTATGTGCCAATGGCCCCAGTCCTAGACTGCTCAGGTCGATGGCTTGCAAATTGCAGGCAAAAGCTAAAGCTTTCCAAAACCAGCCAGCCGTGACTTGCTGTTCCCACTGAAGCCTCACTGTGTCGGTGTCTTGTCTCCTCCATATTGTACAAAAGCCTATCTCGACTCCAGCTGTTGTTAAGTTACACTAAGCTTTTGTAAACCATATCTTTCTTTAGTTCTCATCTTGCCCGAGCCGGCCCATCCAGACCACCTCCTCAACCTATTGTGAATCTTCAGGTCTGTTCTTTCATTCACAGGTGTGTTTACAGTAGTCTTATAATGGCACTGTACCTCTGCAGCTGCTGCAGCCGCTGATCTGCAGGCAGGAAGTTGTGTTTTAGGTTGAGGTGGGTCAGGTCGTGGCTATAAAAGAGATTGGGAGGAAGATGCTCCAGACTGCAGCAGGACAAATCAACTGAGTGGATTCTCTGGGACACCATCTAAAAAAGAGGTGGAGTGGAAAGCAAAGAAGAGAGGAGAGCAGAGGTAACAGGGAGAGAAAAAGAATGTGGAGTTAAAAAGGATTACCCCGACCACATAAGACTGTACTGGTTCATGATGTCTTTGTAGCCTGCTGATAGGGGCTCAAATGTCATTCAGAGGCAATCTTCTTAGGATTAGAGAGTAAGAAGAAGTCAAGGGACAGTCCAACAGCTTGGTAACCTGACATCACGAGTTATAACATTGGGTAATCTAGTTAACTGCAGGTGTAGAGAGTAGTTAGTCTGTGTCCATTTGATAAGTCGGTTTCAAAGAAACGTGGATATATAAACCGAAACGACATCTGTCATGTTGGAGGAGAAAGTCTACTGTCTGTGAACGGCAGCCTTTCAGAGTTGACTTAGCTAGAGGCTCAGCAGTCGTCACTGCAGCACGTGCCGCTTCTATCCAGGCTTCTATTCTGAGTGGCCCTCAGGGCGCTGGTGACATGCATGTCCCTGTTAATATTTAGAAAAGAGGTTTTCTGGCTATGGCCTACTTGAGTTCAAATGAGAGAGAGGAGAGAGCCATCAGTGGTGTTTATGTGTGTGAGAGCACCCAGACAGGTTATAGAGTACAGACTGCACAGCAGTGAAATATGTGCAGTTTTAACTTCACCGGGTTCATACGACAGCGGCATTGTGGTGGGTGTAATGCAGTTGAGCGTGTTGTAACGTACAGTGCAGCTGACCCAAAAGTAGTGCCCAGGGAGTATATGCTCCTCCTTTTCTTTCTCGAACTCTTTTGCCCACACAATACCTTGGCAGCGTGTCTTTGCCAGCGCAGGTGCTCCGTGAAGCTGTCAAAGCTGACATAGTAGGTTTGACTCTGAGGCCCTGCTGAGCTGAAGGCCAAACAATGATTGTGCTTCTTCACCTCCTCCACCTGGAGACAGACACACACAATAATGTCACTGGAGTGTAAAATACTGACATCCCTTATCCACTTCTGAATATAAATTAAAGAGCTCATCTTTAGGCATCAGAAAAGAAAAGTGAAAGGAAAACATGAAACACGGAGGCCTACATAGGTTAGTTCTCTCATATATATATATATATATATATATATATATATATATATATATATATATATATATATATATAAAAAGGACTTCAGTTGAAACAAATAACACACTAAATGTCTGCAGGCTAGTCAGATTCAGTCACCTGTAAAAAAGAGAAAAAGCACGCACGTTCGTATAATGAAATAACACACACACGTGACTGACATTAGAAACAAAACGTGTGCATGTGAAATTGTTTTTCAGTCATCCACAGTCACATACTCCAGCAGGCTCGGTGAATGGCTGACTACTTATGTTGTTTGAACAGAATACTAGCAGGCGTACACGCAAACTCACTATAGACAAACACAGAGAAACAGAAAAGAGGGTTGACTCGAGGTCAATGTGTTGTGTGTGAAATGTTTAAAAACTGGGCGTGGTGACACACTGAGTGTTCTTTGTATCAGGCAGACAAGCAGATAAGGCTTTTCAGAGGAGCCCTTAGAGCTTGTTTAGCAGATACACACATGCGCACATAAAGCAATAAATGGATAAAGGTCACTTTTGGGAAGGCAATTTAAAACGCTACAGTGACATAAAGCTGTTTTAACGCTATACTGATCCATTACACTAAATATTAAAGTGTGTCTCGACTCCAAATTAGAAAAGAAGAAAAAAAACACACATCAGTGCTTTAGCCCTGGCTTGCACAATTCCTGTCTGACCTTGAGAGCTAAAATGAACAAAGCAGGAAGCAGTATTTGATGTCAAACTAAAGGTGACATTTCATCAAGGACAAACTTGCCTGCACAGGGAGGCATTTGAAGAGGGTAATAACATTGACTTTATCAGGTCATTCTCTGATGATATCATGTTATAGGTTTATGATCCGAGGCATAAACTATATAACATCACCATAAAAAGACCAGGGTAAAAGAGGGAGAAAAGAAAATGATTATGTGACAACAGTAACACCCTGCCATGGTGTGACTTTTACATACTTTTCCTCCAATGAGGGGCAGGATGTGCATCTTCCCTGTCTGGCTCTCCTTCACAGAGGAGACGATGAGGCAAGTGCCGCACAGGATGACCTGGCGTCTGGTCCAGCGGTTGACTGGTAGTTGAAGCTTCCCTTTCCGAACATTGTAGGTTCCAGACAGCTGGACCCTCTCTGAGCTCTCGATGCTCTGGGGCTTCCCTGAAACAGAGAAAGAAATGTTTTGTCCAGTTAGCACTGCAGACTTGACGTGAATACAGATTAGACAGAATCAGTTACTGCTGCAGTTAGAATCCACGTGAAACCACTGAAGAAACTTTTCGAAAATCAGAGAAAGTTAGGGTAGTGAAGACAGCTATACAACACCACTCAAAAGCATATACTTTCATGGGTCACTTTGTTTGGTACACCATGCATTTAAGCATGCAGACATGGTCAAGATGTGCAAGCTCACACTAAGAATTGATAAGAAATCAGATTTAATTAATAATGGATTGGATTTATATAGCGCTTTTCAAGGCACCCAAAGCGCTTTACAATGCCACTATTCATTCACTCTCGCATTGACACACTGGTGGAGGCAAGCTACGGTTGTAGCCACAGCTGCCCTGGCTACAACCATCGGCCCCACACTGGTGGAGGCAAGCTACGGTTGTAGCCACAGCTGCCCTGGGGCAGACTGACAGAAGCGAGGCTGCCATATCGCGCCATCGGCCCCTCTAGCCAACACCAGAAGGCGGTAGGGTAAAGTGTCTTGCCCAAGGACACAACGACCAGGACAGAGAGCCCGGGGATCGAACCGGCGACCTTCCGGTTACAGATACGCTTCCCAACCCCCTGAGCCACGGTCACCCCCAGTTGACTATGTTGACTATGAACTTAGCGAGGTTGCAGGTGCCAGATGGGCTAGTCTGAGTATTTCAGGAACTTCTGATCTATTGGGATTTTCTCACACAGCCATCTGTAGGGTTTACAGAAAATGGTCCAAAGGAGAGAAAATATCCAGGAAGCAGCAGTTCTTTTGGCCTCGTTCATGCCAGAGGTCAGAAGAGCTTGGCCTGAACTCTTTAAGCTGAAAGGAACGAGAAGTAGCTTAAAGAGAAGTAACTTAAATAACCAACCGAGGAATGCAGAAGCATCAATGAATGCACAATGTGTCAAACCTTGAAGCAGCAGAAGACTCTACTGGGTGCCACTAAGAACATTAAAATGAGGCTACAATTCGCATAGGCTGACCTGAAATTCGATAACATCCATCCATTCGCTTCCGCTTATCCTTTCCAGAGTCGCGGCTGGTGCTGGAGCCTATCCCAGCTGTCATAGGGCGAAAGGCGGGGTACACCCTGGACAGGTCGCCAGTCTGTCGCAGGGCTAACACATAGGGACAGACAACCATTCACACTCACATTCACTCGCACATTCACACCTAGTGGCAATTTGGATTATCCAATTAACCTATCCCCACAAATTCGATAACAGAAGACTGGAAAACATCGCCTGGTCTGATAAGCCTTGATTTTTGTTGCAACATTCAGATCGTAGGGTCAGAGTTGTCTGGTACGAGCAAGGCATAGTGAAAGTTTCCCATGAATATAAAGCACAAGTCAAACCCAGCAAACAGGCTTTAACCGTTCTACTGATTATTTGAGTCTATATTTTGTTATAACAGTGCTCTGTGCTAAAAGCTCACAATGACACTGGGCTCTGCACTCTGGACAAGTCACTGTCTGTTGCAGGGCTAATACGGTGAGACATTCATGTTCGCAAGTTTACACCTACGGTCACCTGACCACTGCGCCACCAAGCTGTCAAGATGTCACTCAAAAACCAAGCAAAAAAAAACAAACAAACAAAAAACAGCAACCCGATGAACATTCAGGCAGCTCAAAATTGACAATATTTATCCGGCTCGCCAAAGAGAGCTAACATCACGATGCAGGCTTAGCATGAAGTCTAAACATATTAAACACAACTTTCACCATTGGATGCTTTGCTTTAGACTGAGAAGTGAATAGTCCAGATTTGCATTCAAAACAGTGCAGCCCACTCTCAAATTCAACCCCAGGTAAACCTCTTTTAAAATGATGCTTTTACAATATCTGGGTCTCATTTATTCAGTTTCACCCGTCTGTCTGCCTTTCCCCCTTGCATGCATCTCTCACTTCACTGCTAGCCTGCCAAACCTGACAGTCAGGCTGCTTATCAGGCGTTCTGTCAGCCAGGCTGTGTTATCGTTCTGTCTAAACATCTACCTGCTTTCTGTCTACCTCCACCTCCGCAAAAACCTCCCTGGGCTGGCGTGTGCTGTCCTCCTCCCCTCTATCATCTCGCCTTTCTATCTGTCCAACTTGCCTGCCTTTGGATTTCCCCCTTGCTATCTGCAGCTTCAATGTTTTGCTTTCGCAGCATGTTTAACCTCATTGCTTTCTAATTTGGCTAAGAGATTTGTGGCATGGCGCAAGAAGTTTTCCTTTCCAAGCGACAGATGGTCATAGAAAAATGTCTTTTGTCCTGTGGCTCGCTCTAAACTATCCACATCTTTCTTGTGGCGTCTCCTTCACACATTATTCACTTCCTTCTAAACGCTAAGCAAAGCAGGGGCTGGGGAGGTGCAGTGGAGAGTTAATGGAAGAAAGAGTCAGTATGGTAAGCAAGTGAGAACTTGCACACACTCTCATGGCTTTAAATAATTCAGGTCTTTCACATGCAGATTGTATCTTGTGTGGCACTGCATGAGCTGGCGTAGTTAAGACGACGGTCACGAGAATACATACACATTTTAATCTGATGATTATCAGATTATCTTGCGAGAGATGCAGAGTTTCAAACCGACCCAGGATATTTATTTATTTATTTATTTATTTATTGAAATTAGCAAAGCGCCTGAGCCCTAACATCTCCTCAGTGGTGCAAGCTAATCTTGTGCTCACAGCAGAATCAATAGTCTCGTTTGCAAAAGGATATTTGCTCTGACAGAATGCTGAGTATGTAACACAAAACACTGTTGTTAAATGTCAATTACGAGTCGTGCATAACTATAGTGGAGAGCTGTATCGGTATTCTTAAAACTACAGGGCGGCTGACAGAGGGCAAGGCTCTAAAGAAGTTTAAGATAAGAAATGAAGGAGCAGCTCGATTTTAAAGAGAAGAAAAACTTCTGTGAGCAAAATATGAAGTGAAACATGGTAAACACACGCCACGTTTGCAGCTTAACACACACTTCAGAAATGACAGAAATATGTATTAAGCAGAAAAAAAATCTATTTATGTGCATATTATGAGTCATATCGGGTCTGTGGTTCTAGGCAAAAAAGATGACTCTTACTGTTTTATGTGAAGATCTGCCGGTAACAACAGCTTAAACAAGGTTTATACTGTGCACAAAGCTCATTATGATCAAAAGGATTTGTTTGTTTATTGTCCAGTGTATATGACAATATGTTTAACATTTCTTTCAGAATTTCTCTCAGTGCTCTGGCAGCCAGTTTTGACTTCACAGTAGGCATTAAAAGCTGAAAGCCTATTGGTGCGAATAAATGTGCTTTAATTAGCTTAAAAGATGTGAAAGGATATATGTAACATTCTTTTTCTGTTTTCTTACTTTAGGTTAATGCATTAATCCAATTAGGTAATTACCAATATTTTCCAAATATGTGAATAAGCGATTAGCTATCTCTGTACGTTTTAAATTATTCAAATCCTCACAGGCATTTTTTTAACCAAATATGTAATATCATGAATCTGGCATCTGTACTACGTCGCACTCAGCCTGAGATGGTGAATTCGAGATTCAAGGAGATTTTGTGTTAAGTGTAGTGCTTAAATTTATTAGACCGACTGTCATAAAAACAAGAAACACACAAATGTACTTTCTATTTAAAAATAATAATAATAATGTGCTTTACTTTTTAAAAAAAAAAGTAAGATCCATTACAGAAACAAAAAATGTCAGTGAGCAATACTGTTAATTTAGGGCAGCTGTAGCAAAAACCTTACATTGGTGGTGGTTAATAGATTTATTAAGAACTGTAGGTGCTGTTAAAATAATATATATCTGTTAAAAACAAAAACTCAACAAACTGTCTTTGTGACATTTCATGCTTGAGAATAAGGCATAAGTGAACATCACTGGATGTTCTGTTTTTGTCATTCATGCTGCCTTCAAAAAGAAAAAAAAAAACACAAACTGTTCCCTCTGTGCAACCCCCCCCACAACCCCCACTGTTGATCTCCACACTCATTTAATTGTACTTCTGAAACAAGTGGAGTGTGAAAGGAGCAAATGAAACTGAAGGTTTTATCTCTCTTTAAAGAGACATTATTACCATCCACTTTGCAGGAAACACCATTAATGATTTGTATTATTGTGACTACGTGTATAAAGTATTTTAGGTACAGACAAGAAAATACCAGACACTAGGAAAGTGGTCCCTTTCCCTTTTTATTCTTTTCACAGATTTGGAACATCATTCCTGTTGCATATAATTGCATATAATGATATTGCATGCGCAGCTTCAAATAAGTCAACAAGTCGTCTTGGCAAGACAAGACACGACAAGCCAAACACTTGTTTATACCTTGATCGCATTTCTAAATCCTAATGCCTCATTCACATATCTGAGAGGAAATAAAAGTCTATTACATTTTGCAAAGTTGGTTTCCAATTTAACTTTAGTCCAGTCGAGTGGCGCACACAAATACATTCACAAGGCAACAAACAAATATAACAGGTGTCTACTTTCAATTTCAACTTGTAATAAATGGTTCGGATAAGCGAGGTAAACAGTAGATACGCGTTTCCATTAAGAGGAAACGTGGGGAAGGGGAAGATTGGATAAGGAACTGAACTGATAACGTAAAGATATATTTAACAACTTAAAAGACTGAAATTTTAAGTTAAACTAAGACTGTTACTGTACATAGTTACTATCAGGTTGGTATCTGTGTTTACTTAACTCGACTACTGTACCTGCTTGAAACATATAAAAATGATCCAAATGCCATCCATGAACAGACAGAAAACCCAACTGAGGTACTGAAACAGGCTGGATACAACTTTCTCTTCCAACCTGCTGGCTGGCAGAGGTTACTAGCAGGAACATGTTTTCATGACAGAGCTTATGAGGAGAATGTGTTGCATTAAACAAATTATTCACAAGCTTTTAGCCTCAATATGTCACATGAGCATAGTCTTACTATTTTTAGGTCTTTTGTTGGAGCATGCTCTCTCCCACACAAGCATATGTGCACACATGCACTCATACACCCCACTCCTCCTCCTACTCTTATCCTCGCTGACATAAACACACACACACACACACACACACACACACACACACACACACACACACACACACACACACACACACACACACACACACACACACACACACACAGACAGTGTGACAGTGACAGTGATTAACCATCTTCATGCGTGCATCCATCCAATTCTGACCCAAAATCAGAAAGTGTTTTTTTTCCCTCATAAGGAGAAGAATACAGTCAGCTTGAGTGGGCTGGTTTTGTGCTAAGTTTGATAGCTACTCCTGTACTGACAATGCCGTTTACAACCATCTCACATGGACGTGGGATGACTGGATGGAAGTACATTTCAGTCTAGCCATGGGAATGCACAACGTAGGAAACAGAGAAATGGGTGCGACTCTGACGTGAGCATCCTGTTTACAGAGGTAGATCAGAGAAAACCAGGGTCTTTTCCTGGTTTTTGTAGGGGAAGGAAGTTATAGGAGGCATCTGTCATTATTCCAAATGCATGAACCACATCCCACTTGCAGTGAAAACATGATAAACAACGATGGGTGTTACTCAAGGTGGTTAGCTATCCCGTATTATATGGCCAATGCATAAGACTGTGAATTTGAAAAATAATAGTCAGGCTCTTTAAGGTGGGTGTGCTCATGTTCAGAAGTCAGTCTATTCCTAGCCCTACTGTATGTAGGAGCTGGAGTAGTACAGTTTGTGTGTGTGTGTTGGTATCTAAAGATGGTTTCCTTCCTTTTCCCCAGGCTCAGGAAATAACAGTTTCCCTTCCACATTAGGCTCAAATATTCAAGTGTGTGCACCACTACTGCTTTAACACAAACATAAATATGCACAGACTCACAGGATGAAAGAACAAACGGCACTATTAGAAACCTGACTTTCTCTCAATGTTGAAAATCTTACTTCTGCAAAAGCTTACAGGTACACTCTGAAATCTGCAACTCAATTAGATTTTTCACTAGAAGCTATTCAATTCATCGGTTTCTGAGACGGCCATATATTTATTTATGTGGTAAACGATGCAATGGAAAGAAATAGCACAGCTTATCCAATTTTGCATAATGTGCTAAGCATTTGCATACTTCCCCATAGTTTTATTGCTTCTCTATGTAAGAATAACTTTCTTCCTGTAAGCCCTTGTGGGCTCGGCACCTCTGAGTATAGTTAAAAAAAATTAATCATTAGTAAAAATACTTGTTCTGCTTTTACTGTACACACAAATGAGTCCCTAGAATCCAATTGCAATACTTGGAAAAAAAATAAAACACATATAAAAACACCGCTGGTTAATTTCTTCTTAAAGAACACTTCTCTCTATTTTTGACTGCACAATCTTCCAGTAAATTCCAGCTCCAAGAAGCCTTTGAAAATCCTGTACATCCTAAAAATACTGAAACAGTCAGAGCGAGAGTTAGCCTGCAAAGGCAAATTTTGGTCAAATAATGGTCCCACTAGTCTTGCGTCCCAATGATTTGAAATGCAATCACTGATAAGAGAGAGAAAATATCCAGATGACAAAATTATACACGCCAAAGACCATTTTAGTCTACTGCTATGGTAGCACTTCCACTTCTTCAGTTCATTTCAGGACTTCAGCCCTGTGAAACACACATTAATGTTTAATTTAAGATTAAGCACGAAGATGTAACAGCTACTACTGACACTGAGGACCTTGCCCTCTCTGAATACAGACATCTATATTGTATGATATCTACCAGCAAAGTATATAGTTTTTTGGGCAATAACGTCCAGTGACATGAAATAAAGAGCCCTGAGCTGACTCTGGCGCACTAGAAAATCTGACTACTGATGCCCTGATGTCCCCGTCATCCGTCATTGTTAGCAATCAGTCAACTAGGCCAGCCTCTCTACATCCATCTCCTATTTAACAGATCAACACTTCTTTCTTGTGGATCTTCTCGGTAATAATAAGAATACAACCTGACATCAGCACACTATCTGTAAAGGACTGGGCATGCCATACCGTAGGGCATCAATGACCCACATAAGTCACAACCGAGCATGAGCTTGTAAAGACACACTTGTTTATTAGAAGCAATGACCAATCCAATTTAATGACTGGCAAGACTCTGGTGATATATAAATGCTTCCAAGTCAGTATATATATATATATTGCTTCTTTAAATGCAACCAAAATGAATCATATAAATATTTAACTGCATAGAAAACCGACTAAAAGAGACTTTGATGAGATGTCTTATACATTTACAAAAAGGAAACTGGAGTTGAGAGGAGTTGTTGGAGATGTAAAACAGTAACGTCAGCTGTTACTCTCCAACACAAAATAGATGCTTCTGCTTCAAACATATACAAACACAATAAGTCAAAATATACCTACTCAAAGGTGACTTGTCTCAGGCAAGAGAGTGATATTTGTCCTACATTTTACTTGCTGTGTCCCTCAGTCTGAGTCTTGCTATTCCTTTCTTTATTTCTTCAGCAGTACTCCTTCTCTGTGGAAGACTTGAGGTGATTACTCAGATGAAAAGTGACAGGCAGTGGTTGATGAGCCATGCTCGAAGGTGGCAAAAGCCATCACGGGTGACAGACTGCTTGCTGTATTCATGTTAATACTCCACATTTTCCCTTACATTACATTTTTACCTCTCTGTACCTTTCAGAGATATACACAGGCTGAACTGTGAATGTGCGGTAGTGATAAAAAACAACAGTGCACAATGGAAATTTTTAGGAAGGTCTCAAGCCCGTTTAAACCGCACAGTTTCATCGTTTTTGTAATGAGTAACCCTTAATTTGTAACTTCGTAATCCTACAAACCGCTCTTTAAAACTTTCCAGATGTTACTGCACAAACCGGTCCAAACAGACAGAAGGGATTGCTTTGGCCTCAGGGACTAAAGAGGTGTTGATGTGTGAAATGTGTCAAGCTGTCCTTTGTGTAAAAAGTGATAAGGAGATGAGGTGGATGTTTGCATGGGAAATAAGTGTTCCTGCATTATCACTGCGTGACACTAAATTTGCACAAGTGCTTAGAGTTGGGCAAATACAGCATCTGTGTATTCTTACTTACTTTGTGCTGAGCATGAATGTTCTAAATTTCCCTGTTGTCTTAGGGCTCAAGTCTGAATAATTTAAACTTTTAAAGGGAGGCAAAGTTTAATAAAATGTTCAAGGGTCAAAATATGAAACTGTTAAGAATTTAGTTTTTGTTAGATGAGGAAAAAAAGATCCTCCCTCAGCATCATGTACATTATGCAAATGTTATCAGCGTAACATACTAAACTAATAGGATAAACCTTAAAAATATTACACATTCTCAATATTAACATGTTAGCGTCGTGAGCCTGTTGAGATATGAGGCCAATATCTTGTAAATTATGTATGATAACATGTTGGCATACATCAAGTGTTATCGTGCAATGTTATCATGCTAAGCATATTAACTTAGCATGATAACATGGTAAGCTAATGTAAAGATGAGATGAACGTAAAAAACACAAAAATATAGACATTAACATATGTGAGCCTATTAGTATATGGGAACACTATTGTCTACTTTATGTTAGTGTGACAACATACTGTACTACGATTAACCTGAAAAACATTAAGCCAATATTAACTTGTTAGCATTGTGAACTTGTTAGCATATAGGGGCAGTCTCTTATGCTAAGCTAAGCTAACTGGAAAAAGTTTGAGTTAAAAAGTCAAGAAAAAATACATTTTTAAAACAATATTGTTCTAGTCTAGTTTAAAGCTCGTTTATGAATGCATCAAAAATATTAAAAGCCTAAAATTAATGGGCAATAATGTAAAAGATCGAACTACTGTGGCTAGCATAAAGCTATATTTTTTCTAACATTCTGAATTATTCAGATACCTAGTAATACCTTATAAATCAGAGAAAGAGAGCCTGCTATAAGTATAAAAATGTCATTTTGATGAGTAATCTTTTATAAGGATATTGGATATGATAGGTAGTCTACTGTCTGTGTTCACTTTTTTCTAGTGCTTTAATTACTGGCTCCAGTTTGAGTTACATTCAGCTTCGAGCTCCTGTCTGCTGTCAGTGGACATCCTTCAGTCTTAACAGCACAGCCGAGGTGATGCCCCCTCCCCCCAACAGTAGCACAGCAGAGCCAGAGAGATGAGAACTGGAGTCTAGGGTATTGTAGTGACCCAGGTGCCCATGTGACATCACTCTATCACAACAGAGAGGATGAGGTGGACAATTATTAGTGTGAAGGATGCCGTAAAATTCTGAAAGCTCATCTCTTTTAAACTTGTCACCAAGGAGGGTAACATGCACACACACGCAGACACTACACAAAATATCACTCTCTCAAACTCTCAGTCCAGTGAAACACATCCTGAATCCAAATGAGGTCACAGCCTGCGATATCTTCTCCATCAAACCATTATTACCCTTTGCCCCTGGGAAGAAGGGAACTAAACAGTCCTCTGCTATTAAAGGCATTGTACAACTCCAGTTATCAGGTCATTGCATTACCACCCACCACCTGCAGGGATAATGCCCGGATGCAGAGCAGCACTGGGTAAAGGAAGGGTTGTCTTATCTGAAGATGAATTTGTCTTTAACGCTGCCTTTTTTGTCACTTCGCTTTTGCCCATTTGCACACTCACTTGCACTTCTGCATTTTTAATTTCTAACGTTAGTTAATGCATGCTGGCGAAAGAAAAAAAAAAACTCAGTCCACTTAATATCATTCCATATCAGATCATATTAACCTGAGATAAATCAGTACTGAAAGGCAGACGCAATTGCAAATGCAAACGATGTATGAATGTGTAACATGCGCCTGACCGTTGGCACGAGGAGTTATAAAGGCTCAACAAGTGTTTAGCGAATCATCCTGTGCAGCTATTTAAATATTAAATATATAAAGTTTGTGCCTTTAAATAAAAGTAACACAGTCCTTCAAGCCACCCATTACACTGGTAACATGCTTCATCACGTTATTTAAAAAACACTAAACACCACTTAGGTGCAGTGGATAGAATTGTATTATGGATGCTTCAAATTCAGGTGCTGGCATCAGGGTGAGAGAAAAAAAGATGTTCCCCAGTGATTTCCTGCCAGTGAAAGGGTTGGATACTGACGTACATTTGTGCTCCCCCTCTCTCTTCCCAGCTCCACTCCTGCTGCTGTTATGTAATGAGTGCGTGTTATGAAACCTTACATTGAAATACACAGGCCTCCCGGTCAGCTAGCTCACACATTCATACACAGACACACAAGAGCTGTGGGGATTTTTTTCATTTATTAGCTTTTCTTTTGTATTCAAGTGAATGCATACAGTTTTTTGCATGGGAGCGTGTACTACAAATTAACTGAAAGCATGGGTGTTATGAGTATATGAGTATAATTCCAAGGCTGTGGAAGTTTGTTGGACTCCCAAATTAATTATTAGTATGCTTGTGCATCATCTTTTTCTACAAATGCAGAAAAAGATGAGGGCCAAAAGGCATGTTAAAAGCATCAATAGTGGAAGCATGGCAGTCTAGTATAAGGCAACAGAGAGAACGATGCAAATAAATGGAGCTCTACGGAAAGAAAGAAAGAAAAGTTGACGCCAACAAGAACAAGATAAAAATGGGCTAAGATGAAGAAGTGAAACGATAATAGATGTAAAGACAAACAGATGCACAATATAAACAGACGGGATGAATTGGCTAGTGGCATGTTCTGTCACCTCAGGCAGAAAGATTCACAAGAGGAAAGTGCAATGAAAATGTTATGGGAGTAAATCTCAGTCAGCAGTAAACCTGAAAATACACAAAATACTGTCGTTTCCAGCTGACAGATTTAGAGTGGTAATATAAAATCAGTGAGCTAGGTTTTGTAGTTCGGATGAGTTATGTCTGTAAATTACAGTGGATGATTTCCGCTGACGATGAGTATTCATTTTATTGATCATATTTTGTTTAAAATACTCAAAAAAGTTTTTTTGAATAACAAAATAAGTAATAATAGCTCCCCAAAAAACTGTCACTGCGATAATTTAACTGTAATAAACATCTCACGAGAAGCATAACTAAAATGTCACAGTGACTGTCCATCATCTGTTCTGTAAATGATCAGTTCAAGTTATCATCATTGTTATTATTAGTATTATTATCATCATTGTTATTATTATGTTAGTAACACAAATGACCTAAAAAAAAAAAACCACATGTTCAGCCAGTATTGGCGGATTGCTTCAAACAGAAGTAAAACCTTTTTTGTGTGTGTTTTTGTATGTTTTGTTTAAGAAATGAGGCGAGAAGAATCAAGATTCAGTCACTTGCAATAGCTGTCTAATATCTTGCCAGCTAAAAGTCAGATGTAATTCCTGTCAAACCCTTCTTCTAGCCTTTATATTATATACATAACATAATGCTGTTTCATGTGGAGCTGCACTGCATGCTGAATTTGTCCTCTGGTGTGGAAGAGGTTGGCTAAGTAGGGAAATCATAAATTACCAGCAGGTCATGAACGCGTGAGAAACAAACGGGAGGTTGCTAAGCTTTCACACACAAAATAAAGCAAGCCTGCACACGTGTGAACTGAGTTACTGCTGTGTGATAGTAAACTGGCAGGAAAGCCATGGTGTCCAGTTATGTAATGCGTCTCTGTCTTACTTGCTTCCTCTCTCTCTCTCTCACACACACACACACAGGTTTCAGCTCTGTGTGTGCGTGCATATGAAATATTTTATAGGACCCTCAGCAGGACCAAAATTCCTCCTTTTTCCTACACATCTTTCTTCATAAACCTTGTATATATAATGTCAGGTTTCAGTATCTCCAGCTGTTATTCACACTTTGTTTTTTCCTCACTTTCTTCTGTCCAGTGGTTCAGTGGCTGTTCATGTGGGTAGGGAATGATTTCTAGCCCAGGTTACTCACAGCCTGACCCCTCTCTTGCTCTCTCTCGCTCTCTCTCTTTTTCTTGCAAACCTATAAAAACCTTAGCCATCTTTTGAAATATACTGGTACAGGCAGTACCCGAAAGCAAAAAAGAAAATTAAAACAAAAAGAGAGAAATGACTGCATTTATATTAGTGCTTTATTCAGCGCTTCTCTCCATTTACAACCCCAACTAGCCCACCCATCCCCTGGCCCCACCCACAGACCTCCACATGCCAGTGGTCCCTGCAGTGTGTCCTCAGCACAACCTGTGCCATTATGTTCAAGGATACACTGTTGACAGCTATGGGTCACTGCAGTCTGGGCACAGGGTGGCACACACTCATGAATGATGCAGCACTCGCCTTTGGTCTTAACAGCTCTTTGACAAACACATGAGGAAAGCTAGCACACAGGAAATGCATGCACAATGTAACAAAGGCTGACTGCAGTGTAGTATGAAGTTGCAATTAAAGAAAATCCCAAAGCAAAGAAACAATGCCGTGTTAACAGCATCTGCCTCGAGGAGTTTTTACTTAAACCCAATATGAACTCAAGCATACATTCACAAGCTCCTTTAGTATGTTGGCTATAATGTTTTATAATTACCATCAGAACTCAGTACACGAGGGGTACCTTAAAATGTGAGACAACATGCTCTTCGGGCTGTGCCAAAAAGTCTAGCAAACAAAGGTTTTCTGTCATAAAAATAAAGGGCTGTTTTTAATCCAGTTCAATTCAATTTTATTTAAATAGCACCAAATCACAACAACAGTTGCCTCAAGGCGCTTTATAGTGTAAGGTAAAGACGCCACAATAATACAAAGAAAACAGAAGGAAGGAAAAACTCCCTTTTAACAGGAAGAAACTCCAGCAGAACGAGGCTCAGGGAGGGCAGACATCTGCCACGACTAGTTGGGGGTGAGCAGATGAAGACAGGACAAAGATATGATGTGGAAGAGAGTCGGAGATTAATAATATCTAATAATTACATGGAGAGAGGTGTATAAACACATAATGAGTGAAAAAAGTGACTGAAGAAGAAACACTCAATGCATCATGGGAATCCCCCAGCAGCCTAGATTTATTGGAGCATAACTAAGGAGGACTCAGGGTCACCTGATCCAACCCTAGCCATAGACTTTATCAAAAAGGAAAGTTTTAAGCCTAATCTTAAAAGTAGAGAGGGTGTCTGTCTCCTGAATCCAGATTTTTTTTTTTTTAAACCAAAGGAAGGTCTCTCCAAAGCTGCTATTACTGTTTTCACAAGCTGAGAGAGCACTATGTCTCATTAATGACACTTTGAAGAAAAAGCCGAGCATTTGCTGGTTTCTGGCTTCTGAAATGGGCGGTGCATCTTCATTTTACTTTACAAATTATACTCAAGAGGCAAGATGTTTACTGTGGCTACAGTTATGCATGTACAAAAGCAAACAAACCATACAAAGATATTGACCAGGCCTCTAGAAAAGTTTTGAGTGCAAATTTTCTCATCACTGAATCAGAAAAAAAATGCTCTCCTTTAGGAGCATTATTTTTAAGATTTACCCAAATCGTGCAAGAGCTTTCACAGACACACATATTATGTTATCGTTCGCAACACTGGTTGCTCATCAGCGCTAACACTGTGTCACTTCAGCCTCCGCATTCTGTCACTCAGCAGTTGCTAATGGCCTGCATACAGCAGCAGCAGCCTGTTTCTGCTGCACTCTATACAGCCTTGATAAAGTGCAGTGCCTTATACTGTATGTCGGGCTTAAAGAAAGTGAGGTAGGGGTGGGGAGGTGGGTACAGTCATCTTAAGCACAGTACAATAACACCCATCCAAACAGAGAGGTTTAGGCTTACCCACCTCACACTCAACCCCCCTGGGAAGTGCATCAAGGGAGGGTGAAATACGAGAGCTAGGGATGAAGAGACGGCGGCGATAAGGAGCAGGCTGACAACACCTCCTGCTGATACAGTGGCTAAAGAGGCGAGATGAGTATAGTAATTGGTAAGCGAGCGAAGGTTTGATGTTGAGCAAAAGGTTAAAACTGATAGCGGTGGGTTGCACAAGCATGGAGACACACACTCACGCATTTGTGTTTACGTCGGTGACTAATTAGCATACAGGGACTCCCATGTGTTTGTCACCTTGGGCTTCCCTGTTCATTTGTACCACAGCATTAATAATGCTGACAGTAATTAAGATGGAACATTTCACATACACCCTTCTCTTCTCATCATCATGCCACTGCCCTTTTCAGCAAAACTAATATTTCTTCTTTCAAATGGCGAGAAACGAGAAAATAATGGTAATGCGTGGATGACAAACTTGACATTTGGGATATTTACACACACACACACACACACACACACACACACACACACACACACACACACACACACACACACACACACACACACACACAGTCAAACAGTATGTGGTATAGGCACAGAGCACCATGGCTCTAAAAAGAAAAAAAAAATAACTTCAATAACACCAGAATGAGCCAAAGTCAACTGCAGAGTCGAAATCCCCCTCTGCATTTCAGCACGGTCCTCCCGTATTAATGATAATAATAATAATTGTACTTCATATCTGTAAGCCACCAATTTAATTAAATTAACAATCTAAAATAGAGGCTTTTAATTGAGATACCAGAACTTCACTTCCACAGCCTGAAGGCCGTCACAGACGCCCATTAGAAGGAGAAAATTTAAAGGTCACAAAAGAGCAAAACTGCTACAGATAATCAGGTGGATTGTTTGAGTCATGGCAACACTGACGACTGCGATTCCATGACATTTGGAGAGTTCTAAAAAGGCATAAACAAACTACTTGTTAATTTATGGACAGTGTTCATAATGAAGCTCCAAAGGCCTTAGAAAGTTAATGTGACAATAAGTAAAAATCATAATTACAGGAGCAGGAGGATTGCCAACTCTCTGTACATTTATGTATATATTTTACTGTTAACTCCTGCACGGCAGCTAAATCCCTTTTCTTCATATTTTGTTAAGACCGAGACTTTGTGTGTGTACCTGTCAGCCACTCGCACATGATGCCTTTAAAACTCAAAGGCTGAAGGCATAATAAAGTGGGCAAATGGATTAATCTGCCTCTAGTGTATTTCAGTTTACAGCCATGTAGGGCTGGGTTATATCATACCATTCACGGTAATAACGGTGTAATTTTGGGCAACGATAGGAAAATGAAATATCGCGATAGAATATGGGTAAAATGCGCATGCGCAGTGCCTTTGTTTACATACGCACATGGCGGCGACGCAGAATGAGAAGAGCGAAAGTGGATCGTTAAATGAAACGGATGAATCAGAATTGGTTTGTAACAATGCTGTAACTTCAGTGGTGTGGAACTGGTTTAGCTTTCGTCCATCAGATACACAACAAAGCACTATTTTTGGTAGAGCATGCTAGCGGGCCGCCGTTATTACCGTGTTGTTTGGAAAATACGGCACACTTAAAATCAATCCTTTGATTTTTCTGAAAATCGACAGTGCCCCTTATAATCCCGTGTGCCTTATGTATGAATTCTGGTTGTGTTTATTGACCTCGAAATGATTTTATGTGGTACATGTTGCTCGAATCTGTCAAATGTTTTAATACGATTTTGCTAAGCTACGAAGCCGCACCGCTTGATGGATTGTCGGAGCATTACGGCTATCGTAGGCAGGAGCCTCGCGGAGTGATACGTACTGCGCTTCAACATAATATTACCGTATTGTGTGTGTATAACCTCTTTTTAAGTTTTGTGGATATTATACATGGTTATGCTGAGGATATATCGGCCAATTTCCACTGGAAATGCCTTTTGGTTAAACTGTCAGCAAGGAATTTGCACTGTTACGTTTTCATATAACTTTAATGCACATAAAAAACAGCTGCTTGTTTAAGTGAAAATACATTGATGGGGTTTTTTGCACTAATAAAGTTGTGGAGTTGTAAAGTATTTTGTCTAGTGTCAATTATATCATCAGTTATATCGTTATCGCAAATTTTCAAATGTATATCGTGATAAATATTTTTGGTCATATCGCAAAAAAGGTTGGGAACCGCTGGCTTAAACAACATGGCAATGCAGCTTAACAAGTAAGTATAGGTCGTTGTGCTGTAAAATGCTGCACAAAATGCTTTGAGGACAACAGCGATGATCACCATCAACAGATGTGATATTATCGACTGTGTGCACTGAGCATGTGCTACAAATCAAAGTGTAGACAGATTCCTGCTTAGAAAAAAAGAGGCAGATTTAAGTGGGCGGCAGCAACATTTTCATACGTGCAGAACTAGAATAGCACTGGAGTGAGCTAGAGACTGGCTGAATACCAGAGCAGTGTACAAAATCATAAAGAAAGCGTGTGTGAATGGTGGGATTAATATTATGCTCGGCAGACTGAAAACTGCAGGCTGCTTGAGGCTCCTGTCTGAACTTGTTTTTCCTCATATGCAACGTGCCATTTGATAGCAGAGATACACTGAGCTGACGTGTTTTGACCATTACTGCAAGAAAACTGTAAATCAAGCTCAGTTAGCCCCGTCTTTATATGAGCAGTGCATAGTGGCAAAGACAACTTTTTCATTCCTGATTGATTAGCTGTTAAAACAAGCTGAAACACAATCAAATCAATTTCAGTTCCAAGCATTACCTGCGGGTAAACCAGACATACAGATAACAAGATCACTTCTTATAGTAAGTACTTAACCTTTGCCGCCATTTATTATCAGAAGCTATAAATGACCCTCACAGCTTGGCTAAATCTGGCACATATCCACCGAGGTACTGCAGGCATTCAAGTTATTCTGGGATCAAATACATTAAGGGTTGCCATGTTGGCAGCATGGATGTGTGGCGTCACACTAAGAAGGTGCTGAATTTGAATCCACTGGCTGGCTGGGACCCTTCTGTATGGCGTTTTCGTGGTTCGAGTCCTTGGGTACTTTCACCCAAAGTGCTGCACTATGTCCAACAGCATGTCCAACTATGTCCAACAGTATGCTAATTGGTAATTCTAAATTAGCTGTAGGTGTGAATGGTTGTCTGTGTTAGAGCCACAACAGATTGGTGACCTGCATGTGATTTTAAAATAATATAAACATATAAACAAATGTTGAAACTAAGAAATAGTATTGTTGTTGTTTTTTTTTAATAAACACTTATTTGGTATTTAATATAAGCGAACAGACCCTTTCTGTCCTCTCTGTATGGCTGCTGTTGCAGCTCACTTGGTTGAGCAGGAAAACCACATGCTGAAAGGCTGCAGGTGCAGGTCATTCTGCAGGTCATTCTCACTACCCTCCTGTCTACTCTCTACTGTGGCTGTCTAAAAATGACCAAGAAATCAAAAACTCTGTATATAAGGGACAACATTTAAAAAGAGTAAAGCTTAGCACAGTCTGCGTGGCTTCTTTTTGAAAATCCCGGACTGGACATCCTCTTATAGAGAAGATAGACCCAATATAGTTCAAAAGCCAGCACCTGCCACTGTATCATAGTATGACATGGATTACTTGCACAGCTGTGAAGGCACCATTAACACTAAACAACATAGTGTAAATACAGAGAGAGCATCTGCATGATGAGGTTTTTAGTGATCTGTTAATTATCTATTGGGGGGTTTTAGCTTTATTAGATAGCGGAGTAAAGATTAGACAGTGAAGCAGGGAGAGAGAGAGCGTGAGGAAGGCATGGGTCAGGCTGCTGTATTTAGCTTTGCAGCACACAAGGCCCTGCTCATATAAGGAAGACCACATTCTGCACGTATCCCAGCAGTATGACTCTCTAGTTACACAATTTGCTGATAAACTGGCCTGACCAGGCCAGGCATCAAAGGAGGCCCAGAACTGCTAGCCAGCTGAAACCCCGTATCATCCATTAGCTATCAAAACTGCAGCAACTGCTCTTCTTATTTTCCAAACACAGAAGTGGTGATGCAACACAGTAGTAAACATACCCCTGTCCCAACTTTTCAGGTATTGTCTGCAAGTCACTGCATTTTACAAAGCTGTGCTCAGGCACTAATAAACCAGTGATTTCTGCTTTTTCTCATTCATATTTCTAGCTATTTCTATTAAAAAGCCTACTTTTTTAGATAGGCTACTAAAGCTTGTCCATGAAGACTGCAAGTCAGCAAAGCCAGTTGTTCTTTAATACCAAAGAAGGACAGTCCATGAAGCAATCAGACTCCAGATCTTTGCTTGAAGCCTCAACTAGTCCGACCCAGAGCAGAGAGAGAGAGGACAGAGACAAGAGAAAGCCTTTCACACCAGTAAATGGACAGAGGGCAAGAATTAAAGGGCTGTGCTCTTGTGATGATGCAGAGGGACAGAACGAGTGAATGAATGAAATTGTGATGTTGTTGCACATTCCCCTGGCCCCACGTGCTCACTTTTCTCTTTCTTCTCATTCTCCCTCCTCCCTCCTTCCCCTGTCCTTTTGTTTTGTTTAAAATTTAACAAGGTCTGGAACAGCGAAGGGCTGAAGCGGGCATCCGGGGTGTTTTGGCTCAGCTTCATGTCACATGCAGGGGCCATGTGAACACAGTGGCACTGAGGGAGAGGGAGGAGGGGTGAGGGGGTGCCAGGGTGGGAGGGCAGTGAGGGAGAGAGAGGGAGAGAGCAAGAGAGAAGGGGGGGTAGTGAGAAAACAAAAGAGGGAAAGTCTTTAATCAGAGGAGCTGGGAAAAATAGAAAAGTGGAGGCCAAGTGAGAGTTGATAAAAGACACCAAGTGTTTATGTGAAAGAAACCACAAATGAAACAGGAACTGCTGACAGAATGTCACTGGGCAGAATAAGCATGCGCAAGAGAGTAAAATCCACAGGGGAAGGACACGAGAGAAAAGTGAAGGGTAACTTCCTGGTGCAGCAAGTGACGCCTTCACTTTTTTCCAGGACCTGGGTAATTATCAAACTGCACAGCTAACAGAAAGAGACTAACAAATTGCCCTGCTGATGACTGAGACAGGCTGCACACAGGCCACAGTTTCACCTGTCCATTCTCTAAAGGCTGATGTTGAGCCTTCACCTATACAGACACACCACTATTATACAGTTAGGTCAAGAAATACTTGGAGGGTATACCTATACTGTATGGTTGGACACAATAATATTTAAAATTCTTATTTTAAATACTTGAAACCCATGGACTCAAACAAAAATAAAATAATAAAATAAAGGACTTCCTCTTTTCTGATGCTCTACCAATCCTTTAATGCTGTTTGTTGGCCCCTTTGTGCCAGCAGCTAAAATGCATGCTCAAACATTCACATTGCTAATGTATATCTCTCTGATGCATTTCTTATTTGCATGTATTGCTTCCTCAACAGCATGCAGTGGGTTCACAGCAGCGACTTCAAAAAGCAAATGCTACAGCTAGAATGATGGAATAGACCACACCTGTCTATAAAAAGGGGTCTGAGACAAGCAGTCACTTGAGAAAGAGTTGTGATTCATGAATTTTGACGTAATCCCGTTCAATTAAAGATATAAATGTCACTAAAATATATTTTGATAAACAGTTGAAATGCCAAAAATACATATGAACCTAACTGTTAACACCCAGCGCCTATGACAAATCTTACCTGTATAAATGTTTTGGTAGCTGCTAATGATTCTGTTCAGTTTTGGGAAATGTAACGCATCTGTAATAATCCAACTGGGACAAACTGAAATTGTTACACTACTTATTTTGATATTCTAAACACCAAATAGTGAAAGAACAACAGTAACCTGTTCTATTAACTCTTAGATGTGTTTCTGGCCAATTAATGAATGCCAGTAAATTATTCACTTTCCTTTAAGATGTTCTTTTCGTTAACTATCCAGTTTTATCAAATAGTTACAATTTGTTTCTTTCTGTCTGGTGTTTGGTGACAGGCAGGTGGCACTGAGTGGGTTTTTGGTGTATCCCACCTGGATACAGGGACTACTTTGGAGCAAACAGCGCAATTAAAGCTATAAGAATAAATTAAAAACACTATGGCCAAGTGTGATCAGATTAAAAGAAGAATGGAGCGCTATGGATATAACATTTTCGAATTTTAAGTATAATATCTGTGCATGTGTCTTGTGCAGTAATCATGCAAATCTGTTCCAGTAAATCACTGGCGTGTGGTGGCATCCTTCTTGTTTTTTAATAACCTTTCTTTCTTCATTCGCTCACCAATGAGGAAGTACTTTCATTGTGCTTCAGCATTTTTTTGAGAGAGATGAACTTCAAAATAGGTCAGTTCATATCAACAGATATGTTGTTGATATGAAATGACAACTCTGTCCACTTTCTATTAGAGCAAAGTCCAAAGAAATGAGCTCAGCTCCACCCAAACACACCTTATCTAACTGTGTCCAGATGACACATACAAAGATTCAAAGACCGCCTGGTAACTTTCTTTACACAATAATGTTTGCAAAACATTCTACCTCCTTAGCTTTTTCTGTTCCGTTTCTACAAAGCAGGAAAATGTATCTGTAAAAAAAAAAAGAAAAAGAAATACAGAGCCACCCCAAAAAGCAAAGTGATCCTATCTTTTCTTCTAATGAAAACAAAAAGCTAAGACACTGGATTTTCAAACACAAAGCAAGCTACCCTGTCTGGAGACGTGGGCTTTGTAAAACAAATCAGTCTAAGCACCACTGGAGTGGTGGTATTTAAAGAAACATCCAAATTGATACAGTTCTGTCCAGTAGACTAGCAGGCAAGCAGGCCGCTTTTTTTGGGCCTCTTTAATGCTGAGAGTTGCAGATGTTGTTGGGTATTAGGCTATGCTGCTGCTGATCAAAGCTGCATAAAGTCAGCCCCTGCTGGCCGGCTTCTAATCCCCCGCTCATGGATGTGGTCGGGGCCAGGGGCTGGTGCTCAGCTCGGGGACAGTCAGCCGAGCCCGTGACCCTCCCGAAGGGGGAACCCTTTCATTGCTTTTTGTTTGGTGAACATCGACTATTCCAAACCTCCGAGATTTCCGGGGAGCATTTGGCAAGGGCAGCTTGACAGACAGCTAAGAGGATGGGCTTCTCCCACAGGGCAGGAAAAGCCGCTGCCCTTCCCAACCCCCTTTCCCAATTCCCTATCAAAGATGTGCCGGCTGGCAGACAACAGTGACATATCAGCATGACATTGCTCAGCCTAGATTCAACTGTTTACAAAGGCACTTTCAGCTGCATACAACCCTGTTTCTTTTTTACTTACAGTGTTTACACAGTGGGCATGCTATATACCCAAGCAAGCAAATCCACGCACGGAGACAGCAATCAGACAGAGACTTTTAAGCGTCTAAAAGCAATGATGTTAGCTGTTGGTTTTTGTCATTTATTAATAAGACAACCAGGAGGGTGACCACTAATTGTCAGAATGAAAAGCAATAAGCAAGGAAAGGATAGAGATATGGGAAGATAAATGCAAACTGTCAGATGGTGTGAGGGAGGAGGAGATGCGAGAAAAGATAGCGAGAGGAAAGGGAGGAGGATCGATCATGAGAGAAATTGAGAGAGGGAGGATGATTCGGCGTGAGAGGAGAGAAGGGGAGGGTGGTGGATGTCAGCCAAGAAGGCAATCTATATTAGACAGAACACAGTTCCCCTTGCTTTAACTGCTACAAGCTGACACCACCATCCTCTCCAAGTCTGCCTCAGTAGACACACACGTGAATCCTCCGAGATACTAACATCCAGCTCAGCACTGAGACTCTATGGTCACTATTCGTTTAAGAGCGCTTGCGCACGTGCGGCTCGCATGTGAACAAAAGTAAAATGCATACAGTAAATCTATTCTTTGATCGCTCAGTTTTCTCTTGGGCACACGGATACACTAGTGAAAGCCAGAAAAACCTCAGCGCACACCAACACATGCGTATTGGATTTGAGCTCTGGAACGTGTGAAATCTGGTTACACAATTACATAATGACTCAGCAATGGGCCATTTAGAAAGACCATTAGCTGTCAGGCGAGAACGTGAATGTGAGGAAGGATGAGGCAGCCCCAGTGCCTCACTTCTGCAGAGATGATGCAGGAGCCTTTACACACACGGAGATCCTTTGGTTCGGCTGCGTTTTATAGGTTTAAGTGAAAGCGACACTTGAATATTGCAAATGATCAACATCGCCGAGCACCAATAAAACATCATTTGATTAACAAAATTCACCCAAAGTAAACCGCTGGAAGGCATCCTCCTACTGTTATTATGATAACCAGTAATCGTTCATAAAAACAAAAAAACAAAACAATGACAAGAATCGCGCAGACTGTCCTCCTTCTGCCTTTGAAAATGTTTTCATAGAAATGCAAGTGTGAGTGTGGGAGCAATCTGGCGCGCTGACTGTACGAAGGGAGCAACGTGGCACTGACAAGACAGAGTGAGTGGTTTTCTGCTTGATAGCTGCCACAGAGCCTGCTGGAGAAAGCTGGGAGCTTCATTAAGCCTTTAAACCCTGCACAGTCCTTTAAGTCATCACGTCACTAGCCGCTGCCGCCTCAGAGAGGCCCCTGAGGTAACAGTGGAAATATACTGTCCTGAAAAGAGATTTCACAAAGCTTTGAGAGTAGTCAAACTATTGCAATCTTCATGAAATGTTAACATGTTCCTCACACCGTAGGCAACAACCTGCCCAAGATTCCACCGAGACTTTATTATCATATGATAAATATAATAATAGAAAGCTACAAATCTTTTAAAGATGTGTAAGAAGAGTGACAAATTCAAGGGCAGCTGAGCGTGAACACTTGCCCCCCACACACCTCTACAACAAGAGGTGGTGGCTCTGCTTTGCTTTAGGAGGCCATGGATCATTTGAGTCCACTTGTATCAGAGGGGGAAAAAAGTTGTTCTAAGTGATCACTTTCAACTTTTTACATCAAGAGCAGGAGTGGTCTCTTACAGGATGACTGTGCCCACATACAAACCACATGAGGGGTCACTGAAGAGTTTGATGAGCATGAAAATTAAATGATTAATATGCTATGCATACCAGCTGAAAATGCACGAGAGACTTTGGACCAGAGTGTTAACTTTCTTCACCTCCTTCACTAAAACACTCTACATCAGAATATCTTTTGAAAGAAATTGGTGATCAGTGCCAAGGTACATTGGTTCTGGTGGCGTGCAGGGGTTCAACACATCTGCGTACCAAAATGAAAAGAGGTGATGACCTGATAACAACTATCAAAATTTGGAGAAATGACATATAACAGTTCAAGCTGATCTCACAGCACATTTTTTAATGTTTGTAATGACAAATTTCCCAACATTATTTGGTGTCCCTGAACATGACTGGTGGTGGAGGAGTAAGTCATTCTTGACTTTCACACCAGAGACCCATACATTTCTTCACACAACATTTGTAGGGTATGTGTTACAGATATGTCATATGGTTGTGTTTAGATTTAGCTATTAAAAACTACTTGGTTAAGGTTAGGCATTACACACACACACACACACACACACACACACACACACACACAGGCAAAGACATTTTCCTGACTATTAGACACGTTACCAAGAGACTGAGCAGGATTTTCCTTTACAAAGCAAAGAAGTCTCTTTAGGAAAATGTATGGCGGCAAAAGAATTGGGCTCAATTAATCTGACACTTTGTTCATATATTGTTTGTTATTTTAGGCACCAAAGCTCCTTGGCTAGGTAAAAGAAAAATGATAGCAGTTTGGGGTAAGGGAAACCTTTTTACAACAGGCCACCTGCTTATACTCTAGATTTAATTTTTTCCTATGTGCTTTAGTTAGTAAAATTACATTTATAGTTCTCAGATTGTCTGTTACACATCTCTCAGCATGAACAGGACACACAAACACAGAGGAAAAAATAAAAAATAAACAGTTGTGGAACTTCGAAGGCTTGTGTTGAAAAGGTCCGGATAAGTGCAGAAAACTCCCCCTCCCCCTTTAAACAAAGCTTTCTGTAAGACGCGGAAGGAATATTACTGCCATTTTTAGATGCAGTGGAATTAACCCAGGTGATGACAAAAATGCAGAATATGTGCAGTGTTAGCCTTGGCCTTGTAGCTAGATCCCAAAGCAATAAAGTAGTCAAGTTATTGCCCGAATGTTGCAAGTAAACACCTGAATATCAGTGAGGCCATGTTTCAGTTGGTCTTGAGGGTTTGCAAAAATAAACTGAAATAAAAATGTTACATTTCATTAAAATTGTGCACATAATGTGAAAAACCAATATTACTCAGATTACAACGTTAACGGCTACCATAAACCTGCAAAGCTACAAACATTTTTAATCAGGAAGATATTGTGTTTCATAAAACCAGAGTCATTATTGGTATTATCTCTGCTTTTATTAGTTCTTCATGGCTGATTCTTCCTGCCAATTTCACCTTCCTGGCGCACAATGACGACATGGGAATTACCTGAAAATTGGGTGCAGTGTGCTGAAACGGCTACCAAAACTGACTTCCACAGAAGCTTGAGCTATGAACCTGCATGGAACTGAAAGGAATTAATACCTTGATAGTTTCTAGGCCCGTGGTCATTAATTTCACTCGTAAGGCACACCAAATCTTCCCACTTTAGACCTACAGGAAACTGCTTTTCAAACATTTCAACTTTAATAGAGTACGAAGTAGAGCTCACAAAAAGTAGCTGGTATGCTTAAGTGCATAGATGAGAGTGTTTGCGACGCCGCGTAGGCTAATGAATCTAAATAATTTAGCATGCTGCTTTGGTTTAGTTAAGAACTTCAGGCTCTTTGCCTCTAGAGAAAACCCTGTGCCAGTGTGTGCATGTCAGTATGCCATTTCTCTTTAAAACAAGTCTACACACACACACACACACACACACACACACACACACACACACACACACACGCATATCTAGAGAGAGACAAACACTACTACCTCTGGGTAATGGAAAAGAAGCACCCCAGTAGGGGGTAGGTAACTTCATTAGCTTGCTGGACTGGAGATTTGCAGTCATGAGAGAAGAAACTGGGTTACAGAGTAACATTGAAAAAATATAATGTTTTAATCTGAAATATTACAATTTTTACTAAACCGCACCGTTGATTAACAGAGAACTTCTGTTTGCTTGCTAAGCGATGATGCATCAGCCCTGTTTCCAGGTCAAAGCATCTACTGCATTGACTGAGGCTGTTGTCTTTTCAACATGTTGTAATGCTTTGCGCCTTGTTTTATTTAATAAAACAATTTCCCTCAAAATAATAAGTGTTCATTCTCTAGATCTCCAGCTTTCAGATAGCACTACTTATATGCTATCTGAAACCTTTAACATGCCTTTTATAAGGCTCACAGTCTCCTGAACACCAAATATTTAAATGCTTAAATATTTAAGATGGGCTCATCTGAAATGTTTTCTTGGCTCATGTTTACCATATGATGGTGTTTATCTCCTTCCTCTAAACACGACTTCACTAACCCTCCAAATGTCACTGTTATTTAATTTCCATCTTTCTTTATGTCTAAAGTGATAGCAATGTCTGTTTTAGTTTTTCTTTAGAAACAAGAATAAAAGCAGAATGTAGTTTATCATCTTTAGATGAATAGTAGATAGCTAACACTGATAACTAGTGTAACCAACTACTTTACATTTAAAAAGATAGACCACCAAAAAGCATGACTGGTACAGACTGTTTTGCTACATGGCTCACAGCTAGGAAGGTATCCATCACCAACATTTTCAAGAGCAATAATTAAAGAATAAATATTTGTGTATTCTTTATCGAAAAAGTTTCTAGAATAGTAATACAAGAAGAATGATAAAAAGATAGATCAGAGATCCACCAAACATGTGCTCCAGGGAGGCACTGCCTCTCGAGTTCAAAGGAATTTATTCTCAAAAAGATGAGACACTTTGCTATCTGTGATAGAGTTTTACAGTAGTCGGGGCTTAGACAGCTCTCTCTCTTTCTCACACACACACACACACACACACACACACACACACACACACACACACACACACACACACACACACACACACACACACACACACACACACACACACACACACACACACACACACACACACACACACACACACACACACACACACACACAGAAGTGGCAATAACATGCAAACCAAAGCAGATACATATTTTTCTTGACTCCACTAAACTTTAGTTTAATAATAAGTCCAAGTGGCCTTTAAATTGTGTGTATTTTCTGTATTTTTTAAATAATTTTTTTCCCTTATACTCAAATTCTAATAAAGCTGGCTTGGCATTACAAGAGACTCCTGTGTGAGCAGCTCTGAAAGGATCACTCATCAGCCTTCCAAAGAGGACAGCGGCCCTTTGATCTAGTCAGCCTATATGTGTGTGTGCTTGTGTGTCTAGTAGGGCAAAGTGAGTTTTCTCATTTGACCACTGCAGAGTCTGTGTTCTCAAAGCATGACCTGACCCCTTCCAAGTCAAACTGGTCTCTGGATTGTCCAAAGGATCTATCGAGATGCTCCATGGCAACTCCTCGACTTAACAGCCCCTTCCCATCATTCTCCTGCTTCCCTAATCATGCAGAGTTGCTGAGTACTTCATATGTCACTCTTATTAAAAATATAGCACAGCATAGCGGCTGCTCTCATACTTAATATCTAGGTTACGATTAAAAGTGCATAGAGCTTGTACTGTGCAACAGCGTGAGAAAACATAGTTTAGATACTAAACTTCCTGTATCAAAGGCCACTCTGCATGACCAGACACATAAAACAAAAAGGTCTTCAGTGTGACTGAGGCCTACAGCTGTGGCAGCTGTGGCTGAGATTCAGCCAACAAGTCAGCTGGGGCTAGTCCGATCGCTGCTATTTGAGAGAGAAAAAAGCCATTCGAAGACAGCTCAACATGTGTCAGCGCAGAATTCCTTCATACATCCCATCCCCCTCAGCCCTCTCATTCCCTTCTGTAGAAGACGTGCCTGACATTCTAGAGGAGCCAGCGTACATTCCTCACGTGCTTCAGCGCAGTAAGGAAACAGTGGAAGAGCGGGCTAGTAAAGTCCCAAGGGCATCAGCACTGCTCTCTCTTTACAGTGCATCCCTGTATATATGTGTGTGTGTGTGTGTGTCTGTCTGTCTGTCTGTCTGTCTGTCTGTCTGTCTGTGTGTGTGTGTGTGTGTGTGTGTGTGTGTGTGTGTGTGTGTGTGTGTAGTGCTCTTCAATGTCGTTCTACATGTGGCTGGACAAGAGGCAAGCCTCATTTGCAGACTGCAGCCTGGGTGTTGTTGAGTGGCACTTTGTGTGGTGGTGGTGGTGGGGGCGTGCCGGGGAGAGCTCAGGTGATCGTAGTTAAGCTGTCTCACATGAGATGTGGAGGCGTCACCATCAGAGGGCCGTGAGGGCTTCCTCTGCCGGCAGTTAACAGCTGCTGTTTGCTACTGGCTCATCTCAGATGACTGCACAGGCTCATGTAGGATTTGATTTGTTATTTTCTCTAAATGGGCATTGATTAAGGAGTCCCAGTATGCACGCTTGTACAGCCTTCCATGTAATTAAATAATCCTAGCAATCGGAAACAATTGGTTCTATGGCCGTTTTCAGCTTCTTATTAAATAACTTCTGTTTCAGCAGCCTCCAGGGACAGGAAGCTACAGAGCATTACAGTTTGCACACTTCAGACCAGTTTCCTCAACTGTCCTGATTCAACTCACATTATCACCCCTCAACCACCACCGCCACCCACACACTCGACTTCCCACAGCAGCAAACAGCAATAGCAGCGGTGGTGGAGGCAGTGGCATGGTGAAGAAAAGGGCTTCCTGAGCTTTGGAGAAGCACGTTAACCCAGCTTGGCAAGCAGTTAGTTAGTGTGACAGTAGCTGTGCTGGATGCCAGTAGGACAGGCAGTGTGCAGCATCTCAATGACCAGAATTCACAGAGTCCACAGAGAGGGTTTATGGTCTTCCCAGCCATACCGCTCCCACCCCTATTCTCCATCCAACCAAAAAGGAATTCAGGCTTTTCATTAGGATGATAATGGGGCAAAAGCCGGAAAGGGCCCCCATGTCTGAGCACCATAAGTTGTGGTGATGGCTTTGTAGCCAATGGCATGTGTGTCCATGGGAGCAAAGTGTGCTGCTACAGGCCAACAAAGATAGCTGAAGCCGGAAGAAGCAACAAAAAAACAAACAAACAAAGACTGTAATGCAAGGTAGATCTGTAAAATCAACATCCTTCTGGAACGTGACCTCACTTTGACCCATTAATGCAAGCACACGGATAACCTGAACATAGCAACCCATCACTGGGAAAAAGGCTTAGTCTATCAGACCTTTAATAATGACCCTCTAAAACTGTTGTCGCAGTTATCAGGTTTTGTGCTGCACTCATACTGCACAAGCTCATCCTGTGAAAATATTATCCTGCCTCTGCAAAAAGGATATGGTGTCATACCATACAAATGCCTGAATCCACCAGATTCATTCTTTCACAGGTTAACAACCTGTTCCAAGCACTACAACATTACGGATCTCCACTCCAAACAACAAAGGCTTCATATAAAGGCCTCAGTAACTGTCAGAATGAGCAAAACACACATGGATCGCAATAGGATGATATTATAATGATATTAGTCATATTACACATGTATACACAGACACGTAGTTTCATTTACCTGCATAAAAACGTAACAAGGAGCCAATTTCTGTGTTAAGCCCCTCCTCCTGAACTCTCCACGGGTTCTTAAATCCAAGCTTAAAGAGAAAGTCATTCTGGATCTGCAGAGGCCTCTCATCTGGGCTAAGCCTCCTAACAGCTTCACCATGCAGCTGAACATAGAGTGTGGGGCTGGAATTATAAGAATCTCCATTCTGGTGTGCTGTGAGCCCTGTTTTTACGGCCCCCTGGCCACAGTCCGGATCTTGGATGTCAGGTGTGTTACCTGTAGAACCAGCTCTTGACAATGAGCCGGAACTACTGCTGGGTGGGAGGCTGCCCAGACTGTGTGGGCTGAGTCTGCTATCTGGCCCCACGTCGCTTGTCACGTCGCTTAAATGTCCCACGTTGCACTGCTTGTAGTTGGCAGTGACAGCAGTGATGCCATTAGTATGATGCTGGGAGATGGGGTCCATGCTTGAGCTCGATGCTGGACAGTCGAGTTCCAGTTCGTCTGACGAGCTCCCGTACATGTCATGGCCCTCTGTGGCACTATCAAAGGAGGGACTGAGGATGGATGCCTCAGTTCCCAGGATCATGTCATCACTCAGGGAGTCCCTGTGTTCACTGAGGCGGGCCCCGGAGCTCAGGTCGTCAAATGCACTGCTTTCCACATCTGAGCCAGAGTTTAATCCATAACTGTCCACACCGTTCCTGTGCTCCGAATCATCGTCATTGGGGGTATCCATGTTAGAGTTAGAATTCAAGTCTGACAGCGAACAGGTTATGTTGTCTTCTGACTCCGGGGTGAAAAGTTTTCCATCAACGTCCTGTTGCTTTTGCCTGACATCTGCGTTCTCCATGAGGAGAAGTCTCAACCTGTCATTTGGACGGGTTCTTAAATCTGTGGTTTCCAGTGGGGTCAGGTGGCTGCATTTTATACTCGAGTCTTCTTTTACCTTGTCCTGATTATCATTATATTCATAATTCATGTTACAGTTCCCATTTTGGTCCGTCTTGGAGGCGTCTTTACAAAAAATGCGCATTACAGAGCTCGACTTGCTGGAGAGTTTACTCAGTCGGAGGGCCACCTCGCCGGCTGTGGTGTCCATAGTGCAAAGCACCGGCCTGGGATACGAGGGCGTCAGTCTGTCGTGGACGTGTATGGCGCCCCGGTGGAGATCTGCTCTCACCCACTCGCGATCTGCGGACTGCAGCTGCATGTTCTGTCGGTGCTTCATCAGAGTCTTCCTATCCAGACTTCGAGTATGTAAAGACGCAGAGGACAGGGCCGAGTTCATCTTCGCGCCGCAAGCGGCGGTGACAGCTGAGGTGGTAGTGGTGGCTGCAGCTGCAGCTGAGAGGTTCCTCTTCAAGCGCCTCCGTCGCAACAGGAGCGAGCTGGAGTTGCTGGATGAGCTCCGGCCATTAGACGCCACGGCTCGGTTTGACGCACTAGTCCCCGCTGTAGAGGCGGAATGAGAAAGGCTATTCCCGTTCTTTGCCTCAGCGCGGGAGGGTGCCAAACATCCACCGCCATCATCCGCTGGAGTCCCCTGGGCGACAGACAGTCCGCTGGGCTTCTTCATTAACTTGGTCGCGCCTCCATCTGACGCGCCATCCTCAGCGACAGCCTGTACACTTTCCATCCCTGCCAATGAAAAGTCCCCCGCTCTAAATAAATAACGGTGCGCACTTGGTTATGCCTAAAAGCTCTACATTTAAAAGCCCGAATACGTGCCCGCCGCGCTAAATGTCCGCCAACTGGGCGGTGTTGCTGAGTTATTCCACTAGTAGTCATTCACTCCTCGCCTTCCTTTCCCTGTCGGAGTCTCCTCCGCTGCTCCCAAAAAACATCTTACTGATTAAATTCGCTGAGAAAGAGGCTGGGCGAGCAGGGACAGATCAGGGCGGAGACGTGACTGTGCGTCCCATTTGGACCAAAACACAGCGCTAGAATATGAAATGAACGTCGGCCGACCTCCTACGCAAATACCGACTAATATATATTCATGAGGAGGACACAAGATGGGGGTCGCTAACAACAACGCGGTGAATTGTGGGAAGAGTATTGCGCTAGCTAGCGTCTTGTAGTCGCCGCTGCCGGGACGAAACTGTTAAAAAAATACATTTCCCAGCAAGCCTTTTTGCACTTTCAGTCAAGTGAGGCGGCGAACAGTTGAGAGGCGTAAACATAGCGCCTATAAAATGTTTGGTGTTGCGTTACAGGAGCACGTCCTGTGTTTACTGTGGCGAACTCACCCTTTGCTACTTGTACGCTAACAGCGAGTAAAACTGTAAGACGCAGTCACACAGTGAGTTGTCAATGTCAACTGTTGAATATGTGAGGAAACTTTCAACTGTTATCGAGGATTCCTTGCACATTGGCTAGCTTACACGGCGGTCATTTATCTTAAAAATAAAAGAGAAAGTTTTTGTTATGCTACAAGGTTAAACTAAGCCTCGCTGTAGGTCTAAATGTTTTAGATAAGTGGTGACGAAGCAAATAACTTCGGCACCATCTCATCAGGACGCCATTTCACAAGGCTCAGTGTACGTCGACTTATTCTGTTGTATTTTCCGCCATCTAGTGGAGCGTTGAGGCCACAGCGAGCCTTACTGTACCAGACAGACTACTTGTTCACATTCTGCCGCATATATTACGGCAGTATAAAGTCACACAATGTAATTTGGTTTAAAAAACTACGTTTTACCTGTGTGGAATTAAAGATCCTGCAAAAAAAAAAAAGACTAAAAATATTATGTTATTAACGTCTACTGCTTAGGAGTGGTTATTCATTTGAATAACCATACATATTCAAATGGAAAATGGTATTTCTACATATCGGAAGTCTCAGTGCTTAAAGGATTATAGTTTATTTAAACTGTCAACTTTGTTAGGATCAACCATTCCTTAAGGCAAATATCTAATCAGCTAATCACATGGCAGTGATTCAGTGCATTCAGGCATGTTTATATGGTCAAGATGACCTGCTGAAGTTCAAACAGAGCGTCAGGATGGGGAAGAAAGTAATTTAAGCAGCTTTGAACAAGGCATGGTTGTTGGTGCCAGATGGGCGGATCTGAGTATTTCAGAGATTGTTTATCTAAACTGTGTCTGTCTCTATATGTTTGCCTTGTAACAGACTGGCGACTTGTCCAGGATGTAACCTGCCTCTCTGTGCATGTTAGCTGGGATAGGCACCAGCCCCCCTACGGCCCTGAATTTTGGTAAGCAGAACAAGATGACTGGATTACCTACTAGGATATTCCCTCACACTCATCTCCAGGGTTTGTTGATGCCAGAGGAGAATACCCAGGCTGGTCTGCACTAACAGGAAGGCAGCAGTAACTCAAACAATTGTTGCAACCAACATATTCAGAAAAGCATCTCTGAATGTGAACATGTTGAACCTAGATGCAGATGAGCTACAGTAGCAGAAGAGCCCATTGGGTGTGACTCCAGTCAGCTAAGAACAGGAAATGGAGGCTATAGTTAACTAACAATGTTCCCTGGTTTGATGATGTATATTTAACTTGTGAGACAAAACCTTTAATGTTGCATTTAAATGGCTCTCCAATTTCATTTCTTCCTCCTTTAAAAAAAGGGCCCTTCCCCTGTATTCATAAGGAATTACCAAATGGCCCAAACCTGATTTGTAATATTCTAAACTGAGGTATATTTTACACCTGAATTGAGAATGTAAATTAGTCTCAATAGGGAAGTTTATTGGATCATAAGAAGAAGGCTCTGAAATGTAAATACTATTAGTAAACATTTCTATCAATAAAACATAAGCACAATTTTTACTGTATATACACTAAGTTAGTAACAGCCAAAGAAGAGTGTGTTTTAGTGATCTCAGACTGTAATTACTACAAGGTTAAAGAACAAGCCTAAAATATGTACAAAAATAATAATGCATACAAAGTAAATGCATTCAGAAATGGAGTTTAATTGGCATGATGTATCCTTTACATAGTATTCTGTAGATTAAAAATGGGGGGGAAAGAGGACTGCATTCAGTTTTTGTTCAGTTGCTCCACAGACATGTAAAAGGAATCAGATTATTGCTGACATCATGTTCCTTGATTCCAGCAAAATGGAAAAACCTCATGCTCAGCCCGTTGGCTCAGGTTGTTACTAAAGAGCTGAAAATGAGAACTGGAGTGTATTTTTAATATAAATTCCTCCCTATTCCTACTATGCTTGTACTGAACCTCTGGACTTAAAAACATGAAAGAACATGTTGAGATGGCTGAATTATACAGAAGCTGCTCCCAACACGAAATACCACAAATATTAAAGTGTTTGCAATTAGATGATCCATTGACATTTTAATATTAAAAAAAAAAAGGAGGGGGTGGAGGGACAAGAAAAATACTTGTGTATTGATTCTGATCTGAACTTCTTCAGAAATCTAGCAAACCCCTATCCATTCACATACAAACCATGCAGTGCAAAACTTTTTTTTTGTCATCAATTCCCTGATTTCATTATGTCATCTATCGCTGTCCTTAAAAATAAGGGGAAACCCTGTTAATTTGCAGACAGATGTATTGTAAAAGGCGACCGGCAGCCGTTCAACTCCACTGTTTCTTCATCTGACAATTTCATATTGCAACTTTAAAAGCAATACAGTAGAAAATAATGAAAATATTCTGTGCACATAAAGCTCGTGAGCACTGGACTACTGGTGAAGGGTGGCTGATCAGGTAACAAAGACCACTGAAGTGAAGAGACACACTGGTTACACCTCAGAAATCCAACAATACTTTACACATTTGGACTTTACCTTGAAACAACGGCCACTTTAAAGCCACACTCTTAACAGTGCAAACTATATTTAGGAATAAAAATATTTAAAAATCCTGACTCAGTGAATACACTAAAATCAGTGCTCAAATCTTTTGAAATAGAGAATGCATCCTTTTTCGTTGAGAGTTCCATCAAATCTTGTCCGAATGTGTCGGTAAAGCTGTCAAAGAGGCAGATTTTCAGGTGGCTCAGTCAAGAAAATTGCTGAAAAAGTCCCCCAGAATAAAGCCTTTTTTTTTCTCTTTTTTTTTTTTTTAAAGTAAGGTATAAAAGAAAACTTTAAACCCTGAAGTGTAGGCATAGTATGTACGCACAGTAAAAAACAATGATGTGTGTGGGGGGGGGGTACACCTGCAGTTTAACCTTTTCTCTATAAACGCTGGGTATTGCTTCGTCAAAAGCTTGGGTGACACAAGTATAAAAGTAAAGTGTATAATACAATGCACGTTATGAGCAAAGATCATTTCACACACTTCTGCAAAAGAAAAAGAGACATGTGGTGAGTCATCTCTTGATATAAATCACACACATCAAAGCACTGGCATGTAAAGATGTAAATTAATCGTTTATGAGCCGAGCGCCTCTAGAAAAAAACAAAAAAAACAAAAAAACAGTTAACACTGTCAAAATAATACAAAACAGGTCATTCTTGCACACACTGGAAACCAGAAAATATCCACCAGCTGCAAATTTTGACAGTAAATTTATAAGACCCACATGAATAAAATGCAGTTAAACGCGATTCTTCTTTAAATTCGACCTTCTTCAGTATAAACAAAATATACATTAAAGAGAGAGACAGTACAGGCGTTAGCCCCAACTCTTAAATTCACAGTTAGCAATTAAATGTCAGCATTTTCGGTACAGTGAGAAGTGCATGAAAGAAGTCAGGACTACATAGTAACGACATAGAGGACACTCCAGGGGGTGCTATAGTCTAAGAAAAGCAGAAGGAAAAAAAAAAAAAGTATTGCACATGATTTTAATGTTGGACGCCTCCTTCCCTCCCGCCCTTCCTCCTGTTTCTCTAAGCTGTTTCCAAAGTCCCAGCAGGTGTAGTAATGATGGAGCTTCTGATGACATAGTGAGCTCAGAACAATCAACCCTGCATCCTGGCACAAAAGCTGTCCGTAAGGGCTAGAGGAGTCTGGTGTGACAGCGTAATAAAGAAGAGGAATAAAAACATGTCCACTGAGACAAGTCTACTGGTGTTATTGACATACCAAGGTACAGTTACCCTCGGTAGATGACACAAGTGTGCCAATCAATCGCAAACGAGAAAACTGGTCTGCTATCCAATCGCCACAGAACTGAGTGCCTGCCTGAGAGCTCAGCAGAGAGGTTTTAGAGATAGTCGAGCAAATTCCACACAGGGCGGGGGCAATGTGAATCGGCTGGAGTCTTTGTGTGCTACTACATGGATGGAGTAGTGGGTGTCTGCGTCTTGTGGCGTAGTACCGACTCAGTTGTGTGGGACTTGAAAAGGCATTTCAGAAGACATGGCCTTATTGTAGAAACGGGCACCATTTTACTGTCCAGCACTTAAGGTTCTCAGTGGAGGAGAGCGCCGGTTGGGCACTGCTCGAGACAGTGGTGGTCTACTATGGTCTGTGAAACCTAGAAAGATATATTTAAAAAAAAAAAAGAGAGGTTTTGAAGTTTCAAGAAGAAGTCGGCACGTGCGTGCCAATATTTTTGGCTGCATTTGAAGTGATATCAATCATGCAAGCTGGTAGTTTGTACCTGGTTAAATGGCGACTTGATTCGTGCACTTCCATCTCGTTGCTCTTGAAATCGTTGAGTTCCTTCCTTATAGCTGCCTGCAGAGGACAAAGAGGAAGAAGACTGAGCGAAGCTGCAAAGGCTTAGCTCACAAACGGCAGCCTTTAAGCCCCGACTCCTTTTAGTATGCTTCATGCATTATTTATGCTCATCTCAAAGCCATGAATGAGTCTTCTGAATTCTTTTCTCTCATCACAGGAACCTTCAATTTCCCCCTCTTGAGACTTCTAACAGCCCTAACATAATTTACAATCTGTTGATGATTTACTTGGATAGATTCCTCTTTAAATAGCATTAAGTTTTGATAGCATTGATTTATACAGGACAGATAAAGAGAATACAGTTAAATGGAATTTTTAGATTTGACCATGACAGCTGTATTTTTAGAACATCAAAGCGATATCTACTTTTTTACAGTCTTTGGATCCAAAGCTCCAAATAAAGCAGATTTCAGAGTGGGAAAAAAACCCTGCAGTGATCTGAATGCATCAGCAGGGGGCACTGTGGTGTAATTTCACCAATTGGGCCTCACCAAAGCAAGCTTTTGAGTCCAAACCAGCGGGTAGTGAATCATGGCTTCTGTATATAAAAATGGTACGATACAATCTTTTTTAATGACCTTACATCCCCTCTACAATGTCACAGCATGTAACAGAACCCCGGTCAGGTGATTGCTTCTACTATTCAACGTGACGCAAGGGGATGTCTTCTGCCTCAGGGAGGATGCGTCCACAGCAGGAGACCAAACAAAATTCTGTGTTCGACAGCAGAAGTAGCAAACCAAAAAAACCCCCAACAAAATAAAACTTCAGCACAGCAGCGTTGGGGGGCTTCTTGAGGCACTGCTTGTCCAATTACACTCTTATGTAAGTGGAGATGTTGCATAACCAAAATGCTGAATCCTTATGATTTCTCACATTTCACATGAGTGGACCTCAGGTGTGCCCGTAGTGTTTAGGACAATGCAGAATATCTGCTCAGCAAACTCTACAGCTCATTAAAAGTCTTAGATCACGGGACAGTGAGCAGCAGGGTTGCTTCAGGGTGTTTCACAAAGGCAAACCAAACAACAGAGTTGGACTTTTCATTATGAAAGAGGAGGAACACACCCTTCTGCTACTACAGGGAGTGCAGAATTATTAGGCAAGTTGTATTTTTGAAGAATAATTTTATTATTGAACAACAACCATGATCCCAATGAACCCAAAAAACTCATTAATATCAAAGCTGAATGTTTTTGGAAGCAGTTTTTAGTTTGTTTTTAGTTTTAGCTATTTTAGGGGGATATCTGTGTGTGCAGGTGACTATTACTGTGCATATCTCACATTTGATGATGGACCACAGGTTCTCAATGGGGTTCAGATCAGGTGAACAAGGAGGCCATGTCATTAGTTTTTCTTCTTTTATACCCTTTCTTGCCAGCCACGCTGTGGAGTACTTGGACGCGTGTGATGGAGCATTGTCCTGCATGAAAATCATGTTTTTCTTGAAGGATGCAGACTTCTTCCTGTACCACTGCTTGAAGAAGGTGTCTTCCAGAAACTGGCAGTAGGACTGGGAGTTGAGCTTGACTCCATCCTCAACCCGAAAAGGCCCCACAAGCTCATCTTTGATGATACCAGCCCAAACCAGTACTCCACCTCCACCTTGCTGGCGTCTGAGTCGGACTGGAGCTCTCTGCCCTTTACCAATCCAGCCACGGGCCCATCCATCTGGCCCATCAAGACTCACTCTCATTTCATCAGTCCATAAAACCTTAGAAAAACCAGTCTTGGGATATTTCTTGGCCCAGTCTTGACGTTTCAGCTTGTGTGTCTTGTTCAGTGGTGGTCGTCTTTCAGCCTTTCTTACCTTGGCCATGTCTCTGAGTATTGCACACCTTGTGCTTTTGGGCACTTCAGTAATGTTGCAGCTCTGAAATATGGCCAAACTGGTGGCAAGTGGCATCTTGGCAGCTGCACGCTTGACTTTTCTCTGTTCATGGGCAGTTATTTTGCGCCTTGGTTTTTCCACACGCTTCTTGCGACCCTGTTGACTATTTTGAATGAAACGCTTGATTGTTCGATGATCACGCTTCAGAAGCTTTGCAATTTTGAGACTGCTGCATCCCTCTGCAAGATATCTCACTATTTTTGACTTTTCTGAGCCTGTCAGGTCCTTCTTTTGACCCATTTTGCCAAAGGAAAGGACGTTATGCACACCTGATATAGGGTGTTGATGTCATTAGACCACACCCCTTCTCATTACAGAGATGCACATCACCTAATATGCTTAATTGGTAGTAGGCTTTCGAGCCTATACAGCTTGGAGTAAGACAACATGCATGAAGAGGATGATGTGGACAAAATACTCATTTGCCTAATAATTCTGCACTCCCTGTATGAGCGTGTCATAAGAAGCACAGAAGCAGAGCTTAAGAGTGACAAATCAAATTAGGGAAGGGGGAATCTTGAGAATATCAGAGATTATCTAATTTTAACAGTAAGATTAGTAAACTGACCTTATCAGCTGCAGTGAGCCGGGTCCAGGGCTTATCTGCCCGCCGGTCGTAGTCCTGGGCATCTGACACCTCCACATAGTCACTGAATCGAATGAGGATTTTGGCCTGTCTCAGTTCCTCTACAGTGGGCCTCTGGCTCAGCTGGAGCGAAATGAGGAAAATTAAAAACATATATTACATTTCTCATAGAAAGTCTTCAGCCTGCATTGTTTTTTCTTATGCAGGAGGAAGAGTGAGGAGGTCAAGAAACCAGTCCTGATATTTTATTGTGTTGAAAAAGTCTCAAATTAACATTTCAGTTTCTGCTTGACACCGATTACTTTACTCAGATACTGATCATAATTCTCATAAGAAAGTGAGGTTATAAAGGAAACCCATAGAACTTTATTTTAGTTTAAGAAGCAATAAGCAAAATTTAACAAACAATGGATTAGATTAGAGTACCTGCACGTCTATCTTCAGCTGCACAGGGTGCTTTTCATTACTCTAACCTCTCTCCTCTCAGGTACACCCAGCAAAAAATAAGAAAGATGCAAGGGCAGACATACTAAAGCTGTCAAATTGGAAATCTGTGGTCCCACTGCCTCATGTAGAATCTCATATATAACCTTTAAAATGGGTGCTGTGGCTCTACGCCTGAGTGTAGATCTATTTTTTTGTGAGGTAACGTCTCCTTCCTTACTTATGAGGTGTCTTTCGGAACGGCTAGACTCAGGTCCTTGCCTGATGAAGTGATGAAGTATTACAACACCCTGCTGTTTAAAAAGCCTGGTTCTTCCATTACTTGGTTTACACATTTGCATAACAAGTGAAAGATCCACAGTTTGATCCTGGAAGGAGACACAAATCCCTTTGGGGTTGTGTCAGAAAGGGCATCTGGTGTAAAAATCTGCCAAATCAAACATGAGGAGCTACCCACTGTGGCGGCTTCTTGTGAGTAAGGGAGCAGCCGGAAGTAGATTTAGATTAATTCCCTTTAATAGCGCTGAAGCAAAAGGGATGACATGACATTTTATTTTACAGTTTTTCCTCCTCGTTCACATATTCTAAGGAGTCATGGTTAGAGTACATATCTTTTACTTGATTTCTTGAGAATTGGGTAGCACTACTTTTTGAAAAAATAGCTCGGTTATGTTGGTTATTTTGACCTTGGTTCACCTTGGAGTAAATCGCTTTCAGTTACAGCCATGTTTCTGATTACAACTTCAAAAAAAAAAAACAAAAAAAAAAACCCTTCTCTCTATTCTTGCATTTTTAAAAACTTGCATATTTTAAAGTATATATCATCATTGGTATTTGTCCAACAGCTGAGAGGTTTTGTTTTGAGAAGCATATCTGCAGGTGAGCAGAAAGTGTTATTCTTTAATTTGACAGGGATGGGAACATGCTCAACACCTCCCTATGGGGTCTAAGAGTTTGGCATCCAACATGTTGAAGGGACAAGGGCAACAAGGGCATCAGTGTCTCCTGAGGGAACCTGAGAAGTACCAACACCAGGCCCACGCATACACACACACTCCATTTCATCAGATGACTCACTGTCATAGTGTTTGTTTATCCTGGCCAACAACTTGCCCCTTCAAGTGCCAAAAGAGCAAGTGTGGGTTCACACTTTTGGAGCTATTTTGGACTCACCTTTCGCGTGAGCCTTCGTTTTATCTCCCTTTTCTCCTCCATTTCCTCCTGCTCATTGCGAGCTGCAAAGAATGAAAGGATGAAGTGTTAACCTTTGAATACAGGCATCCGTACAGTGGGGCTCTTTGTGAAATAAGTACAAGCGCGCCGCTTGCTTAAAATGCCTCATTTGTTCCACACTTAACTGGATAAGTCCCTTAAAGCTTAAAAAGCTTCCATCATTGGCTGTTTTATGCTTTTAGGAGAGGTTAGGCATGAGGAGTGACTGATTGCTTTGTTTCTTTCACATTGTCCCAGAGCTTTTCAAATGTATATAGTTCTCTTTTGCTGATTACATCAAGTTCTTATTCCTCACTAAATTCCTGTATGTGTTGTCCTGCAGATTCCACTGGAATCACAATGACAAACAAAACAAAAAGATAAGTTAAAACGAGAGACAAGAGTAAACAAGAAGCACACTGGGACACTGCTGTTTGCAAAAAGCTTCACCAGTCAGTCTGTATTTATGCTTGTACTAAACACACACTCCATTTCCAGTACTACTTGCAGTTTGGGATTTTAGATGTTGCTTCATTACAAAATAAAGTCCCGTTTGTTTAACCTTGGTTTTGTATGTGTGTGAGTGACAGGGAGGACATGACTTGTCAGTCATAAATTGTTACTTTGTCTTTTTCCCCCTTGTACTGTTGCCAATCATCCAAGAGCCTCTGGGAAAGCAGGAACTGATAGTAAATCAGTCTTTGATGTGAGATCTGCAGAGTCCCAGGAAACAGAACTGCTTCTCTCTGATACTGCATGTGTTTGAGCTAAGAAAGCAGTCTCTGTGGACATGACTCCTCGGGGAACCCTGCTACCTTGCATGACTTTCACGAAAAGGCAGATCGAGGAGGAACAAAAGAAAGAGATGCATGTCCACGAGCACTCACATAACAGGGTCTCATAATAATCATTTAAAAAAAATTAATAAAAAAATGTAAAAAAAAGAAAAGAAAAGAAATTTCCACGCTGCCCTTCATGCAGTCAGCATGCACAAGAAGGCAGCTACAAATGTGGGCCATGTGTTGCTAAAACGCAACGTTTGAGGGACCTTTTTGCACATTTTTAGCTATGTAATGTTAAATACACACGTTTAAGATACTCACGTTTGAGGATGTTCCTTTGCTCTAGCTCCTCAGCTGTGGGTCTCTGACTCAAGCGTCTGATGAGAAACAGAAATCCACAGTCAGCACACAATCAGAGAAAGGAGGTCAGCGAGGAAAGTCTGAACCAATATGGGAGCAGTTTTGAGATTATCACATTTAAAAAAAGAAAATACATCCAAATATTTTACAGGTTTTTCTCATTAAGAGGACTTTAACAGTCACGGGGTTCAATTAATGTTCGCATCAAACATCTGAATGACTTTGAAAACATGACTTTGTTAGTGCCAGACAAGCTGGTTTGTGGATCTCTTGGGATTTTCAGCCACAAATGTCTCTAGAGTTCAGAACCGTATGGGGGGGGAAAAAAACCCAGTGAGGAGCAGTTCTACAGAGGGGAAACATCTTGGTGATGAGAGGCCACAGAACAGCTAGCCTGGTACGGAAAATCCACTCCCAGCAAGTGCAGCTGAGAGCAGCAAAGCACCTCAGAATGCAATTTCAAACTTTGAGGCCAACAGGCTGCAATAGAAATCTGAGGGTGCAGTGGGCAGAGGCTCACAAAAACTTAAGCACAAATGCAAAGACAGTTAAGAAATAAATGTAATCAGAATTTCTGATCCACATCATCAAACCATGGACCAACCTTACTTTGTGGATTGGAGGTTTGAGGAAAAAATAAATTAAAAAAATTCCTTTAACTTTCACTGTTTGACTGCCATTGTGTGTATGAGTATCATTGCTGACCAAGTTGATCTTTTCTTCCTACAAATTACTGATGGCTACTTCCAGCTTGATGATGCACCTTGTTACAAAGCTAAAGTCACCACTAACTGGGCACATCAGCGTGGCAGTGAGTACAGTCACCTCAATAACCTCATTAGTCACCAGATCCGAATCCACAACACCTTTGGGATGTTTTATAAGGGGAGATCCGCAATGTGAATGTGCAGCTGCCAAATTTGCAGAACTGATGTGATGCAGTCACGTCACACATGAAAATTCAGGGTATTTTGAAAGGACAAGAAGTGTTCCAAAACAGTATAGTTCAGGAAAAAGCTGCTAAGCTCATTTTTTTTCTCCCCTACATTCTGCAGAGCATTCACTTCCCAGCTTTGACATCGACTCCCGACAAGTTTATCTTATTGACACATTGGCTCACAGAACGAGCACTTTTATATAGTGCTGGGAATAAGTCGCGTAGAGTAAGTTTAGAGTAAAATGCATTCTCAAACTGAACTGAATACAAATGACCTCAATTCTCATTCTTCCTTGTGTCCTGTAGAAGTTATTTATGAGCAACAGAGTTGTATATTGTTTTAGTTGAAAGGCTTTTATCTTATTTAAGCTCTTGCCTCATGACAGCTTGACAGGTGAAAATCCAAAAACGTCACTCATTCATGATCACCAATCCCCACAATGACTCAATGATAAAGCAGTGATGGGATGCAGGAATAAGGCTAAAAGCAAAGCCTGATACCCCAAACCACCAAACTCTTATCTGATGCTGTATCAGGAAAATATGACTGTGACACCTTCAGCTGCTGAGTAAAAAGGTCATTACAAATTTACTGCATACAGCACCTACACAGCAAAAAACAGAATAGCCAGATATGCTTTTTATTTTATTTTATACAACATCAGAGTAGATGTGCTGTGTACAGGTTATCTCTAGTATGCTTATTAAGTGGCTGGAAGTACTAAGATGCACAAAGTCAGTCACTCAAAATACTTTCAGCTGGAGACTCTTACAATAGCAATCTATCCAAAACAAGTGGTGGTAGATCTGTCTTTGAGCACTGGATCAATGATTGACTCAGTTTCTTTAGATCTGACCTGTTACTGCTCATCAAAATAAGAGCCTGTAGCCAGACATAGTTCTGTGCAAAGAAAGGTCCAGGCACTAAATCCCAGACTGGGCTTTTGGATATCTCAGCATGGATTGAAGATTATGTAGTAAGCTCCATTTACTTTTGAACCTTTTACCAGTTTAAGTGATGCAAAGAATAGAGATGGTGAAGGTAGATGAGTTTAAATACCTGGGGTCAACCATGTAAAGAAAATGCAGATAGTGAGGTGCATAAGAGAGGTGAAGAAGAGTTTGCAGGCATGGTGGAGTGGATGGAGATGAGTGACATTAAAATATATAGTTAGTGCTATATTTTTATTTAACCACTCAAATTAAACCCAAGTCTTTGCTTTAAGCTCTTTATTCTTTACAGCTGAATGTTTTGATACATGGCTAGAATAGTAAAAGTTGTCAGTTTCAGACAATCCCGAAAAAGTATTTTTAAACATTTTCAGCCTTATTAATATTTTAAAAAGTGCTTGTTTCTGAACCCGGTGCAAGTATTGCAGACAATACAAATTCCTTCTGAACAAGTAAAATTTGTAACCCTTCCAGATATCAATGATGCGTGGAAGTGAGAAATCACTTAATCATTGATTTAGTTTCTTTCTCTCTGAGCTGCTGCTGACTTATACCAACCAATTATTTAGCAGCATTTAGAAGGACAAACATCATTGTAATTACATCCAGAAATTCAATACACACAAATAAGATATAAGAACGCCTAAGAAATCTGCCCAAGGAAAAAAGGAAAATTTAAAAAGGAATAAAATAATAAAATACATGTTACATGAAAATATGAATACAGTCATTAAATCCAGCGGAGAAAGAAAAAAAAAACAGCATAAAACCGTGCGTTTATTAACTTTATGAAGGGTAAAAGCACTTCATTTTACTTTCCATACTTTTCCCAGTGAATCAGGTCAGCAGAACTAAGCTGAGGTCAGCGTGTCCTAGATCAGCATTATCATAATCAATTCTAACTGGCCTGGCACAAGCAACTACTTTAAAGGACACAATGCCGCTGGTAATAAAGAGTGAAATGGGAAAGTGTTTGTTAGGTGATACTGTATAAAAGACGCTGTTACAGAGCTGGAACATGAGAACTAAGCAGACAGTATGTCTGAGAACATGTACTGTGCTGCCGTCACAGTGAGGAGTAGTGCCAGTGTCTCTAGGTAATACTCCGTCAGTGCCGCATCTCATATCGAATTGCACTATTCAGATTTTCATTTTTACCAAGTAGCTGGTGGTTTCTTTGCCCCCTTACCACATCATTACATCCGCTTTATTTAGTCGCGCATGTTCATAAAGCCCAGTGAAATCAAATGAGACCAAACATTGCGTTGTTTGATCTGCTCAGTTACTAGAATTCACATTCATGACCTCAACATATGTATATACATTCCTACGACTTGCACACACGGCATCACTGCAGTGTGTGTAAACTGCTGATATGAAGCGGCTTGCGCGGTGCTGCTGTGTGGAGGAGTCGGGTGGAGATAGTTTGGCACATGCATCACTGTGGTGATTCAGTGAGCGAGGCAGGGAGTCAGGCAGGAGAGGAAGAAAGTGAGAGAGAGACAGGGTTAGAGAGAGAAATGGAGAGAGAGAGAGCACTCGAGAGAGAGAAGACAAGAGCAGGGAAAAAAAGGAGGAGGGGGGAGTTTGATGCATCACTGAAATTAGGTCAGCTCCATTTTCAGAGACTCGTTTTAACGAAATAAAGCGTTTATCCTTATCGGATATTGGGAAGGAAAAAACTGAAAGGATAGAAAAGACTGAATAAAAATAAGACTCACATGGGCTTTGGACTGAGTCACAATACTGTTAAGCCAGGACATTAGGAATTGTCAGCCCAAAGTAAAACAAATGCTTGCAATGGCTGAGAAAAGCCAGTGCTGTTGCCCAACAGCTGTTATCGGGCTGGCTACAGCAACATCAGCCAGGCCCGCTGGAAATATCTGTCCCAGAAATTGTGGCTGTATTGTAATTGTATTCAGGCTAAGAAGAAAAGCATGTGCGTATGATTCTCACCTTGTGAGTTTGGTGCCTATCTGCTGCCTAGATTCCAGTCTCTCCTCATCTGTCTGCATGGGCAGGATGTTTTTCTCCTCCAGTTCCCTCTTAGATGGACGGTTACTCAGCTTGATGGCCAAAGAGTCTTTTCTTAGTACCTTCTGAGCCAGTGTACCTAAATTTGAAATGCAAAATGTTAAAATAGTTATGGTTAATAGGTATTGGTATGGTAAAAATAAGTATACGAAAATGGGGTTTAATGTACTGATCTTTGCTATTTGGCCTCTGTTTTCTGGATCTTCCAGAAAACAGTGTTTTAAATATTTTATACCATGGATTTAAAACAATAGCTCTCTAACATTATGTTCCTTCCATGCATTCTGCACAGTTCAGCAGTTTTTCCAAGAGAATATGCATCAAAGTTTTGGCTGATAATTAAATTCTAGATACATTTCTGTGAATCTTTCGGCCCTACTTTGAAGGTTAGTTTAAATCTGAGTTCCAAGAGCCTTCATGTGAAATAAGGAGCCCTGACAATTATGATCAGTCAAACAAACAGTCTCTATGTCTGCAAACATGAGCTGTCCAAACAAAAACAGTAAGTAGAAGTAAGTAAGTAAAATTTATTTATATAGCGCTTTTCACAGATAAAAATCACAAAGTGCTTTACAACACAGAAAATGGGAATATAAAAACAATATAACAGTAAATAAAACAATGTAAAACAATAAAACTATAAAAACAGCATAAGAAGAAATTAATCAAATGCTTTTCTAAATAAAAATGTCTTCAGCTGTTTCTTAAAAGAATCAATGGAGTCCGTGCAGCGAAGAGACAGTGGGAGAGAATTCCACAACCGTGGTGCCACAGTCTGAAAGGCCCGATCACCACGAGTTTTAAAACGAGTGCGTGGTACCACCAGCAGTCTCTGATCTAATGACCTTAAAGCCCGAGAAGATGTATGTGGTTTCAGCAGGTCAGATAAATCTTGAGGAGCCTGACCATGCAGGGCCCTAAAGGTTAGAACTAAAATTTTAAACTGAAACCTAAAATTTACAGGCAACCAGTGAAGGGAGGCCAAGACTGGAGTGATATGCGAACAGAGAAAGACACTTCTGCTGCTAAGGCACCCTGTTTCTCAAATGCCCTACCTGTGACTTTAATTTGACTTACAACTAGTGCAGAACAAAATGCACATGTTTGGAGAGGTCACACTGCAGCTCGAGTGAGCAATTCACAGAAAGAATGGGGTGTGTTAACAAAATATGCAGCTCATGCACACCACCAACAGCAGTTAGCTTCAATAACTGCACAGAATTGGTCCTATGTTTATGCATGAACAATGCTACATAAAACCATAGTATGATTTAATTTATATGTCTAGAAAAGTTTAATTATACATGACATATTATGATATCATGTTGCCTAACAACCATCTGACAACAACTAAAAAACACAGACCAAGCAATACTGTAGCACAGGTATGTTATAGTTATCTCAACTGACATTAATCCTTAGCTTAACATTTACTGTTATTTTTGGTATTTCATATAACACACACTAACTAAACGAGGCATGCCCCAGTGTGTATGTGTGCGTCACAGTTAATTATCACAAAAAGAAGCCTAAAGTGAGCTACATAATCAAACTAGATCCCCAGCTTTATACCTGCCAAGTATAAAACAGATCACATTTTATAGTTAAATAAAAAAAATAAAAATAAAAAAAAACAGGGATTTTTAAATGTTTTGGGTGCATAGTTTTAAAAAAATAAATAAATAAATAACCAACCGTACTTGATAAACTAAATCAAAATAACATCCTCAAAAGTCAGACAGTAATAGCTTAAGGGACAGATCAGGCATCTGCTGATGAGCATAGTGCAGTAGTGCAATTTCACTACTCTGTGTTACCATGACAGCTGCCACTTACTTGTAAATATTGAGTCGTCATCTTCATCATCGTCTTCATCGTCATCCACATCATCATCCTCATCCTTATACATGCTGGGTAGATCTTCATAGTCAGATTCATTAGGCAGGTTCTCCTTATCGTCCTCGTAGTCGATGATCACAGATGGCACTTCTCTTCTTTCTAAGGGGGCACACTGACCACCGCCGTGCAGAGCAGAGCTAGAGGAGCGAAAGGGAGATAAGTTATGATGGTTCTGAGCCAAGCATGAATATTAATAGACTGAACAATTTCCAACAAAAAACGAATGCTAAACAAATAACAAAAAGATGATATTTTATGTGCGTATCACAAACATTGGGTTGTTGTGTAATGCCTAAAAGAAATTTGGGAACACACTACTTTCAGACATAAACATGAGGATGGCGTCACTATTCTGTGAAAGACTACCAATAGCTAATAAGTTCAACAAGTTAAAGTCACTTCTCAATACAAATATAAAAAAAAAAAAATCAACAGGGCATATCATTAAAAGACTTACGGAATAGAGAGAAATCTCTCTGCACAAGGTACAAGGCCAAAGATTAAGACTGAATGGCTTTTACAGCACCTTTAGCCCCTGAGATAGGACTGCAAAAAATGTAATATTAATGAAATAAAAATATTAATATTTCAAAAAAATATATAAAAAACAAAAACAGATAAATAATGCTCAGCAGCATTTCTAAAACCACTGTTAGGAAGCATGGTTCATCACTGCAAACAGCACTTCAAGAATGTCATTTCTACCATGTAAAAGACAAAACATTCATTTAATGGGAAGTATGGTAAAGTGAAAAACCTAAAACGATGATCTCTCTATGTAGGGAGATTAAAATTCTGGGTATATGGATTGATAATACTGACTCTAGTTTACTAAATTGGAATAAGAAAGAAAATGAAATTAAAGTGAAAAACTGCCCTGTTGTCTGACCAATTAAAATAAGAAATACTTTGTCAACCTCACCATGCAATTCAAAAGCCAACTCCAATTTGGAGAAATATGTGCTGCCAAATACTGACATCTTTTTGAGGGAAGGCTTATCTTATTTTAGCAAGACAATGCCATATCACAACATATACACGTATTACAAAACCACAGCTCAGTAGCTAAAGAGTCCATGTGCTAAACTGGCCAGCTTACCTGCTGTTTAGACCTATCACACACTGAAAACAGCTGGCAGGTTATGAAATGGGGAAAAAAATATGACACTGAAAATTGAAATCCCTAACAAGCAAGACAGACCTTAAAACAGTAAAAATTGTCTCCTTAAATATATATTTTTAAAAAATGTTATATTAGAACCATTGTAAAATAGATTATTTGAAAGTCATTGCACTGTGCTCTTGTTTACATTTTACACAGCATGCCGACTTTTCTTGGAACAGGGTTGTGACAGATTAGGATGGCCATATTATTTGGCCTTGCTAAAAGGGTGAATTTATGAAAACCCTGAGCCAGAAAATCCAGTTGAAATGGGGAAGATCATCATATTTCATCTCCATTATCTTTCAGCATTTTTTTTTCTTAAATTCATACAGTATTATTAAAACAATAGCCCGCACAAAACCCAGAAAATGAAAATGGCTCAAAAACAATAAATTGGCTTTGGGCTTCTGGTGCAGAACATAATGATAGCTTAGTGGGTTTTTAATCCAAGTATAAAGCGAGGGGAGATACACTGTGTAACTGGAGCTGAAAGAGAACTTCAGTACAAAAAGCCTGAATACCAACTAACTGCATTTCTGCGAAGCCCTACGCAATACCATGCAATTCTCTGAGCTGCACAGAAGGAAAAAAAGAGTAACGGATTATACAACTTGCATTATTAACAGCAGCCTGACAAGAATAAACTTCACTTTCACAAGCAGTCACCGGTTGGCACTAGCAAGCAGCAGTGACATATATGACAGATTCATTAATAACGGCCTAGCTGAAGGTTGTTATGATGGGACACTGTGATGTAACCACGTCAGGCTTTCAGACTAATTGTGAGCAACATCAGGGCCATTACTTCCTTATCCCTACTCGAATAGCTTTGGTGAAAAAGAGATCCTAATGTAAGAGGTTACATAATGTGCAATCCGCTATCATGTCCCTTTTCTCCAAACATGAAGAAATGCAGCTCTTGTAAAGAGCAGCTGGTCATGTTATGTCAGGCCAACTGTTGGAGGGACGCCTACTCCATGCGCCTGTGCCCACACATACACACATTTACTTCAAAATTAGGCCATGCTGCCCTGTGAGGCAGTGTGCCGATTTAGACCTGTATGGTAGTGCTACAGAGCTGGCAGGATGCGACCTCAATAACACAAGAGCAGATCTGAAAGTGGCAGACACAGTGCCACAAAAACAAATACTAATAAAAGAGGACACTCTATGCTAAGGACATTTCTCAGTGATTACTCTGATTAGACCTGTTCTAGGGACAGCTTTTAGTAACAAGACATTCATTACTCCATAATGACCAGAAACTCATCAGATAAAAAAAAGAAAAAAGAAAGGAAATCAATTCTTTGTAGAAGAAAAATGTCACTAGCAAACGCAAGGGAAAATCTGCATTAAACGCTATACTAATATTAGCCATGTAACTGTAAATCCACCTGCCTAAAACTGCAGATCCCCTTTTTGCTGCTAATAAAGAAGCTCTTTTCTGGTGCACAGACTCCATAAGACCTCTTGGAAAGTGTCCTCTCCTATCAGACACAAGGACTTTAGCATCAGATGCATTAAGTTCTACAAACTGTGATGCAGGGCCTGTATAGATGAGACTTTTTTAACAAATACCACTGATGTGTAATTGGAATGATAATCTAGAGGCCAAGTAAAAACAGTTCAGATCTTTGTGATGCTACACCATTTCCAAGCAACTGCCATCAGGAAATATTGCTTTAGTAATGGGGTGGACATGGTCTGCAGCATTGTCTATGTAGTTAAACTCTCTGTCATTTCTACGGTTTTACATATAAGGACATAATAAAAAGTTATCAGGTATTGCCAGGTTTTAAAATGAGGTAAATACCACCTTTAGCAGCAAGAACTTGAAGTAATCATTTTCTGCTTGACTTTATCAGCCTTTCACATTGTTGCTGAATGAATTTTGGACCATTTTTCTTTACAATTTTGCTTCAGTTCAATGAAGCTTGTGGGCATTTGTTTATGCACAGCTCTCTGAAGATACACTTCAGTCAGCTGAGGTCTGGACTTTGACTGGGCCTTAATTATTTTCTTTTTAAAGTCATTCCGTGGGTTTTCTGCTGTGCTTGGGATCATTGTCCTGCTTGACCCAATTTCAGCCAAGCTTTAGCTTTTGGACAGATGGCCTCACATCTGACTCTTACATTTCAGGAGTTTATGGTCAACTCAGTGACTGCAAGGTGGCCAGATCCTGTGGCTGCAAAAGAAGCCCAAATCATCACCCCTCCACCACCTTGCCTTACATGAGGTATTTGTGCTAATATGTTGTTTCGTTTTCATCAAACATGGCACTGTGCATTATGGCCAAGCATCTCTACTTTGGTCTTCTTTGTCCAAAAGACATTTTTTAAGAAGTCTTCTTCACATGCAACATTGCAAACCTAAGCTCTGCTCCCATATTTATTTATTTATTTATTTTAGATAGAAAGAGGCTTTCTACTGGCAGCTCTTCCAAATAAAACATATTCGTTAAGTCTTTTTCTAATTGAACTGTCATGAACTTTAACATTTAGCATGCCAACTGAGGCCAGTAAAGTATGAAATTTATCCCTCTGGGTTTTTTTTTTTTTGCTGACCACTGCATGGTCTGACCTTGGGATGAATGTGATAGGACACCCACTCCTGGAAACAGCAGCTCTCTTGAATATTTCATACTCTATATACTGTAGAATGATGAACATCAAATTAGGAATGGCCTCATAACCCTTCCCAGATTGATGCAGCAATAAGTGCTTCTTTAAGATTCATTACCACCCAAATTGCTGTTTTTATAGAGGTCCTCACACTTGCTGCCAATCAATTCATCAATTGCATTTGATTTGCAGCACCTAGCTGCTACTTACCCTCTTAATTCCCATGGAATCAGTAAGGCTGTACTTTGTTTTTCATTTACTGCTTTTGCATTTTTGCTTATTTTTTTTAAATAAATAGTGACATGTTGTACTATGTCTTTTATTACTGTTCATCTGAGGTTGTATTTACCTAATTTTAAGACCTGCTAAGGGCTCGATTATGATTATTATTATTTTATTACATTCTAAAACCTTGGGTTTGGGTGTACTTTGTTTTTACCATGACATATAATATGTGTATGCAGTTCTGGCATAACATTCCCTGAGAATCACCTCATCTTCTTCCCACAGTGCATCTTGCACTCATGTCTTCTACGGATAACCAATTCTCACACACCCAGGTGTCAACATGATGGTCAGCATCACAATTTGATCAGTTTATTACATTTGTCCATTTTCTTTCTATGTTTTCTGTAATTTAATGTTCTCCTGCTGCCTATCGTGGCCCTCCCCGTGTTGTGACTGATGAGTGTAGTTCTGTTACATAAGATCCATCTGTGTCATTTTTAAACATACACATGCAGCATTGTTTAAGTTTACTTAAGATATTACATGTGATTTACAGACAGAAACTGAGCCATAATCCTTCCCTGCCTTCCCACAATCAGATTTAATGACCAGAACTGAGAGCTACTAACCTTTCAAACCTCTGCATGGAGAGTGCCAGGGTTTTATTGAGCTCCTCGATGATCCGACTGGGGGCGTGTAAGCTGCCGTACTGAAGCTGGAGCGGGTGACCGTGGCTCTGGTGTAGACCGGCTAGACCGACAAGCTGGGAGGGCAGTAAGGTGCCATGTAGGGAAGGCATGCCCTGGGGAGGGGCAGACTTTTGTGGGAGAGTGTTGAGGGGGTTGGGGGATGGAGAAGGGGAGGATAAGGAGGAGTCCAGCCCCCCTGGAGGCACGCAAATCATCACTTTCTTGGGTGGCAGAGGTGGAGAGTGCTTTCCCCCAGGCATACAGGGCAACTTCATTGGCTGGCAAGAATCTAGGGAATTGTTAAAAAATTAAAAAAAGGACAAAAAGAAGATTCATTGGACTTATTATATGAATGTCATGCATGGCATAGCTATTGCAGTTTATGGTGCAGATAGATAAACAAAGAACACAGATGAGTGGAAACGGCTCAAACATCAGCCCAGAGTGGGGGAATTACACCAGAGTAATGCCACTTCTCTCTCCTGACAGATTGACAATGACAGATAAAGCCAGCTGACCCAACCAGAGAGGGATTTAATGAGACTAGTATAATCCTATGAGCATGTGTGGCTGTACAGGTACAGTTTAAAGCCAAAGCTGTTATCAACACAAGTACCTGCTATTTACTTTTAAAATTAATCATTTTTTGACAGTTAAAGCTAATGAAGCAACACCCAACAATGTACACTTTAAGGAAAAATATTAAATCAAGTGTATATTATGTTGTATTTATTCTGCTTGGATTAAAGAAAAGTTCTAGAAAAAAAACATATTGCCTGGAGTGATTAAAGCTGCACAGGCATGGAACGGACCATAATCTAGGACAACTGACCTGTGCTGTGGTTTGGGATCCTAGAGAAAGGCTTTGGGGGGAGAGCAGGAGGCTGTTTATGGTAAAGCGGTGGTTTGGCAGGGTTGTCCTGATGGTCACCTGGATAGCCAACAGATTTCTTAGTGGGCAAGACCATCGACGATTTCATAGAGGGCTCCTGAGTGCAGACGCTGCCATCCATTGAGGATCGGAATTCAACGGTTGCTAAAACAAGGAAAAAACTATCAATCTGCAAACAGTCAAAAATGCATTTGACTACACAAGAAAGACACTTTCTAAAAAGACTGCATAAACTAAGTTTAAAATGAACTTGATGTGTTTTTGAGACACTGGGGGCTTGGACTGTTTACAAACCCGAGAGCTTTTTTATCAGCACACACCAGACCGTGGAACAGCAGCAGACAAGCAGTTTGACAGAACTTTTGAATTTTAATTCTTTTATAGTTCTCATCCATTTGATGTTTTTTTCTTTTGCATGATCACACTTAAAGGCTGACAGTGCAAGTCACAGTGCTGCTCACATATTTTCTGACTGCCAGTGCATTTATACAGCATGCCTCCCATATTCCCAAATTCCATCTTAGCTATGGACTTTGTTTTTTAAATAGAAAATCACAACAACGTTTCACTCCTCTAATCTTTTTAACATTCAAAAAATTCCTCAAGGAGACTTGTTATTTTTTATTATTAACTAAAGATAACAAACTAATAATTTGTTGTAGTTTTTCAAGCTCTTTATTCAGGGATCATTTCTAGGCTTTCATTTTGAGGCCGGTGCTTTAGGAAGGATCTATGATACAATACAGTAGCTTTCAACACTGTGATGGGAGATACTGAACCATTTAACTTGTTCCATGTTTGGAGATGCTTTTCTGCATACCTTGGCTGTAATGAGTGGTTGTTTTAGTCACCACTGCTTAGTAGCTTCACCTGTCTTGTCTTTCTTGCTTTTCCATGAGCTGTTGAGTTTCTGCAATGTGTACTCATTCACTGTCACAGCATACAGTGTTTTCACATTTAGCTATTAAACTCAGTTTTTCAAAAAATAATGAAAGCCAAAATCTTCCATAAACTGTATATAAAAGATGGACGTAGCTATTATGACATCAGTCATTGGTTGATCAAGTCCCATCCTAATTAAGCCCTCTCATGATTGCCATCTTTATATTTTTAAACTGGGTTTGAGAAGTGGTAAACCTGAGGCCTACCATGTGTTTTGAATATCATGTTGTATTCAGTGTAATGAATATCATGTTGTATTCAATAACACATGAAACTAGCAATTATGATCTTGAACTTGTCAAATCCTGTTTACTATACTCACAGATCAAGTGATCAGTAGCGCTGTTTTCCCACACTCTTGTGTACAATTCTTTTTTTTTTTCCTCAGAAAAAAAAAATTGGGCCATTAAAAAGAAAAAAGTTTCAATGCTTTGGCTTCACCTTTAAGGTCCAGAAGCTGTGTCTATCTTTTATATACAGGCTATCATTTCTTTCTTATCTGCTCTCCTCACATCTTGGCAAGAGTCAGCCGAGCTTCTCTGACTTTGTTTTTGATATCCTGCGGCATCGAGCCCCCTGTTGTGCGATTCAAACATAATAAAATATATCTTTAGGTTGTGTAAAGCACATCAAATCCAGATCAAACGGGGTTTTTTTTTTTAAAGCCACAAATTTTCTATAATGAAAGATTCTATCTCTTGAAGCTCTGTGCCAAATCTTGAAGAGTGCACACCAAAGGCTACTGATTAACAAGGAGATGAATAACTGAGGACCTTTCAGTTTGGTACGCCACCGTTACCCTTCTTGTAATTTCTACTTAAATCTGAAACAGTTTCCATCTGTTAAATCAGAGAGAAACTGCAGAAAATCAGCTCACCTTTTTCAAAGATCTCCTTCAGCACTCCTCTCTTGATAAGCTCATCTCTGCTCTGTCGCATTGACATCTTCCTCTCCAAAGCTGATGTTGTAAAGAAAAGGAGTGTGATAAAGAGGTTTTAACACTGTAACTTGTCATTCAAAAAACTATGACCGTTATTTCTTTGTTTAACCCAGGCTAAACAATTCACAACATGGATGTGGTCATGTGTTTCACAACATTTTTATTTTAAAGACGCATTCACATCAACCACTTTTGATGTAACATTTCCAAATGCCTAGAAATGTAATAAATAAGTAACAAACATCAAAATTACTAGCAATATGCTAACGAAAGCTTCTCGTTTGCATCACAAGTCAAAGAAATATTTATTTACTTGCTTATTTGTTTCCTTTACTCAAAGTGTTCAGCAATCAGAAAAAGAAAAAAAATGACCAATCAAACATCTGGTCCAGCCAAAAACCAAAACAAAACAGGTTTTCTTTTTGTGTGAAATGGATATCAGTCACTATCTGCATTCGGTCACTGTGATAATCCCATAATTAATCCCAGTTTCACCATATACATTTCGTCTGGCTTATTTAGATTTTGCTGTAAAGATAATCAGTCGTCTCTGCTGAACAGTTAGAACAATTAGAAACTGTTCCCTGTTTAACACAGATAAAGGATAAAAAAGATATTCCAGCAATGCTTCTCATCGTAATTCATTATGCAAAAGATGCCATGTCCCATAGCTACTGTTTCCTTCTATTTTTAGGCTTTGCGAGTTGAGGCACTTAAGATCTTCTATCAGTAGGCTGAACAAAAGCAGTAAAATACTAAAAAAAGAAAAAGAAAAAAAAGAGAAGTTGTTACTCATTTTAAAATCTAATCTTGCACAGAAGCTAATTAAGAACGTGAAATGAGGATGAGCAATAACAACAGTTGAGCACGCTGCACAGGAGACTCGTACACCCTGTGCCCAGTATGAGTGCTTGACATATCAGAAGCCCTGACTTCTGAAATCAAAAATGTTCAGTGCTACTACATACTCAGAGCACATTGGACAAAAATACACTGGCATCTTGACCTCTCTATTCCTTGCACATCGTTCACAGCACATTACACTTTAAACCCACTGCTCAAAATAAGTCAAAATCACTACGCTTCTTTATGAGTTTCTCTATGGTACCAGGTGTTCATCATCAATGCTTACTTCAAAAGCTTTCCAAAGCTTTTTGATCAGCCCTGAGCAAGGAATTAGTTAAAAAGTTAAACATATTTTTTGGGGAGCGAGCATACATGACCGAATATTCCCCAATATGCCACACTCCTTTACTTCAGCTGCCAAGTTGGCATATTGCAGTTTTTATCCTTTCATATGCTTAGTCCATAGCCTCGCCACGTGGGAATGTCAGCTCAACAATGAATGCAGGACTTGGAACAGAAGAGTGGATGTGGCCACAGGTTGTTAATTGGATTTTGGATGGGAATGTGAGTCCCTGGTTTAGGCTCACATAGACAGTACATTAACCATGAGTCAGGAGGTGATGGTCCACTGTTTCTTCCATTCTCAGATTAAGGAAAAAAGCAGCAGGATGGTGGTCTGAGCTATTTGGGGGGTGACGTTGATTGATGCCATCTCTTGCTCTAATGTTGAGGCCAAGAACATCAATACTTGGTTACGTTTTCAAGCGTATCTCCTGTTCTTTCAGCCCACTAGTATGTGTTTAAGGCTTGCTTGGGGCTGCACACTGGTGACAGGACAGCACAGCACATCATGTGTGGCACTGACAATGATCAAATATGTAACAGATGTAGTCATTCTTAACCTTTCCTTAATTTAAAAACATCCGTATTTTGAGGTTTCTACAATCATCTCTAGCTGTTGAGTAACATGTGGCTAACAAATTTAATCGAAAATAAAATATTTGCACATTACCAAGCAATTTCCATAAAACTCCCACAACCAACTTTAGGTTAGTGGTAACAACTGTACTGTGAAGTAATTGGATTAAAAAAAAATATATATATATCTTGGAAAGTTAATATCTTTGCCAGACATTTGCCTCTGCCAGATCTAATAATAAAAGATAATAGGTTTTACAATGCAGCCTCTAAAAGCTTTCTCCTTAAAACTTTCAACTTTCAAAACTCTTGCATTGCAGTTTAACTTAGACTTTGAAATCCCCATCACGAGTCCATTATTCTTTAGTCTTTTGTTTAACAGAGCAAACATTCAAATGAAACTCTAACCCTAACCCTTCTAAAGAAGTACAGCACCAATTTGTTGCCAGAGTGGGGAAACCTGGGGTTAAAGGTCATTACTACGCCAGTTGTTTCATCCAAAACGAACAGCAATTACTCAGAGCTTTATGACATAAGAGCTCTTCTGCGGGATGCACACAGTTATGCAATACCATTAACTCAAAAGCCTTAATGAGGATATTATGTCTTCAGACTTGACAGGCGGCGAATGTTTGCGAAACAAAAGTGGAAGCTGGTAAAATTAAAGTGGACACGTGCAGAACGTGTGCCGAGCATGAAGTAAGGAGATGAAACTCTGGCCATCCTTGCAAACCCCCCTAAAAGCCCCCACTCTGTTTAATATTTAATCAGCACATTATTAGTGTGCAAGAAGTGGATTTCATGTTCATTTCATCAGGAAGGTCCTAGGGGACACACACACACACAATTGCGTGTGTGCGTGTTTAGTGTCTGTTTAGTGGGAAAAAATGCCACTCCCTCAAAATACCTGACTTTGATACAGAGTGCTATTGACTTGGACACCAGAGTAGTTGTCATCACTTGTCAGTTTGTAACAATGTTTATTATATAAGTTTAGTGTGCAGCTGAGGTACTCAAGTTAAAAGCATCAAACAGGATGCACTCTTATCACTACCAAAGGGTACAAAGCAAACCTCCATATCAGTATATTAGAATCTGCAGTAGCCTTCAAAATCACCTTGAATATCAACCAAGTTCTATTTTAAAAGTCTACCATAGCCCAAAGTGTTATCATGGCCCAACACTCCAACCACTCAATCTGTACCAAGATGAGAAGATTAGACACTCATTGGGGAGACTCAGCTGAGAGCATATTAAATGAAACTGGCATATCTAAGTTCAGCCTCTACTGATCTGAGAACACTACATTTAGTTTTTTAGAAAAAAAAAGAAAAGAGAAAAAAAAAAAAAAGTAAATTCCACTGCGAAGTGACCCAGATAGTCAGAACACATCCTACAAACCCTGAGGCACAGTAGCTTAAAGTGGAGTCTTTTACTGAGGCGTTTCTCTCAGTCTGACTCTCACAAAAAACTGGAATAAAACTTTGATGGTGTCTTCTATCAATGAGGAACTCAAGCGTTAAACCTCAGACCTCAGAAGCTTGAGTGTGGCTAAAATACACTTTAACACCTATAAAGGACACAGCAGGCATAAAATAGGCAATCAACTTCTCCCTTCATACAGTGTACAATGGACACGTATGAAATATGTCCTTTTTGTTAAAAATCATGCGAACATCCAGCATGAGTAGTGCAATTGGATGACTGCTGTTCATAGGGAAATGTGCTAATTAGATTAAAAATAGACTCCCTGATAACATCAGACTACAGCATGCATGTTCTTTTGATAAATCTCTTCTCGCTAAAATCTCTTCCTGATACAAGCTGGCTGTAAAAATTTACCAAGCACAATAAGACAGCATGATAAGACATCCAGCTGTCAGATGCTTCTCCTCCCTCATTCCTTCCTGAGGTAAAGAGTGCAGCCTCCCAGAGCTGGCCTTCATCTGCTTAAGATCACAACACATTAATAATCCTCTACTGTGCCCAGTGTCCAATTATCCATGACAACATCTTCCTGCCCAGTGGCTGGTCTACTCCCTATTGATACAGGAGTTGTAATCAACAATAAGGTAAGCACAGACTACTTCAGACACAAAAGACAAACAAGGACCATCTAAGGCCAAGATCATAGCAATGCAACTATAACCACTGCACATTTTTGCTGATTGCTTAAGCAACAGACAAATACTCTAATACTCTTGCAGACAAAATGCTGTTTTCAGCTATTAATGATGGTGTACTAAAACAAGTCAATAGCTGGTAGTAGCATGTGGCAGCAGTGTTCTTATACCTGCTGACAACAGGTCAGTAATAAAATGAGGGCAAGTACACAACACAGTTTCCTTGATAAGGTGAAAAATTATTCCTTTAAACACAAACTTGCTAATGGTTATACTGCACAGAGTCTTTCTCGGAATCGGTCTGAAAAGAGCAAACTATTTAAAAAGAAGCACTAACTTTTCATACGACTGCATAAAGGCTTATAAAAACTATTTATTTTTCATTTTCCTCACATAACTGTACTTCACAGTCATGGCTGAAGTTCAATACATGGCTGGCCACGAGAAAAACGTTTGTGTGCAGCGAGCCATAGGAAATAATACAGAACAGAGTGATGTTGTTGTCATGTTGTATGTGAAGCGCTTTAAGGGTTCACCAAGAAAATGTTACCTTTTCTAAATAAAACTTTTTTCTTGGATGGATATTTTTTTATTTCTCAATGAAGCAATAATCCATTTTCAGTAATCACAGGATTCCTCTGCACCATACAGTTAACCTACTTTCCTCAAGCTTAGCAGAATTTCTCATCTAGTGACTATACTAAGACAAAATACCAGCCATTGGGCCTTCTCTAAAATACGTCTAATGACTTATTAATCATTCTCTGACCATAAGATTGATGTTTTGTGAACACCTGGTGCAAACTTGCACCACGATGTGCCACTGGAACACATTGTTATTGTCATTAAAACTCTTCAATGATTCATGGTGTATAATTATTTTCATTAATGTTAACCTGGAAACACTTGTAATTATCTTAATAAAAACCAAATGTGCATTTCAATAATAAGGACGTGACCCTGTGAGTTTTCTTAGACGCTCTCTTGCTACAGTTAAAAATCCTTCTGCCAGCTCCTGTCATTTCAATTTATTGCACAATCGCACGCTTGTGGCTTCAATTCTACCACTGCCAGTTGCAGAAGTTCAGGCCACATTCCACTTATTTGGAACTTTCAGAGTTAGGTTCACGCTAAAAATGGATGAGACAGAGCTGTGGTCTCTCTGAGGCCAATGTGCCTGCCTGAGCATCGAAGTCTCTTGTGAGACTGCGTACCACCTGTAACTTAACAAGGTGATCATCAGTGGTATGGCAGCTCAAAAATGCCCATCAAAAAGGATTGAATAGAACAATAGTAGCAACAGCATTATTTGGGGACAGAAGCATTATGCACACAAAACAAGTGGATAACAAAAGCAATGAAAAGCGTCATTTCTCTCAGCTCCACTCAGCATTACCACCATTGAAACAGAAATTATCTTTTGTTGGCTCAGCTTTTGATTACTGTCCTTAACCACAACAAGAGAGATGCTATTATCACAGGGCTGACATGACTGTACCAGTGAACAGACAGAATCTCTGTGGCTGTGTTATCAAGTACACACTTCAAAAATGCAGTTTTTTTTAAGTATTAAACAACTCAAAGGCAGCTACAGTTAAAAAAAAAAAAAAAAAGTCAAGCACACATCTTGTACTTCTGACAAATGATGGAGCTGACGAAAAGAGGTCGCAAAAATTAAAACGGTCAAGACTCAAACAGCAGCCAAAGAAACCATGAGCAAACCCAACAGATACTGAATCATTCAGCAAACTCACACCAGAAAATGTTAATTGAATAATGTTACTAAATGAGAACATCCTGTTCTGTTCACACTGGATTTAGCTCCCGTCCATAAAAGCAGGGACGCTTCTTCGAGCCTGGGAGCTACAGTCTGACAAAGTGCCTCCTCCTTTCCAAGAGGCTGACAGAAAAATTCAGGATGTGTCAGTCGAGGAAAATAAATACAGCCGGATCTGAAGAGACCACGTCCTTCACTCGACCCTGACAGCACTGGGCTGAAAGATCAAAGCAACTCTAAAGAGACCTCAAAACATGAAACTCCAGCGCTACACTGAATCAATTTGCTGCATTGTGACTCACCCTGGAGACTGAAAAACGTAATCAATTTTTCTTTTGACCAAAGGATATGCATTGATTCCCCCCGCCAAAAAAAAAAAAAAAAAAAAAAAAAAAACTGAAACCACACAGGGTACAGTCTTTACAAGTATTGGAGTTATTATACTCGTGTCACTATTATGCGGATAAATTATGAAAAGATGTCACGTACCAGCTGATGTCTGCTTGAACTTCTCGCTCTTCTTCTTTCTCCATTTCCAGGGCTTGAGGAGCCGCCCCAGAGTTGCAAACTTGCTCCGCCGACGGATGGGTGGAGTGTGGGTACCAGAGACCAAGGACTCCGAGCGCATGGCGGCAAGCCTCTCTACTTCCTCCGCTGTAAGGGGGAGAGAAAACAAAACAAAACAGATTTAGTTTAGGTGAGGATCCAGAGGAGGTGATGGATAGTCTGGATGATAACTAAAGGCAGCAAACACTTTTGTTTTTTAATATCCAAGCAGAAATAATCTGTGCCAAGCAGCCTCCAGAATTCAGCACTAACTAGATGAGGCTGAATAAGAGCATAAACAAACCTGCACATCATATGGCATTATGCAGGATTTGCTCTGGGTCTAAACAGTTCTAGGCTGTAGACTGACTGATGAGCACCTCATTAAGGGGAAATATTTCAGCTCTTCATCAAATATTCACGAGGCCCGGCCCTATAATCTTTTAAGTACTGTTTGACTTCAGAAGCAAAGAATGTTAAGTAATTTGCTCAAACACAAAATATTACATGAAGAAATAACTGCGAATGCAAACGGCTACAAACAGCACTTAAAATGTAACACCAAGAGGAAAGCTGGCTGCTGGATAAGAATACAAAAGGCGGATGATTAATAACTAAGGGGACTCGAGCTGAAAATCTGACTTAAACCTACTTGGCAGCTTGTGAGATTTAAAAAAAAAAAAAAGAAAAGAAAAAAGAATTACGCAATGCCAAAAAGCTCTTCTCTCTTCTCCTTACTTTAAAACCTAATCTTTAAACTTAGTCTTTTATGTAGTCAAAAAAACATTTCATCAGAATAGCAAAATATCGCAAATGCAACTGCGTGCAAGAACAGCCGATTAGTCAGGACAATGCATGTTTTTTTAAACTGCATTTTTTTCTACTAAGCAGCCAGTGAGTTCCATTACTTTCCATACTTTCGAGATCAGCTCGCCTCGGTTGTTTAAATTAATCATCTCTGCATTTATAATTGCCAAAATACATCATTACTGAATGATAAATGTGCAGACTTTTCAAATCAGTTTGCACATGCACCCATACAGAAACTGCACAATCTTGCAGCGAGAGCGATTAAGACAAACAATAAACAGACATTTTTTTTATTAGAATGAACAGCATCGCTTGGGAATGTCTTAGAATTCTCTCAAAACTCTTGGAAGCTATTAAAAAGATGACACAAATCACCTTTAAAGTATCTTATGAGCATGCAGCAGAAGCAAACAGAAAAACTCAAAAACCGCCAAAGAAACCCCCTAAAATCAGCAGTGTTAAAAGTCCAGAGCCTGGACGCACGAGGTGACCCTCGTGCGTCCAGAGCCTGGACGCACGAGGTGACCCTCTAGCACATCGTGTCACGTCTGTTGTCAATGTCACCCGGTTGCATCAGATCATCACCCATGACATGCAGTCAGGGAATCTGAGGGTGTTTGTTTGTTTGTTTATTCTTTTAATAATTGCATCACTTTTGCAATGTTTGCCAACACAGACATGCCGCTTAACAGGACAGCCGCCTCCCTGGGGCAATGAGACAGTAAATAAATGTGGCGATAATGCAGTGCTGAAATCAGTCCCACGGACCATTATTTGAATGCTCTGCAGCATCCTTGGAAATCCTTCCACCACAGCACTCTATAAATAACCCAGCAGTCAGTGTTAATTGAATCCAGGAGAGATTCAAATGGTTTCGTTAGCAGCCTAAAGGCCAGATAGAGACAGGAAGACAACGAGCTCTAAGTTGAGCCACATCCAGGAGCCAAGTAACAAGCTGCTGTACTGTATGACAGAGAGAGTGGCAGTAATGACTCACTGTTAGCAACTTCAGTGCTTAGGGCATTGCTTCATAACATTAAACACTACTTAGTGTTAAGTACCACAACCTTAACTCAAAAAGGAGTATGGGTTTGAAAATATATATTTATATATACTTTTTTTTTAATTATAATTATTTTTTAAATGCACACAATAGAAACTGCAGTAAAGCAGTTGGGCCTTCCTGTGAAGATGAAACCTCTGGATACTATCTCCCCACAGGTGTAGGTATCTCAGTGTGCACTCAAAAGCCCTCTTATCCCAAAATACAGTGTTTACTACCAGATTTATTTCTTTTTTTTTATGTTGTTGTGCTGAACTATTTAAAACCAGTACACATAGAATCAAAGTCTACACTGTAAATGTGTGATGATGCAATTGTAATTGTGAGAAAATCCTAAAATCTGCACAAGAAAAAAATAAGGAAATCCTCTTCCAAGTGTCCAAATTCATTGGATTTTCCCCTTTTCTTCCTCTTCTTGACATCAGTCTGATTGCACGGCAGAATCCTTATAACCTACATTCTCCACCACTGTAACATGAGCAACTGATGCTGCTGGTTTTAATTAACAACACTTTTTTGCATGCCAAGATGGCTGAGTGATGATGTAATGACACCTAAGTGGGGGGGAAAATAGGCTTTGTGCAAACAGCCTGCACAGCTTCATGCTAGAGGTTAATACTGAGATCTAATGACAATAAAAAAAAACAAAAGACGCAGCGTATTTTTGCGGTCAAACGACAATTAACAGTTCAAAATATGAGCAGCCCAACCCTGTAAGAAGTTCTGATCCAGTCAGAGGCAGTTTCCACAGCAGCAACAGTGATTCACTCTCCTTCAGGAGAGTGGTGTCATTTCAATGCACATCGACACTAAAATAATATAATCTATCCCTCGAGGGGAAAAAACACTATATCCTCAACTGTATCCTCACACAGCCTGCTTATCAAATCGCATATTAAAAAAAAAAAAACCCAAACAAAACAAAAAACAGAAGCAACGTAGCCATCTTCAGATGTGTGCATCCTGGATGGTAACAGCTACCGCAAACCTACTATGGGCGAAACCACACAAGGTTTGAGCCTACTCACCGTCCTGCGTGTCGTTTCCGCGGCTGCAATTGCTGCAAATGTGCTTTATCTCTTTCCCGATATGACAGTGGATCGTAAAAGGCATGGTGTTGTTGTTGTTATTGTGCGGATGCTGGCCGTGCCCCTTCTTGTTGTTCAGAGACATTATTTTGACCAAGCTGAACGCCTTTTTCTTAGGTTTCTCCACCGCCACGGGCGTGTTTTCTCGGCATCCCGTGGTAAACCAAGTGCCGTGCATGATGGTGGGCGCAGGATCCACGCTCGGGTAATTGGCCGTCTTGAACATCGGGAAGCGAAAACGGAGCGGTGCTTTAAACGGAGCGGCGTTACTACGTTGTGGGTTTAAATTAAAGGGCCATGGATCGAGTCCTACCTGACCTACTATAGCAGCTTCTAAGTATTTGGTCGCTTGTCTCTTCGGTAATCCCACACCTTTACCTGAGATCCCAAAATGTGCAGCCTACTTGGTTGCGCAACGCAGAAGTCGCTGCTGCTGAGAGAGAGAGAGAAAGAGAGAGGGGAAAAAAATCTGCTGCCAAATCCAAGAGAGCTAATAATAAAACCGAGGCTGAATGGCAGTGACTACCTTTCACTCCCAGAGCTGTAGACTGCAGTCGGTTGTGGCTAATCCACGATTAGAGGAGCTGAGGAGTGAGTGCCTGTGATTGGCTGCTAGGTACGCGCTTCTAATAGGCCAGCCTGGACGCAGGAAAAGTTGCTCCTCCATCCACAAGATCACAGTTAACTATTTCTTCTATTATTAAGCTGCCTAATATGACAGTGCCATTTGAAGCAGCCGCAAAAACCACAACACAAACTAAGTAACACATCTAAGCATATTAAGTATAAAACAATTTGTTGTGCTGTGTGTTTGGGTGAGATGGACATATTGATTTTATACTGAGAAGATCTCAAACATATTTAATCAAAATATTATTAGAATTACTTCACAAACTGAGATGACTGGAATAGTAATGGGTCCAAACACTTAGACGGGTGAGTGAATGTTAGACACAGTGATTCAAATTATAACAATGCTACTGATTCCCATAGTCAGTGCATCCCGCAGCTATGGAGAACTTTGTAAAACACAACAATATATATACACACAGTAGATGATGTCATCAAATGTAATAGCTTAAAAGGCATGCTGACATCATTCAGCTTAGAGAGCTTCCGATACAAAATACATAGTGAAACAATGGAACGTAACAAACCATGCAAATTAAGCACTTTAAGGCTGCTTCCATCACACCTATGTGCACACTTGCTGAAGGGCAGCAAAGATGACTGTAGAAAAAACCCCAACACCAATCTAATGCGGGCATGACACCAGACAAGTGCTGAGAGGTCAAATTAAAGAAACAAACAAAGGGAGTTTAATCAGTGATCTGAAAGCAGAATGAGAGGGCTCAACCTGAAGAAAAGAGGCATTATGATGCCCTTTCTTCAAATCACAAATTCCAAATAGCTACGCCCTTGATCCCCAAAGTTACTGTTCACATTCTGGAATAATTGATAGTATTAACAGGCGGTTAATAAGCCTTTAATTGTGAAAAAGATAACGGGAACCCCACGGCATTTCCAAACATGTTTCAAAGCAGCGCATGGTTGTGAAGCTGGGGTGGGGTGGGGGGTATCTTTGATGTTCCTTCAATGAGCTGCAGCTTATTCCACTGACATCAAAGCGCTCTCTGAAATGAGGGACAGAGTCACGCAGATTTACTCACACCACGGTGCAATGCAGTAGTTGCTCTTAGTTGCCTCTCTTTGGTGCAAAGTTTGTTTGCACTGATATGTGTTAAACTTTAGGACCCCGTGAAGCAGAGTTTTTCTTTTTTAATATACAAAACATTTTGCAACAAAGAGTCAGGGTTTAGCAGATAACAGGGACAAAAGTATCTCCCTTACTATGCAAGGAAGATAACATTGCACCAAAGTGTGACTCTGTACAGTACATGCGTGCTCGCTATAGAACGAGGAGCAACAGCCCTGATAAACTCAAGAAACCTGCGTTGCTTTCTTCCTGTGCCGGCCTGATAACAGCATTCACTCTGTTTGCTGCCGCCCAGCCAAATAATTCTGATAGAGGAACACAAAATGCGCTTAAATCAATAGTGATGTGTGCCAAGACTCATGCATGCTAGCCTGTGTAATTCATCCTCAGCTTTTGTCTTACAAGAAACAAATCAAAGGCAGGCTATATGTCGGCTGCAAGGAAAGAATAATAACGTGTGTCAGTGTTGTTATGTAACTACTGTGTGACGCAGTGTTGGTCAGGGCTTCACATGACTCACTTTTAATCAGCTGACCACAGTTCATGCCTTTTGTGACGGGGTAAAATGTTCTCTTTTTGCTATCTTTCATGAGTTTTTGTTGTTTAAATGTTTGATTTCTTTCACTTGTTTCATTTCACTGGTCACTGTCTATGACAACTCTAGTTATGGATCTTGGGTATGCATTGGCTCCATAGTTATATTCAGCTTATTGGGACTTGTTCTTGCATAACCCCACTAGTGTTCGCAGTGACATTCAATAAAAATGACACACCACGTTGCTTACTGTTCATTACTTTAACTGAACCACAACCATAGGGTTTTAATTCTTTTTTTTATTTTTTTATTTGGCTTCCATCCATCCATTCAACCGCTTATCCAGTTCAGGGTCACGAGGAGCAGAAGCCTATCCCAGCTGCCATAGGACACTAACACAGTGTTCCATGCATTTCAGCATAAATCTCCAAGATGACTGTGACTCTTAAAAGAAAAAGACTTTCATGTTGATGACAACATACCTGACACTTGTCACAAACTCTCACAATAAACTTCAACTGTCAGAATAAGCTCAGGTACAGCTGCTGAGAAGTGTCTGCCAGTCTATTCCGACTCATGCTCCTTCTGATAGAAATGCTGGCTCACAGCACTGTTTGCCAAGGAGTTTCAGTAAATATTAGTTATCTGCTTTTTTCCCCAAAAACTTGTGAGGCTGTGTAAAATGTAAACAACATCAGAATGCAATGCTTTGCAAATCATTCAAACACTATTTATAACTGACAATGCAAGGTACAAAACCAACATATCAGATGTTTAAAGTGAAAAATATCAACGTTTTTGGGAAGAATGTGAGCTCATCTTGAATTTAATGCTAGCAACCCTCAAAAAATGGTACAGTGGCAGCCAAACACTAATTTTCAACCTAGATCTTGTGTAATTTGGCATAGCATGGCCTTTTCTCCCTGTTTCCCTTTCTCAAGAATGGTTTCTTGACAGCGATCCTTTCCCTGAGATCATTTCTGAGCAGCTTCAGTGAACAGTAGATGGATCAACTGAAGGTCCAGATGTATCTCTCAGATCCTGTGCCAGGTATTTGCTGGATTTATTCCTGTTTCTTACGATATGACTTTTTGATACTGTTCATCTGCTATAGATAGTTTTCAGGCCTTCCAATTCTTCTTTTGTCCTCCACGTGTCCAGTTTTTGCCAATTTGAAAAAAAAAATAATAATAATTTAAAGACACACTGCACACCACACATGCTGAGCTATCGCAAGTTTTCAGCTAATATGTCTTTGGGAGTCACCTTGTAAGTACAACCTTTTTTGCTGTTTTTTTTCCTCAAGACAGAGTTTTGTGACTCTGTTTATTTCATATTTTGGATTCTGGTTCAAACTGGTTTCCATGGCTGCTTTGCAGATTTTAGGCTAAACAATCTTACAACTTCCGACTGAGCAGCCTGTCACTACAAATCTGCTGTTCCCATTCTCTGCGTATCTCTCTGTCTCTTCCCATCTGTCATTCTCTCACTGCATTATTATCTGCCTCGCTCACTCATAGTAAGACAGCACCACATTTCCTTGACACAATCTAGAAGATAAGATGATAAAAGTGCAGCGCTTTGCCTTTTGCACATTTTTTTTAATTTGCCACGGGGAAAATGTGAAGGATTTTATGGAACCGAATCTCAACTCTTTTATGAAGTTCCTGGCTCCACCTTCTGAATTAAGCCATATCTTTTTTATCGCAGGCAACAGAGTAATGTGACATGATTATGTAAAAATCCACAGACAGCAACACGTGTGAAACAATGTTAATTTATTTAAAACACGAGCACTTGTTATTTTGTTTGTTTTTGTAATAATTGTGCAGATACTAACCAGCTCAGCCACTTAAGCCGACAGAAGTGTTCATAGAAATGGTCACTAAGTGTCAGGGATTGTGATAACATGCCTGTAACTACCCTCTAGTAAACTGAAAATAAAAAGCTGCTCACTTCTCATTTCTGTCATATTTCATTTCCCTTCTTGTCTTGTTTATGTCTCCATAATCTTTCTTTATTGTTAATTAAACTGATAAGTTTTGAATGAAAGGTGCTGCCAGGATATGCTACATGTGGTAGGTGAAGTTAAATATAATTTACTCACTTGCATAAACTTAACAAAAGCAGCTGGGTAATTGCTTAAATATGAGTAAAAGACTAAATATGAATAAAAAGACTTTAGAAAAGTACATGCAGGTGTTACATTCTGCACTGTGTTGACACTGCAATCTGCTAGAAAACAAAAACAGAAGAACCTAAAATGAAATCATTGCAGTAGGAGGCATCCACTGCAGAGCTGCCCAGCTTTTTCCATGCAATAGTCTTTGCAATGCTGCCATCTAGTGGGGTCAGTTGGCATTTTGCCAACTCTAAATTCAAAGCACAAAAAATATTCAGTTTCGTCACCAAACATTTACACTGTGCAGCGACATTTATGGACTCCAAATGTTAAAATATCACGAACACTGTCTGTAATTGGGGGAAATATGATGATTTAACCCTCTCGCGTGCACGTTTGTGCGCCAAGACGCAGTGCGCAGAGTTACTTCCAAAGGAGAAGCGATGTGCTTCTGACCACCGGCTTCCATATTCCAGTTTTGCCATAGCTACGACGTTATTAGCAAGCAGCCATCTTCATCGCTAAATCAGGTTTTGTTAATTCAATTTTGTCCACTACAGCGCAGTGAGCGAGATATTAAAGGTAAGTGTTCAACACCCAACTAAGCATCAATAAATGCCTAAGTTGTGCGAGGTGATGCAGCACTACAGTGAGTTTCTCCCGTTTGCAAGTATCCAAAATCCTTCTGCTGTTTCCATTTGTGCTGCTCGGCTCCCTGCCTCCCTGTTCCGTGCTTCTTATCGTCCCTCCTCTGCAGCTTGTGTCTGCAGCTCAGTGGGAGATAGTGAAGCAGGGAGCTGTGATGTACTACGCTCTGCTGGAGGAATTCATTATCACAGTGCTGGAAATAGTGCCTGAGCCCCCCCCCCCCCACACACACACACACACACAGCGTACAGCTAGTTACCATGCACTGTACGTGCAAGGTAAGGAGTAAATACGAATATAAAATAATAATACCCAATCTTGATGAAAACGTGGAAGGGGCCAAATTACAAATTACCTAAATGGACAAATAAAAGATAACTGGCAGTCATTACCAAGCCCTCACACTCTGCAACATATTTACCTTCATAAGTAAGTTCCTAAACTGTCTACTGCATCTGAAAGGGCAGGGGAAGATGGCTGGCTGAATGGATTAATTGGTAATAAACGTAACAGTGATCAGTAATGATAATCAAGCAGCCATTCTGCATAATTACTGGCAATGAGTAATTCCCTTTTAAGTGTCTGAATAATTTTTCTACAACCGCTTGGCTGATAGTTTGACCCATTAGAACTAAAGAAGCAATAATCCTCAAAGGCACAAGAGCAAGCGTTGTCGATCACGTACTGCGCTACCACAGCGGACTGCACATTTTTATATGCACATCAGCACAAAAGCAGGCCTCTCTGCTTTTCTCCTGAATCTTGTTCATGGTGTCGAAACATAAACAAATATAAAGTGAAAGCATAGTTTTCACGCCAGATGAGAACAGGACCAGCGCACGCATTTCACACATTCACACTTAACATGCACATTTCCATTTTGACCTCCTCAGCCAGCTAAAATTGAACAACATATGCCACCAGGTGGTGCCAGAGATGTGCCTCAGTGTGGATTTCAGATCCAGTTGCTCTGCCCACAAACTATCCAGTGTCAACTGAGCAGAATGAACAGCCACTTTACAGAGCAGGATTCAGGGGTAGAGGCTCTTGTTAAACACCTGTCTGTCTTATATTTTTATATCTTTCTCTTTGTAAATTCTGTTGTTAGAAAATCTTCCAAATGGAGCTTGGCCCTAAAGATAACTCAGCTCTGCTGGCTAGATTGAAAAAAGTCACATTTTAATCTGAAGACGTTGGTGCCAGTACCTGAAAAACAATGAACAATGTCAAAAAAAATAAAATTATTATATAAATACATATGTCTTGCCATATGCTTGTTAGCAGTATAAATCAACCCAGAGCCAAGTAAAGATGAGGGCAAAATTATTAGGTATGAAGTGAAAAGGTTTTGTTTAGAATATCCCAAGAGCTTGTTTAACAAAGGAAGGGATTTTCAGCATAGCATTTCCAAACATGGTAGTTTTCTTTAGAAAGCATAAATTACTTCTATTTGCACACAATAACAGAATTATTTCAGAAAAGAAAAATGACCATAGTCAATATTTTGAACCCCCCTGAAAAACTGACATTTTTATAGTAGTGATGTGCTTTAACTGCAAGTGTTTAAAGCTTGTGAAACGTGAGACATACAGGTTTCACCTTTGATTAGAGAAAGTGTTGTGCCAAAAACCAAAGTTTGAATGTGAGAAAAACAATTGTTGACACTCATAAAGGAAGAGGTGGATATAGAAAGTTATCACAGCATTTCTGAGTGTCAAGAAATGAAGTGAGAAGTATCATCAAGGAATTAAAGAGAGCCACACAGTACAGAATAAGACAAGCAGACGTAAGAAGCAAAAGATATCAAAGTCTTTGAAAGAAAACTAGTGAGAGATGGGTCTACAGACCCCACATCATCTGGCAAGACACTAACAAATGACTTAGCCAATTCAGGAGTTGTAGTTACAGAGCAGACAATCATTAAAAATGTGCACAGGAACGGACTGTGAGTTTGCAGACCAAGAGGAGATCCACTTCTGCAAAAGAGGCATGTTCAAGCCAGACTGAAGTATGCTAATGACAACCTGGAGCTTGTCCTTTGGGCAGACAAAATTAGAGCTCTTCACCCACAGAGACACTGCATATGTTTGGAGAAATAATGGAGAGGCATACCACCCAAAGAACAGGTTGCCTACAGTGAAACATGGTTGGTGGGAGTATTAGGCTGTGAGGATGCTTCAGTGCATCGGAAACTGGGAATCTCATCAAGTTGGAAGGGCTCATGGAGAAAGAATATGTGAAGATTTTGAAAAAAAAAAAAAAAAAAAAGTTCAAGCAGTCAACAGAAAAAACCCTCCTATTATTTACTATAAACCTAATAAAATAAATGTACAGTCACTGGATAGCAGAGTATTTATAAATGTGCAGAAGTATTGCAAGGAAAGTTTTTTTTTTTTTTAAATTAAAACCAATACTGGACTTACTATATTTTACATAACCGTGTTTAGAGTAAAACAACAACAACAACAACAAAACTATGTGCTTATGTTTTTACTGAATATTGTCACATCTATAACTAGTAAGTAAGTGTAAGTCATTCACTTCCCTGGGAGCCATTCAAAGGCATCCTGAGACAAACATTTAGGTCCAGAAGTTTTTGGGCAGTAACACATTTTCTTTTGTAGTTTTGCTTCTGTACACCAGCTCAGTGGATTTTAAATCAAACAGTCAAGTTGTGATTGAAGTGCAGACTTTCAATTTGAATTGAATTAAAATTCAGCTTTACTGTTTTGGAATTACAGAACTGTTTGTACATAGTCTCAAATTTCCAGAGGTATCAATGTAATTAGACAAAATAACTTAATTTTTAAATTTAGGAATTGTTTTTTAATATTTGGATGAAAATCCTTTGCAGTCAATAACTGACTGAAGCTGAGAACCCATGTACATCACCAAATGCTGTGTTTCCTTTGTTGACATGCTATGCTAGACCTTCACTGCAGTGGTTGCTTGTTTGTGGGTCTCTCTGCATTCAGTAATGTCAGTGACTGAAAATCACACTCATGCTCAACTTATTGGGTTGAGGTCACATGTTTCAATTGTCATGAGTTTCAAAAATAAATGTTTTTGGTGGTTAGGTTGCCATTTTTATTCTACAGCTGGTTGCAGCTGAGTCATATCAGCAACTAAAGTTGGACAATGATGAAGGCCATGGCTGTCATATCATGATTCATGTGTATTGCTAAGGATCAGCAGAGGCATAACTCGCTTTGAAGTGAGTACAAAAAGGAAAGAAAAGACAGCCTTGAAAAGATAAATTCAGAAATGATAAGGAATGTAGGGCAGCAGCCTGTTGTTTTGAGTGAACACCAAGGAGCCTCCGTTGAAGTAACACTTCAGCCTTTTAATGAAGGCTAGTCAAATGACAATACAAACAAAAATAATAGTTTTGTCATTTACAAACTCAGAGGAAGGCAACAAGAAACCTTTTGAGTGTTTTGTTCATGGCCAGAGTTTTGGTTCCGGTAGCAAACTAAAAAGGCACGAGATGACTCAAAAGATTTTGGTTCTGAGTGATAAACAGAATTGGTTGCTTGGGTTCTCCTAGCCAAAGTATTTTTTGTGAGAAGATAAACTTACATCCTAAGCCAACAATTTGTATTTGGAAAAATTATTCTAAAAAGTAAAAATGAGCTACCATCAGTGGCTGTGGCACCAACACATAACAACTCTTCAAATTTCAACAATATTTAAAAGAAGACCAGAAGATTTGTGTGACAGCCAACAAAGTTCTACTACCCTAACTCATCATCCCAAACAACAACAGGCCAAAACAACAAGTTTTTCTAGAGTGAAGCAGGACCTTCAAATGTTACAACAGTGTCAAAACCTGCTGCATTTGTGGGATTTTTTGGTAAATTACTTCTAACTTGACAAGACACACTAGACACCTCTCAGCGCAGAGTCCTTGTCATTGTTCTTATTGCTGGAAGGATTTTGATAACTATGAAAAATGCGAGACATACAAAGAAGAAGAATGAATTTAAATGGAATGAAAAAGAAACTGTAGCAGCTGCAGAGGGCCACTTGGTTAAATCTAACACCATCAAGAGCACCATGTGTGATTAGAGACTTTCAGAAACTCATGTAAGACACTAATCCAAGTCAAGTTAGAGACTCGTATCCCTGATACTTTCTTGTGGTCGTGCAAATTGGTTTGATATGAGCAGAACAACAACAAAAAAGCGTACTGGTGTGCTGACTGCCAAAATGTTACACAAGCCAGGACTACTAAAGGATCATGAAAAAGTTCACACTTCATATCTCTCGCTTATCTAATTCTGCACCAGACAAAGAAGACCATTCTCACTGTGGGAAACGGTTCAGTACAAAAGACTGTTTGATACACATATGGTGAAGCGTACAGGGGGGCTACCCATGGTCCATCTGCAGGAAGAAATGCTATCAAAAGACATACCTCAATCAGCACAAACATGCAGGACCGGAGCACCCATTTGTCTGAGATGTGCCAAAAGCTTTACAAGAAAATCTCACCTCTGTGACCACAGAGAAAAGGTACATTTGGAAGTCAGTCCTGTGGACGTATTGAAACTACTTATGATTTGTTTTCAATCTATAAATAATCGTCTTGTGTAAATGCCTGAAAAGCTCTCATATAATATTTCTGCACTGTATACATGACAAATTTTATAATCCATTAACAGATTTGCACATAAACTAAAACATTTAGTCTGACAATGTGAATGGTTCATTCTGCAGGGATTGTAAGTCTAAAATATGCAGATCTCTGGAAGATTTCTCCAAGAGCTCAAGAAACCCAAAGCTGTATAATTTAACAAGGCGGAGCCAGACTCTTAATTGGAGTGATTCTACATGAATTCATTCCAAATGGGAAGTCACAAAGACTGCTTCCTGTGAAGTGCACATCCACAAGGGTTATAAAGTGCTGAATTATCTTTAATGACTTACTCACAGCATGAAGAAACCTAATAACTGTAGAGCAGAAACAAAAGTTAACAGCCGACAAGTCAAATGAATAATTTTTCAAGCAAATTGTCTGCATGGTAAATTTGAGACATTACTACTCGAGGTTCTGAAAAAATCTGAAAAACTGCATTGTGTCCTTAAAAATGGATGATTTCATCAGAGCCAGGGTTCTGAATCATCCTCAGTTTAACAGCCTTCTCACTAACTAAATGACATTACACGTAACGTGCTGTACTTCACCAAATTAAGTAACAGACAAATCTGTATATAACAGAAATATATTTTCACTGTTTGTTTACACGCGCACGCGCGCGTGCACACACGTATGGGTCCTCAGTTATTTAGAAAAAACAAAAACAAACAAAAAACAGGACATTTTCTGTAAAAAAAATGGAAAATTGTCCACTTGATGAGCTGCAAATCCTTTCTTTTAAAGACTGAGACAGTCAAATCGCTGTTCACCTGTGTTAGGCAACTAATGATTTTTCTTGTATCAGTCAGTTGATGAAATCAAAGGAGCTTGCAAAGAAAAGCGTCTGGACTTCTTTAAGTTGCTTGAAGACGTTTCACCTCTCATCCGAGAAGCTTCTTCAGTTCTAAGGTCAAATGGTGGAGAGTCAGGGGGGTCCTTTTGTCCCTATGTGGGGGGATACTCCCACTAGGTTTATATCTGGGACTCTCCACCATTTGACCTTAGAACTGAAGAAGCTTCTCGGATGAGAGGTGAAACGTCTTCAAGTAACTTAAAGAAGTCCAGACGCTTTTCTTTGCAAGCTCCTTTGACTACGATGACCTGGATGACTGAGAATCTTCACAGACAGTTGATGAAATGTTCATAAAGCTCTTGCGAGCAATGTATCTCTTTTATGTAAATGACATATTCAGTTAATATACATGTTTTTAATCAGTAACTAACACAGTGAGCTTTCATTAATAGAGCTTTGCAACACTTTTGAGTGTATGAACATTTAAATTGCAAAAAGTGAAAGTTGCACCAGCAGGGAGCAGTGGTGCTCCAAGGACTGCCCTAATTTCATCTTCCAGAGGCAGACTGTAATACACTGACATATCATATTCATCTCCATTATAATGATATACATTTTCACACATCCTCTCTTATGAAATGAAGACAGGCAACAGGCTTTAATGACTGCATCTTTCAAATTTGAAACGATTTTTGGACAGAACATTGTGCTGCTGAACATTTGTATCTGTCTTTTATGGTTTTACAGGACAAACACACGACTTTGTAAAACTTTCCTTACATTGGTTGTCTAAACCATCAGCCTCTTCTGTCCCAGGGTTTCAGGTTTTCCTTTTTACTGTTTTTTTTTATTTGTCTGTCAAGTAAATAATTGTGTTGCTATTTGATAAATAGCAACTTTTTGTTTAAAATCTCTTGTTGTAAGAGCACATTAGATGTTAATCCTATTTGTGGTGATCGTGGCTCAAGAGTTGGGAGTTCGCCTTGTAATCGGAAGGTTGCCGGTTCGAGGCCAGGCTTGGACAGTCTCAGTCGTTGTGTCCTTGGGCAAGACGCTTCACCCGTTGCCTACTGGTGGTGGTCAGAGGGCCCGGTGGCACCAGTGTCCGGCAGCCTCGCCTCTGTCAGTGCGCCCCAGGGTGGCTGTGGCTACAATGTAGCTTGCCATCACCAGTGTGTGAATGTGTGTGTGAATGACTGGATATGTAAAGCGCTTTGGTGTCCTTAGGGACTAGTAAAGCGCTATATAAATACAGGCCATTTACCATTTAATAAAGCTAGCAGAAAGGAAAAGGACAGAGTACCTCATATTTCACTACCAGCACAGAGTCTTTTGTAATACAGTTTGATTATATTTGTAAAAAACATCACAGTATTTGAGAGCAGGTTAGTGGAAACTGAAACAGAAGAAATTCCACAAAATCAAAGCAATCCCCAATGAGCTCTGCAGTAATTAGTGGCAGGCAGACTGTGCCACTCCTCTTGGATGTTCTTGCTGTCTGTGTCTGCAGACGCTCTGAGTTTTCTCTGACTAAGTCTTTCATCTGTCATTCTCTCAGAGAGCAGCGCACTACAGAGGGGGCGCTCAGCTAAAGAGCTTTGGTCCCCTCTGGCCTCTTCTGGCTCTGATAAAGTTAAGATGAATATCATTTAGTTTCAGGCACCGGTAGCTCAGTAATATAAAAAAAAACTTCACATCAAGAATTTTCCTGATTGCTGATGACCTACTGAATGACCGCTGCCACATATTTTCAAAGTTTAAGGTGTAACGCACTACAGTGGTGCCTGCATTATGAATGGCTGAGTGACAGGACAATATCTTTAATTAATCATAGTGACTCTGAATGTCCCAACAGAGGGATAACAGCAACAGTGAAAGGGAGGATTTTGCAAAATGGTACAGAGAGCTGGCATGATGTATGGTTTGGAGATGGTGGTGCTAACCAAATTGCAGGTGGTCGAGCTGAAGATGTTACTTTGGAGAAAAGTTTAGAGAGGCAAGGCTGAGATGGTTTGTGCAGAGGGAGGATATACTAGTAGTGGATATACTGGACAAAGGTTGTTGAAGGTGAGTTGTTGAGAGTTACCAGGCAGGAGGGAAAGAGGAAGACCACATAGGAGATTCATGGATTTAGTGAAGGAGAGGGTTAGTGCGGAAGAATAGGAAACTAGGGACAAGGTGAGATGGTGGCAGATGTTATAATGTGGCAACCCATAAAGGGAGGAGCTAGAAGAACAACTACAGTATGGATGAAAAACCCACCACTGTGTTTCATATTTTTTTAAGCACTGATAAAAGCAGTCTATATTAAATTAATATAAACGCTTCTGTAAAAGTGTAATGTTCTTGTACTTGAATGTTTTAAAGCTCACATGTTGAGAATTAGTATGTGATTACACTGTAGCTATTTGTTGTTAATAAACAAAGAATAAAAATGATGCAGTCTATGTTCTGCTTTGAGGCATTTATTCATGGTGTCACTTGAATTTGCTCTGCCGGGAGAGAATGAGGTGGTACAGTACCCATCTTGATGTTAACGCTAGAAATTGCCAATGAACCTAACCCTTTAAAGCCAAGTGTATCATATTTGATGCATGACATTTTGTGAGTTTTTGTCTTCTACATCAGCAGCGTGATCCTCCCCCGCCTGAAAAACTGAAATCAACTGCCTGATATAGCAAATAGGATTCCAACTGAACAAACTGAAACTCATATATGCAAATTAATATTAATTTTTGTAATTAGTCAGAAGGTTCACTAAACAATCCATTTTCAAAAAAAATACTTTTAAAAAATATTTTCTTATTTCATGGATCAGGCTTTAAAGGGCTAATCAAAAAAGGAGCATTATTTAGCTATAAGAGATCCTTCTTACATTTGGGAAGTTGAAGCTGGGCTGTATATCCATATACACATATATAACATATACAGATGTTGACAGTTGATGTTTTAAAAGAATATATTTGACTTAGAAAACAATATAATGGCAGATTGCATACTGCCTGGAAAATGCAGGCATGATTTACAATATTGTTTTCTTAAGGAAAACACAACACCTTTTTATTTCATTTGAATAGTTTCATTCCAAAATAAGCTCTGCACTATAACATAAAGTAACTGCTGAATATTATTTTAACAAAAATTTAAAAAATGCCTTTTTTTTGGACTACATAACAACTAATAATCCAAAAAATTATTCCATCAATATTTTTGTTGGAATAAATATTCACCTAGTTTAAAAATATTTGTCACAATATAGCTTAGGTTTACCATTAGAAAAAGGATGCAATCTTAAAGGAGGGCGAGTGGTGCAATGCAGCTTTGATTGAACTGAGTCCCAGGTTTGCGGCAGTGTTGAGGGGATTCTTACTCTGTGAAGACACTTACTCAGCAGAAAGATCCTAAAGGGCTGGTGCACTCTGGGAATTGCATTTGTGACACCTGTATCAAATTTCTGTCTTCATACATTCGCCTTCTCCACTTAACAGATTACACTGTACGTCTCTCAACTGGCTGACACCATCTGCTGAGAACATACATTTTACTGTCACTGCAGATAACAGGGATATCATCCACCCATCCATCTCCTGGATCCTGTGCGCAGTCTACGCTTGTGTTTTGCATTTTATTCCTTCATACGCAAAGTCATTCGATGCATGTGGCCTTACATTCTTTCAAAGCAGCATTAGAGAGTAATAGTGATTCAGACAGGGTTCTCGAGTCTAGTAATAATTGGTCCTTGGCCATGCTGCCTTTTTTATTGCAGCGGAATCCTTACCCATCTCTATCCAATGTGCATACACACTTACTATAAATAAAGCCCATAAGTACATCATCGTGCTGCGTTCTTCGGCTTGCGAGGCTTTTTGAAAAATGCGTTATTTCTCAGCTGGCATGTGGAAAGCATATCACAGCCAGAAGCCTTTTCCACACTTAAAAGTGTGACACGGAGAGGGCGAGAGATGAAAAGAAAGTGAAGAGAGAGAAAGATTGTTGAGAGAGAGAGAGAGAGCTGCAGCTTCCTGCAGGCTGTCGTAGAAGACACCTGCCTGTCTTTTAATTTTTTTTAATTTTTTTTTTTTCCTTGAGAGGTTGGCAGGTGTTCAGGCCAGGTGACACTGATGGTTCTCTGATGGTTCACGGAGCAGGAACATCCAGTAAGAGTTCTGGATATAGCTTTGCTATTTTCTGCTCTCATTTACCCACTCATGTATTATTCAGACCCGAGATGCTTCAGCACAAGAAGGCACATTTGCAACCAAATAGAGAAGATGGGTGCCTGTTGTTTTTTCAGTCTCTCATAAGATGGTCTAAAATGTCAGCCACGCTCTGTATGCTCGTGTTTCAGAAATTGCAATGGGGGCTATGCGATAAATCACAAAAGACAGAGATTGAGAACTGATATAGATTTCTTGCTGCTTATTATCACTACTTTGTTAAACACATTCGCTAATTCCCTCTAACGTCTCTACAGACAGCTGAAGCATTTCAAATTCTACAGCCTCTGCACTTATTTCAGCCCCACTAGGTCATCAGAAATTCACTTTTCCTTTTAAAAAAAAAGGGCTGACAGCTTGAATTGATGATTGCTAATTCTGGTGGAAGTTGTCCTTGCAGTCACCTTTTACATTAAACTGGCTTAGATCTTCTTCTGTGGAAACAAATATGTATATTTAAATGCTGAAATAGCAAAAGGTAAGACAAAATAACTGCTGGCATCTTGCAAGGAAAACTACAGTTACATTTCTCCAGTCCAGTACAGACATACTGTAAAAGCTGTCATGTAAACCCAGCTGGCGAGCAGAGCTCTGCAGCAAAAATTTGCCCCGTCCCACCATGCATCTGTGTATTGATTGTACTCTTTAGGACAGCAGGCACTGCAACACGGAAAGAGAGAAGTAGAGAGCGGTGGGTGGTGAATGAGTTGAATTTGGCTTTTTTTAGCTTAATGTGGTTGCAGCACAGAAGCCAGGCTCAAACATCAAATTGTGAGACAGACAGAACGTGTCCAAGTGAAATGTTAACGCTGCTTCTCTTTGCGTCTTTCCACGTTTGGCTGTACATCTGAATTTGCAAGAATGTCTAGGATGAAAAGCCTCGGCATGCACATTGTGCACAGGCAAGACTGCAAATAAATATTAAATAAAATTTGCACAAAAGCCGAGGAAAGTATCCCAACATCTGCAGTGCAGCCAAGTCTGAGTTTATTTACATGCAGGCCAGGTATAAGAGCGGGAGCTCCAGCCTCCAGGCATCCCCACACAACATCCAGCTGTTTGCCATAATTAATATTTGTATAGTGGGTGTGCTGAGACTATTGTGGGGTATGAAAATCTTTGAAAACTAGGTGAGGAAGCTGGACTGTGTGTTAAGTCTAGAAAAACAGAACAAACAATGTACACCCACAAAAATATCTAAAGATAATAGTGGGAATCCAAACTGCCATAAGCAGGATTTTTGTACTAAGTGTTTATGAAATGATTAGCTAGAGGCAAGCTCTGTGTGGATAACATTTCAACACATCTCAACAGTGTGACAAAGTAAGAAAAGTGAAAAATCTATCTACTCCATAATATCAAATTGTGATTTTATCAATGTATTCTGGTATTAAAACAGATTGTATCTGACAATAGAAATATGGGAATCAATTATTTTCAACAAAAGGAGAAATGAGGGACTGAGACAGAATGATAGGTTAATTGTGATGGAAAAGATGTGAGAAAATCCAAAGAAGTCTGATCAGTTATCAGAGATATTTTAGTAGAAAATCAGAAGCGCCAGCTCCTTTTAACTGGGAGACTTTCTTGTGTGAAGCAGACAGAAAACAGATGGGGCTGTAGTCGAGCAGCTGAATGATAAGCGAATAAAAAACCAACAAGGCAAGCTCTTCCAGTTAAACAATGCTGTGTCAGCTGGCAAAGCGCTAACAAAGAACTGACATGTATGCACACTTTGTCTTCACGAAAGTTTACAGTGAAACGAATGCACGAGCACAAATCTCTGTTTAGTTTTTTGTTTTTTTGTTTTTTGTTAAAAACCCATAGACAGGATGCTTAGCTAAACAGTGATGATTCTCTGTCAGCTCACAGCTGCTATCCCAGACACCACGCATGTCTGTGTGTGTGTGTGTATGTGTGTGTGTGTCCTAATAATATAAAGCATCATGACAAGCGGTACAGACTGGAATCAGTCTTGACACATAGGTCAGCCGTCTGTCAACACCTACACCCCCTTTCGTGTTTTATCGTTGACAGCAACGCGGTAACTGATGCCTTTATGTTATTATGTCTGTGTGCAGAGCCATTTAACTGCAGGGCAAATTAGATAAGTGCTGGCTCTAAACAGGTCAGTGCAATAAAGCCATGTTTCATACGTGAACCCTAATTCCATTACAAACCCTTAGAGTACCTCTTATTTGTAAGCCTCAGCCTTATCTCTGTAAAAGTCAAAGTTACAGCAAAGACTGGGGACGCCTGATCCATGCATGGGCTAGCTAAACCTACTTTTAGTCTTGGGGGTAAAGCAAGACAAGATATGAACCTTCAGTTCATCTTCTAATGATCGCACAGATAAACCTTCCCAGATAAACTTTGCAGACATGAATGAACACAAAACATAATAATCCCGTACAGGATTAGTGGTGTATTGATCATAATCTCATTATGCTCTCTTTCATTTATTAAAGGAAACAAAAACAACAACAACAAAAGCCAAAACATTTGTTTTTCATTTACCATATTTTCTTTCTGTGCAGAGAACTGGGGTGTGTTTAAACCATTATAAGAGTTTAAATGCATGACAGGTAACTATTCAATGTCTTGCTGTGAACTACAGAGAGATAATTGCTTAGTACTTGCTTCACATACTTGGCAGCCCTGGTCATTTATCTTTATTAAGCACCTGGGTGCACAAGCACAAGACTTTTGGTTTCCTTGGCAATAAGCAAGCTAAATCCTGCTCCACTTCTACAGGTGGAAGTGAGTCAACAGCACTGTTGTACAATTCGCCCCCGTACCATCTTTATGCTTTGTGTGAGCTCGATGGTAGAGTAGGAAAATAAAAATGAAGCACAGAGACAACTGACAGTGTCATGTCACTGACAACAGGCTCGTCTCCACAGGCCAAACACTCACTGGTGAAAGCAAAATAGACTCGAACTGTTTCTTTTTTCCCCTCTTTTTCATATGTCAAGAAAAACACAAGTGAGCATCCGGTGCTGCCTGGGCTCGCACTGCACACCTGGGAGCTGTCAATACAGCTGCCGTGCAATGACAAGCTGCACTGGAATCCAAGCTGTCCTGATGTGAGACTGCACATGCTCCGCTCTTCAAGCATAAAACTGCATAAAATACTCTTAACAAGCGACCATTAACTGATTTCAAGGTTTGGCTTTTCAAATAGGATATGTACTTTGTTTATCCCAAAAAGCTGGGAAATTACTTTGTTGCAGCAGCCAAAACATGTAAACCAGCCTTGAAGCAAGTATTAGAAAGGTGGGAAAAGAAAAAGCTTAATTTAACTGAAAAAAGAAAAAGTAAAGATCTGAACAAATCAAAATCTAAATATAATACAATCTAACAAAGGACTTCAGGGGTTGTGGTATGAGGCAGGAAAGATTTTCTTTATGGGAGCATTTTACTGCTTATTTTTCTTGTAAAGGACTATGATGATGATGAGATGAGAAACACTTTATTTATCTTACATTTGGGAAACAATGATGATAATGATAATAATATGTGAATAATATGTGTAGATGATTTTCTTCCAAGCAAATTTCCTGTATTTTATGAATGTCTTACTCTTTGAGATTTGGAAGTGTTGCTCGGGGTGATGGGGGAGGAATTAAAGGTGCCACATTGGGTATTTTCACTCATTTTTAGGACACTTTGCAACCAAATGATTCATTGATGAATTACTAACACATGATTTCATAATGACGCGACACTGCTTTATCACTGTTCAAACTTCTTCTCATTAGCACAGTAATTTCATCTAAAGCCATCCTTTATAAAGATATTTGTGATATTCAGGTGAAAATATGTGCCATTGTGTGGTAGTTTCAAATAAAGAAAGGATCTTTTGAAAGCTACAATACATGGACATCTGGCCAACATCCAAACCTTACACACTACAGACATGGCAGCTTCAGCACCCTATACATTTTGCTGAGTGGATGATGGGTGTGATGCCAGCAAGCTGATACAGCAGGACAAGAGGAACTTCGCCAGCTTATTATATAAAAGCTTTATGAGAAAAGAAAAACAGCAGGGCATGTGATTCAATTAATGAGACCAATAAGAGAAAACCACATTTTTGGCTGTGATACAAAACAAGCTATCAAACATCCTTCATAGTAGGCTGCTAACTGGCGTGACTGTGATGAGATCTGTCGCCGAAACAGACTGTTGGATGCAGCTTTGTAGTGTATCATAATCACACTGTAGTGCAGAAGATCTGAATCCGGTTGACTCAGTCAGCATAAAATGCCAAATCACCATGGTAACAGGGGATGCAACACACTTTGCACAGGGTGATGGAGACGGGAGACTGTTCGCCACCAGCATCATCTCGGATCAATGACAGCTGTTTATAATGCAGTGATTAGAATCCGAGAGAGAGAAATACATGCAGGACTTCGGACATCCCACCTGATTTTTTGTGCACCACAGCCAAAGCTGGGGCTACTACAGGGTCACGTTGAAGATTTTTTTTTTCATTATTATGTAACTGCGTTGAATTACAGTGGTAGCAATTACCAAACGCTGACGAAATCAAAATCCACACGAGACTGCTATTTAAAGCTATGAAATAAATAAATAAATAAAAATGTAAAAATCTGTATATTTTCTGTATTCTGGAGTTTTGCAGCGGACACCATGCCTCAGCGTTAGTCTACAAAGTTGCATAACATTTCACTCACATTTCTCCCTCCCTTTCAAAAATATCTAAAGCTACCCATTAACAGATTTTGAGGATTAAATCCCACACCCCAAAAAACTGTCCTACAAATCCACACATTCTGTGGAAGCTCATTCGCATAAAAACAGGAGCGTATTTTAGACCGTAATCTCCTCACTCCACCCACATCATTGAACGACATCTGGAAAGGGGGACAGAAAAAACATCCAACAAGAAGATCTGAGAGCATGACGGCTGGATGGATGTGCTCTTACCTGTCCGCATGCTGGAGGAGAGTCGTGCTTCTATAAGATATGGTGTTTCACTCTTGGAGCGGAGTCTCCTTATCGGTCTGCGGTCTGTGCTGTTGGCTGGAGTGGTCGCCATCAATTTTCACCCAGTGTCCAGTGGAGACTGCTCTGGCCGACTGGGGGCAGATGCAGAACCACGGCCACTCTCACACGCTGGGAGGTAGCTATTGATGACGGGAAGGAGCGAGAGAGCGAGAGAGGGGGAGAGAGAGAGAGAGAGCAAAAGAGAGAGAGAGAGAGAGAGAGAGAGAGAGAGAGAGAGAGAGGCGTTGGTGGGTTATGACATGCATACACTACACAGTGCGAAGGGATATATAAAGCCATGATATGATCATTTCATTATCATTGATCAATTCAGATTTTTTCACATGTAAAAACTGAAACATATAATCTCAAATTAGAAGAGATTAGGACTTTATAGGTTACGATGTATACAATTATATTACGGTTAAATACATTTGTGCTGTATGGAAATAAATATTTTTTTCGAACCAAAATAATTACTTATAATATATCTGAAATAATCTTATTTGATAAAATCTCTATCCGTTTGTCAGAGCTTTTATTTTTTTAAGCATAAAAAGTTGAAACCACTGAATCGTTAAACCTGAGAATGAATGAATCATCTTGAATGAACTGCAATTTCGCCAACGCGCCAGCAGGTGGCGGTCACGCTCGCGAGTACTATTTACGACAGTTTGATACGTTTACGGCTGCTCACGATAATCAAGCGTACAGGTAAACAAGAAAACTCGTTGTGGCACTCTGCTCTGATAGAAGGTTTATATCGCAGCGAGGTGAGCACAATAAATGTATTGTAGCAAGTTTATTTAAAACACGCTCATATTTGTAGTATCAACAGATACATGTTCGGATGGACTGGCTACTTCCTGCTTATTTGACAGCGAGCACGATTTGATCCCTGTGGCTACTCCTCCCCCCGACTTTAAAACGGGTACATGTCGACGCAGCCGATGTTTGGAGTTTGTTAATGAGTTTGCAACTTGTTAGCTGCAGTTAACAATGTCTTCTTTTCATTAATTCATCGGCTGAAACGCTTCTTTGGGTTATTTTTGGAAGAAACGCGCGACAAAGAGCCGCAGCAGTAAGTAGTTGTAACGTGTACTCGGATTGTGCAGAATCTTTATAGCCTTTAACGCCTAGATTAGCTTAAGCACCTTTTGACATGTTTTTTTAACCTTAGGCTTGACATCTCGTTAAACGTAATAGGTAGTTTATTCAGGTTAATGGGCACTCACTTTTGTCATTTTCTGTTATTTTCCGTTGGCCTCAAAGTAGGAAGAACTGGCAACCTTCTTTGGGTTTAATACGCGACATTCGCGTGTCTTATCGGGGCCTAAAAAGGCAGGCTATCTGAGTTACGTTGCAGCTGTATTCATTTACGTGCCTTTTTTGTATTTATATTTCACTGGCATATAAAGCAAAACAGGCACTGAATTTTGCATTTATTGTCCTTTCGGAAGCGCCATTTGTGTCTTGTGGCGACTGTCAGATAAATACAAGTAAAGCAAAACAATAAGTGCTGCAGCAAAGTGAGCGACTCTCATATCAACTGGATTTGTTCATCAGTTATGCTACAAGGTCTAAAAGACCTTCCTCCTGATGGCAGTATGATGTATTTATCATGTGTTGTGACACATCACAGAGGATGTCTCACCCTGTCACACCACCCAGGACTCCCAAAGCTGCATCATACTGTTTTGTTGCTGACCTGTAATCCATGTTTACGTGGATTACACCACTTAACCACCAGCTACACATACACTTCCACTCACTGATGTGCTATGATTTAGATCAAAACCTCTTTTATACTGTGCTTAAACGGTGACTCTTACACTGTCCCTTCAAACATCTTGTGTGAGCATGCGTGAGGTTACACATTGGATTTTCAGCCTTTTTCTATCTTTATCTGGTCTTCCAGTGACAATGCTTCTCCGAAATCGAGCTGTCGTTGCTCTTGGGCTTCGAATGTGCTCCTCTCATGTGACCAAAGGACCGCTGGCTGATGCAGTGAAACACAGCTCAGGTAAAATGAACACTTGTGCATAGTACTACATAGTACAATGTTTGAGTTACATCATTCTGTGACATATAGAACCCGAGTAAGAAGTCAGTTCATGAAAAGCAAACAACTAAATCCTGATGCGCTTAATTAAGAAGTAGGAAGTGCATCACGGTAACTGAAAAGAAGACAGGCTGCTTGATTCTATCGAAATTAAAATGATTATGTTTTTTTCTTAACTCATCTGGGTATCATCATTATGTCTGAAGGGTTTCAACGCTTGCAATTGTGCTTTCTGCTCTGATGTAAAAGTAGTTTTTATTATATTTTCCTAGACATGTCTGAATTCCGTGAGGTGTTTTCCAAAGCCAAGCACATAGCCATCATAACAGGAGCTGGTGTAAGCGCAGAGAGCGGAGTACCAACCTTTCGTGGAAAGAATGAGAAGTGGAGGAAGTGGCTGTCTCAGGTAACTCATAAAGAAGCAGCACACACTTTTACATGGATGCATTTTATTTTTTCTTTTCTTATTTCATTTTTTTTTTATTTTTTAGGTTGTATTTGTGTTTTCCCTTTCAGTTAAATATGCCTTTGGATTGTGCATTTTGATGGCAGCCTTCTGACCTTTAAAGTCTGTGCTTAAAACACAACCATGTGGATCTGTCCTCAGGACCTTGCAACGCCAGAGGCCTTCTCTCGCGACCCGTCTCGAGTCTGGGAGTTCTACCATTACAGAAGGGAGCTTGTGATGAACAAGAAGCCCAGCGCTGTCCATTTGGCTTTAGCAGAATGCGAGGCTCGGCTGAAGAAGCAGGGACGCTCTGTGGTCATCATCACTCAGTGCATAGATGACCTGCACCGTCAGGCTGGGTCCAAACATGTGCTCAACGTTCACGGTGAGGAGCAGAGCAAGTGACAACAGATACAAAATGCAAATAGCAGCTGTTTAATTTCATTACGTGCAGGATTATGTAAAAACTACCAGGAGGAATTATATGAAACTTGGTTGCAAGCTGGAGCATGACAGCATGCCTTGGCAGAGAACTGCACTGTCAGAATGGCCTTGCTGTTTTTGTGACTCACTACCTCCATGTCTAGTTTTGTGTGCTAATATTAAAAGAATTTCACTCTATAGGTATCTTCAGTTTCACACTCAGTTTTAAGTTCTGAAATTGAACAACTTTTCCAGTTTGTGTTAACAATGTACAGTCATCCTAAAACAACTTGTGTAGATATTAGTGGAAACTTTGACAGCGCTGTTGTGGTTTCGCTGGGATATGGAAAAATCTGATTCATAGTGGTTGGTCTCTCAAGCCCACAGATTTAGTCAGTAATTTAATGTCAGTGGAGAAAAGTCCAAGAAGTGTCCTGCTCAAGTGTTAAGTTGGCCTTTTAGAGGAACATTTTGACTGGCTTCTCTATTTTCATACTGTTTTGAGAGTGGCCAGAGTGCTAAAACGTTTGACTCACCTGCTAAAATCTTTCTTCTGTCTGTTCCCACGAGATGTTTTCTGTGATCCCAGCACTCTAATGTGCAACAGCTGTGTTTTCTGTGTGTAACTGCAGGCAGTCTGATGGAGACGCGCTGTATGAGTTGCGGTCATGTGTCAGTGAACAAGAGAAGCCCCATATGTGCTCCCTTAAAAAACAAAGGGTGAGTAACAGAACCTTTGAAATACCAACTCTTACATTGATCAACATAAACCTCCAGCATGGGTGGATCACTCTTTAACCCACAGTCTTTGCTGTATTAATGTGCAGTGACCCTGGCCCAGATGTTCCTGATGCCCAGATTCCTGTGGATAAGCTGCCAAGGTGGGATTACTTTCATGCCATATTAATAACACTGACAGACAGATTTGCTAAGCTTTTTGTTTTGCATATACTGTAGTCGGTCAGACGCAAAATTAGTTTCCTCAAATTCTGTATTCTGCACCAGTCTAATAAGCAAACTTATTCTAATTGCATATGATTATGCAAACACTAAGCAATTGTCAGCTTGGCTGTTTATGCACTGTGTGACGTTTACATATTTTTTTGTGTAATTCTGTGTGCCTCACCGGGAAATCTTTCTCCCCTTTCGAAAAGCATGTGCTTGTTAGAAAGGAAACAAATATCAAAAACATGGAATCTTTTTAATAAGAAAACACAATAGCTACGAAAATGCACACTTAAGGGAAGCATGCCATCTGCATTATTGTGAAGGTTTAGGTTACCCATCATCTCCACCCACCTCCGGTGACCCTGTTGTCTCTTTGAGCTGCTGCAGGCCTGCAGGTTTTTCCTGCTGAATGAGTTTAAACTCAACTCCAATGTTCCTGTTAGTCAGGTCAGTTCTTCCACTGGGGGGCAGCAGTGCGCTATAAATACTTCAAATCCAGTTTTGCTTATAGGTGTCACTGAAAATATGGCTGAAAAGTTGCACATTGACATCTCCTGAGAAAACGGCTTATTCTTAGATTTTATCATCTTTAATTATCAAGCATTTGGCTTTTCTGGCCACATCTTTGTCAGTGTGGATAGAATTTGAAAAAGTATGAGACCATTAACATGAGGACTTTATACTGGAGGAAATGAGGTTTTATACTGCTCTTTGTAGGTGTGAAGAAAGAGAGTGTAATGGTCTTCTGAGGCCCAATGTGGTGTTTTTTGGGGAGACGCTGGACTCTCACATTCTTACCAAGGTGGAAAAAGAAATTGAAACCTGTGATCTTTGTCTCGTGGTGAGTCATTTTAATTTCAATATGCACGTGTGATATATACTGTATTCTTCCTGTGTAGTATTGTCATGTAACACAATTTTGCTAAGAAATTACTCGACCTGTGTTTTTCCCATATAAGTTGCCACTGGAGGTCATTGTTGATTGTTGTTTTCCTATAGGTGGGAGCATCTTCTATTGTTTACCCAGCAGCCATGTTTGGCCCTCGTATTGCATCCAGAGGTGTTCCAGTGGCGGAGTTTAATATACATACAACACCGAAATCAGAATATTTCATGTAAGTCAGTCAAATAACACAGTCCTCATTAAATAAGATGAAGTTAGACCACCTACACGCCCTTCAGACGTACAATTCTCACCTTCAATGTGTTTCTCTGTGTGTGTGTGCGCGTGTGTGTGCGCGCGCGTGTGTGTGTGTGTGTGTGTGGCACAGGTACCATTTCCAGGGTCCATGTGGAACTACACTGCCTCAAGCTTTGGCACAACATGAGTCAGAGGTTTTTTAAAAAAAACACCGGGCTGACTTTTTCAACATCAGTTAGATTCAAAAAAACAAAATAAAACCTACAAGCCAGTGCAGCCCAGACATTTCTTAGAAATACTCCAAATCTCTTTAAATCATTGTAGCTGTTAATGTGCTTTAAGGTATTTTGTAAATCATTAAGCTTCTTGACAATTTTTGAGATGAATTTCTTAATACTTGAAAATGTAGCTCACTAACTGGAATCAGATCATGATTTTTTTATGTTACATGATATCGTGTGAACTATGCAGCTTAAAAAGGAAAGGGAGAACATGCATGTAAAAATCAAAACAAAAGTCAGACATCAAAGGGTATTCTTTCATAATGGATGTTAATGAGAAGATCATTAAATGTTAGCACTGTTGTTCTCTAAAATGAAGCTGTAGATCAACATATTACTTCTGGTAGAGTATTCCACTTTTCTCTTTCTACCGCATGAAGAGATGTACAAATCATAATATAATCTAGTGCCTTTTCAGACTGTTTACACAACCTTGACCAAATGCTTGCTTTAAGTTTCAAGTACAAATCTTTCAATGTTACAGAGATTTATTCCAGTGTACAGAGTTTGCTGTTGACCAAGAACAGAGAGGAAGTGAAAAATTCAGGTTATGCCTGTCATTTACTCTCTATGCTGGGTAATTGTGTTTATTATGACATGGGTCTTGTTATGTTACATGGATTATCCATCATGCATTTGATATTTTTTTTTATATACTTCTCAGTGTCTGTATTACAAAATGATGTGTTTCATCTCTTGGTGGGACGTGTCTAAAGAACAAAAACATCTTCTTTGTCCAAAACGATACGCACAATGTGTCATGATGTATTTCAGTAAGACTGCCAATACCTTTATTAAAAAACTCAATACAATAAAACACTAAATTGATATTTGGTGAGAGCTTATTGTGTTGATTTTAAAAAAGTCATAAATGTCTTTGGTGAATGGTAAATGGGCTGGTTGTTGTATACCTGTTTCTACTCCACTTCAGCAATGTAAAGCCTTGGTAGGTTACAGTACCGGGCATAACGAACCACTTGGCAAAGGAAAGGAAAAAAAGAATCTTTTGGCACTTTGCTACTGTTGCAAAAACAGGTTTGGGGCTGCATTTCAGTCAGTGGTGTTGAAGATATTGTCAAAAATGATGAAACTAGGAACACAGAAAAATACCATTTGTATCCATTTTCCTAGCAAAATACAAGGAAGCTACTCTTGTAGAGTCCTGCATGTGCAGAAAGTGAACAGTAGATGCCAGCGTGTAGCTTTCTATCTCAGATGTTGCTTACATAGTGATGTATAATTCTGCACTGAGAGGGATACGGTGGGAAAAAAAAGGCCTCTCAGATTCGGCTCTTAGCATGCATGAGTGAGAGGAAATGCAGATTTAAGTACCCCTAGGCCATCAGTGAACCCAGAGTTGTTACGACTGAGCTGAGCTGAGGAAACGATATCAAGCTCAATCATAATGCTGCTGAAAATGGAAACAGTTTGAAGTGGAAAGCAAGGCGACACAAGGTGGCCTCTGTTGTCCAAGCTGATTTCTTACAGGGATCTTGATAAATTGCATGTTTTAAGACTATTATTAGAATTAGTGTGTCTTTGTGTTACTTTTTTGTTAGCCAATTGCTAAAGTATATTTTTCCTTGTGTAGTTTTTATTTTTCCCTAACTTTCTCTTGTTCAGGCTATGACTAATTGCATCATGCAGTGTTTAACCCCATAAAGCGAAGTTAACCTGCAAACACTGGTGACTGTTTACAGAGATGCTTTAGACACCTACTTACAGAAACTAACAAACACGTCACCAAAAGAACCACCACAAAGGCTACAAAACTGTTAAAAGCTGCTGTGTAACAAAAGTCTCTTCTCGCTGCTATGTTGTGTTTTCCCCGGTTTGGAGACACTGGCCCGGTTCATGCTACTGGAAATGCTTCTCAAGTGTTTTATCTTCATTTACCGACTGGGCTAACATTGTTAAGTCATTCAATGGAAATGAGAGAGACAGAGGGTTAGGAGTCATTCAAATTAGCTTTGGAAGGTTATGTGCATTAGACAGTGTTATGTTAATATGATGACAGTCATAAAAAGAGTTATCCCAGGAGAGCGTGCGTGTATGTGTGTGTGCGAATGTAGCGGCGAGCACATGCGAACTCACACAGGTACGTAATCTATCTTTGGTGTCTCAGGGGAGGCTCTTCGGGTTGGTTCGTTTCATGCACGCTGTAGTTTCAGCGCTGATTATAAATTTTTTAGCTCACACAGCATTGCAGCACCGCAAACCCAAATATAAAACCACAAACACACTGCAGCTGGCCCACATTGGTTAAAGAATAAAAAAACCCCACATCCATAATATCCTCCCTCCCTCCCACTGTGCTGCTGTTGTTCATCAATTAGCATCTAAAATCAATTAAGCATATCAACTGTATCTTATAATATATGTCATCATCACCATTGCCATGATTAGATTTCCTCATTTCCTTTTCTATTATTGGTAGCCCCCTTTAAGGAGAGGTAAGGCCAGGTCCCATTTGTCATCAGGAGAAAAGTACATGGAGAGGCACTTAAGAGAAATCTCAACTGTCTGATACAGTCATTTCTGGAGCTGATGTGAGCGAGGCTGCCAGAGAGAGGACAGCTACTCTGCCAACTCCTGCAGCTCATTCATGAATGCAGTGGGCAAGAGGAAAGTGTGGAAAAGTTCTTGACTGCTCCAAAAGCCTTAAGGTTAACAGACTTGCCATCTTTGGTGGAAAGGCAGGAGATGTTTCTCTGTCTCTGTCTCTGAGCGAGAAGGCAGACTAAGACAGTAGATGGCATGTATGCAGTTGGATCTATAGAATGATACAGTTTTGATAATTCTGCCTCTGTACCAGCAGAGTGCTTTGGAAAAAAATAAAATAGAAGAATTATGCTGCTCCCTTGTATAAAATGCTCTGCAGCTGCCTTCAGTTGCTCCTTGTTTGCGGGCTTGTCCTCATTCAGTATTCTCTGCATTAACTGAAAATCGTGCTCTGTTGGTTGTAATCAGATGACTGACTTGGCCAATAAAGAATATCTAATTTCTTTTGCCTTGAGAAACCCATTTGTGACCATCTATGAAGCTGCCAGAAGCTGCAGCTTTTGACTAAATCTGAGCAGAGAATATAACCCTGCACGCTTCAGAATGTATCCTGCCACTTCTATAAACAGACACATCATCAGAAAGCGCTATTTGCACTTGCAGTCATACATACCTGACCTAACAGTTTAAAGCCACATATTGCTTTTAATGAGAGGAACTATATGCATGATAGAATCCATAACTTGTTTTGTTGCAGTCTCTGCACATCAAAAAAAAAAGATGTTTGATTTGATGTTTGATTGGCAGCTGGACTAGTGTTTACATGTGCTTGCATCAGAGGTGTAAGGCGCCTGAGAGTGTGTGTCTTGTACTGTATTTGTGCTGGTGTGATTTTTCATTCTGTATACATGCATATGACAAGAGGAAGTGTCAGACCAAACCAGGTCAGGCTGGTAGAGGAGCTGTGAAAATTGCACAGGGACATACTGTACCTTTACAGTTACATCGAGCTTGTCAGTGTTAGGCATGACATGACTCATTCTGCCATTTCAGTGTTCATTTTTTTCCAAAGAACTTCTGTTTACATATTGGTTATATAAAAGGCATTGCAATAATAAGTGGGCAAGTCTTAAAAAAGTAACTACATATTAAAGGATCTATTGTTTATAAAGTTAAAGCTATGTAGGATGAATTGTAAAAACATGGCCGCCCCAGCACAAACTAATTACCAACATAAAAACTGACCAGTTATTTTCTTACAGTTAAACAGTTTGTCATAGTTTTTCTGGCTTACAAACTAGACTTGGTTTGATACAGGCTTTTTGACAGACCTGTAAAATGTGTGTGATAAAATAAACCAGCTATTCATTTTAGGCAACAGATTGGGGACTATTGAGTACAAAAACCTTGTAATTGCTGTTTATCCTTGCAGTATATACAGTATATATACAGTACCCCCAAACCATCGTATTCTATGTCTAGGTATGAATTGCATATATTATATCGCAGGCTGGATCAGTTTTGGGACTCCTGCATCCAACCATTTTCTTGACCATATATCACAAATAGATAACTGGATAAGCATTCACGCTCACATTCACACCTAATACAAATTTTAAAGTCACAAAATAACATTGATGTCTTTAGTCTGCTGCAGGGAGTCTGAGAAAACCTACTCAGACAAAGTGAGAATGTGCAAACTTCACACATAGTTTTGCTTTTCTAAAATTTGTATATAAATGATGTTTCATGATATGAATGTAAAATATACAGTTAATGTTTCTGTTTCTGTATCCCAACAACTCAGCTTAGAAGCTGAGTTTCGAAGCTAAGTGTAAGACTGGAATCGATGACCTTTCTCTACAGGGGAAAAAAAACCCTTCTATATTAGTTAGTAGGGCTGTAGTATTAAAATATATTATTTTTGAATTCATTTATTCATTTCAGTTTAGTTTCAGTGAGTTTCCTAAGTGGATTTGTTTATTTTACTTTGGATTTTTTTTTAATTGAAAATATTTAAGTTAGTTTAGTTTTTTTTTTTTTAGTTTATGTGTGAGTTTCTTGACAGTACAAACAAACTCACACTCATACAGACATTCAGTCTCAGTAAACATCTGCACCAAAGCCTCTTCAGGTTGATTGTGTTGACAAATTGTATCACACTGACACCAATGACATTCCCTCTGCATATTTATTTTGTTTTATTTTATGGCTTTACAATAGCGTCTCGCCTCACAGCAAGAAGGGTTCCCTGTTTGAATCCCGACTGCTGCCTTGAATGACATTCAGAGGTGTTCTTTGGATGTTGGCTTTCTTTTGTTTCACTGTCTGCTTTGATAATGTTGAAATTTCACATTTGGACACATCACTCCACAAAAGCTGTTGCCGCTGATTTTTCAGTCCAGTTTTTCTCTAATCTGGCATACCTCATCTCACCGTTCCCCTTCCTTAGAAATGCCTTCTTGACAGTCACCCTTCCACGGAGACCATTTCTGATGAGGCTTCAGTGCACAGATCAACCAGATACATCTCTCAGGTCCTGCATCCGGCCTTTTTCTGGATGACTTTCAGATACTGTCCATCAGTTGTAGATATTTTTTTTAGGTCTTCCACTTTATTTAGCCATATATTAATCTCCTTACTGTTTCCTCTTCCTATACATTCCCTGAGTTTGGCTGAAATAACAACAGTTTGCAGATAATCCCTCTGTTGCCATGATGGCAACTATTATCACGTGGTAGATTGTTGCTTCTCACCCTCCTCACATCCTTCTGTGATAGACCCACCCACTTTTGGCCTAAATTTGATATTCCCAAACCCAAACAAACAATAAAGCAAAATGAGTGGAAAAGATTGATACTATTCATATGCAGACAGAGTTGTTTTTCCCAACAACTCAAGCACATCCCTGAATAACACTGGTGCTTCTAGGTAGCCTGATTGGGAGGGAGTTGTTGTTTGAAAAAGGCTGAGATAGGGCTCAGGTGCAAGCTAATCTGCTCTAACCCTGCACTAATTAGGATCAAGGCTAGCGGCCACTTTCTCCTAGTTATTGATCACTGGCCCCGCCTTGCACAGACAAGTGTATGGCTCCTATGAGAACAGCAACACAGGGCGCACATAAGAGGAAGCTCTGCCCTCTCTGCCTGCTGAATGTTGTGTCTTTGAAATTCAATATCCAGTTCCTATTCAACATCAAGCCTTTCGAAGTGTTGTTGAGTCTCATCCGTTAGGCCTCCAATCAGCCAGCTCTGTTTTGGCCTGTTTCCTAGATCAGACCCACTCAATATTCACTGTATAGGTGTCTGTTGACCAGCATCACAGGCATCTCTGACTCTATCGCTTATTTATGCATAGATCTCGCTCACTTTTCTCTCTCTTCACAGATTTAAAATAGGCTTTGTGGTGACATACAGCACACATCTAAATCAATGTGATGATCCCTTTATTGTCTGCTTGCTACTATCTGCCCAAGATTATTTGATAAGGAGTTTATTTTATCTTTAAGTCTGTACATTTGGATATTTCACTTAGTGTGACACACAAATACTTTGACTACTTGTCATTTTACTACTGATCTATAGTTTTTATAAAGACTCGTGGAAAACAGACAATGAAATCTGCTTTTGGTCTGCTTCAAGGTCTCGTGTATAATGAATGCTGCTAATCTGTCATCAAGATTTATTTTTAATTAAAGTTGTGGGAAATAACTTTCATCATTTCACTGTTAACTGGTACAATATGGTAATGCAAACTGACACAAGGTTTTAAAACATGTTCCCAATGATCTGAAAGTACCATGAAAAAAAAAAACGCTATTGGAAAGACTACATTATCTGAACAAACAGGGGTGTTTTAGTCGTGTGGTGTGGAGGATTCTTACCAGTATTTCAGGTGTTCTTACTTTCATTTTTGCTGCCAAATAAAGGTCTTTTTATAAAATAGCCAGCTAATTCGCCACCAGTGTTCCCAGGCCACATGTACACACTGAAATGAATGTTAGATAAAATGAGAAAAGGTTCAAATTAATGCGACAGATCTGACACATGAAGTGTCTACTTGGTTAGCTGGCTCCGATGCTTCTGTGTTTATAGTGTGTGTGTGTGTGTGTTTATAGTGTGTGTGTGTGTGTGTGTGTGTGTGTGTGTCTTTATTTTCTTTCTTGTCACTGATCTTATGCGCTGCATGGCGAACACTTCAAGAGCTCAAAGTCGGCGAGGCACGTGACCCTCTGGAAGACCGCCATTATTGGAGGCGACAGGGCACGTGGACTAGACGCAAACACACACTTGTTGCCTCTCCCAGATTACTTGAACTATCAGAAGCTTTAAGAGGATTTCACAGTGGGAGCTTGCTGGACTTCAATCTCATGGACCTGATGGCTATTGATCCATGCTAAGCTTTCACACAGAAACACACTCGCGTAACAGCTGTTACTTCATGGCTTCATAAACATAAATAAATGGTTTCTAGTTGTCAATACTTCAGTATCTCTGTGGTTGTCTTCTTTCTCTTCTCTTTCCTTTTACCCCCTCACCAGCAGAAGTAGATAGCTGCCCCTCATGGAAGTCTCTTCCTGTTAAAACAGAGCTCTTCCTTCCCACTTTTGTAACATTTGTAGTCACAGGGGAATGTTTGATTGGTGGGGTTTTCACAGGCCTGCATTATAACACTGGATTTCTTTGATAAACACAAAACATCTGAATAACAGTTCATACACTATTTAGGAAAAATAAATAAATAAAAACAGTGAGAAAATTAAACTGTGTCATTTTCTATCTAGCCCACCCTTTAAATAAATCAGTCCCTCAACAGTATATGCATGCATATTAGCAATGCTGATGTGAGCGGTAGATTAGAAAGGTGGTGTCTGTAACCACGGAGACACTGAAGGAGTACCTCAGATGTGTAGGTTGATAGGTAAAGGGCTCGAATTAGGAAGCTGACATGTGAGAAAACAGGATATGAATGCTCTTTACAGGCAAAGGCAGGTACTGCATTGGCATTACAATCATTGGTAATACATTATGTTTCATAAGCTGAGGATGCAACACCTTTAACTTTGAAAAATAATGATAAGGAAAAATATCCCTAGACAGGCTCCAGCCAAAAAAGAGAATGGATGGATGTTTGGAAATCATTCATTGTTCTATTTTATCCTTGACCTATATCTATATATATATATGTATATATATATATATGTATATATATATATATATATATATATAGGGAGTGCAGAATTATTAGGCAAATGAGTATTTTGTCCACTTCATCGTCTTCATGCATGTTGTCTTACTCCAAGCTGTTAGGTGATGTGCATCTCTGTAATGAGAAGGGGTGTGGTCTAATGACATCAACACCCTATATCAAGTGTGCATAATTATTAGGCAACGTCCTTTCCTTTGACAAAATGGGTCAAAAGAAGGACCTGACAGGCTCAGAAAAGTCAAAAATAGTGAGATATCTTGCAGAGGGATGCAGCAGTCTCAAAATTGCAAAGCTTCTGAAGCGTGATCATCAAACAATCAAGCGTTTCATTCAAAATAGTCAACAGGGTCGCAAGAAGCGTGTGGAAAAACCAAGGCGCAAAATAACTGCCCATGAACTGAGAAAAGTCAAGCGTGCAGCTGCCAAGATGCCACTTGCCACCAGTTTGGCCATATTTCAGAGCTGCAACATTACTGAAGTGCCCAAAAGCACAAGGTGTGCAATACTCAGAGACATGGCCAAGGTAAGAAAGGCTGAAAGACGATCACCACTGAACAAGACACACAAGCTGAAACGTCAAGACTGGGCCAAGAAATATCTCAAGACTGATTTTTCTAAGGTTTTATGGACTGATGAAATGAGAGTGAGTCTTGATGGGCCAGATGGATGGGCCCGTGGCTGGATTGGTAAAGGGCAGAGAGCTCCAGTCCGACTCAGACGCCAGCAAGGTGGAGGTGGAGTACTGGTTTGGGCTGGTATCATCAAAGATGAGCTTGTGGGGCCTTTTCGGGTTGAGGATGGAGTCAAGCTCAACTCCCAGTCCTACTGCCAGTTTCTGGAAGACACCTTCTTCAAGCAGTGGTACAGGAAGAAGTCTGCATCCTTCAAGAAAAACATGATTTTCATGCAGGACAATGCTCCATCACACACGTCCAAGTACTCCACAGCGTGGCTGGCAAGACAGGGTATAAAAGAAGAAAAACTAATGACATGGCCACCTTGTTCACCTGATCTGAACCCCATTGAGAACCTGTGGTCCATCATCAAATGTGAGATTTACAAGGAGGGAAAACAGTACACCTCTCTGAACAGTGTCTGGGAGGCTGTGGTTGCTGCTGCACGCAATGTTGATGGTGAACAGATCAAAACACTGACAGAATCCATGGATGGCAGGCTTTTGAGTGTCCTTGCAAAGAAAGGTGGCTATATTGGTCGCTGATTTGTTTTTGAATGTCAGAAATGTATATTTGTGAATGTGGAGATGTTATATTGGTTTCACTGGTAAAAATAAATAATTGAAATGGGTATATATTTGTTTTTTGTTAAGTTGCCTAATAATTATGCACAGTAATAGTCACCTGCACACACAGATATCCCCCTAAAATAGCTGAAACTAAAAACAAACTAAAAGCTACTTCCAAAAACATTCAGCTTTGATATTAATGAGTTTTTTGGGTTCATTGAGAACATGGTTGTTGTTCAATAATAGCATTATTCCTCAAAAATACAACTTGCCTAATAATTCTGCACTCCCTGTATGTATGTATGTATGTGTATGTGTGTGTATATATATATATATATATATATATAAGTTATTGTTACTGGAAGAAAATATGGAAATTACACTGAATTCAATTACATTTTAGAACACAATTCTAAATGAAAATAAAATAAGCTAAAAACTGTAGTGAGAGGAGTGGTCCTACAATCAAATCTGAAATGCTTTGCTTTAGTACTCAATCACGCAGGGCTAAAAATCAGTCAGCCACCTCCTGGCAACCACCTATTGTTAGGAAAAATCTGCAATGACTGGATAGTGAGTGGTTGCTTGCGAGGTGAAATTGGTTGCAAAAGGGTTGCTAGTAGAATACCAAGGCCACCAGCTCACATGCTAATCTCAGCAGTGTGAAAAATGGGATGCACACTGAGAGTTGTCTCCTTCAAAGTAAAAGCTGAAACATGTTGGTTGCAGTCAAGCCCCAACATTTCCTTAGAAGGAACATGTTCTCCTCTTCTGGTTTATGTTGCACTGTTCACAGTTTCTCACTTTTTCTGCTCAAACCTTTTTGGGTGTAGTTTGCAAGTGTTTGCAGACAAGTCAGCTTCATCCCTGGAAACTACACCTGATACACCTTTGCAACCAGTTTTACGTTAGCAGCTGCCAGTAATCACTCACCAAACTGTATTTTTACATTTTTACAACAGCACATGTAACATAAACATAGTTTCCCAGTCAGATAAATGAAGCTGATAATTGACAATTAAAAACGTGGCTCATGGTCAAATTAGCCATGCATTTTATCTGAATCCTTGAATCTCTCCATCTATTTTCTTACCATGTTAATTTCTTCTTCCTCCGTCTCTTCTTCACCCTTTGTTGGGACTGCTGTCCCTCCTTCTGCACTTCTCCACAGCTGTTGCTAGCAGCAGCAGCCTCCTGTGACTGTTAGGGCTGGTTATTAGTTGCTGCTGGTGCTGTTGTTGACGGTGAAGCAGCAGCAGCCCGACAGCTAATATGCCAGTTAATTTGACACATTTTGCTGCATCTATTTTTAGTTTCTTTTTCTCACTTAGCTTTTCAGTTCCACCTTTTTGGTACTTCTTCCACACTAAACTCTGTTCTACAAGGTGCATGAGCACACAACAGAGATGTGATTAGGCAATACAGGTAAGTAATTAAAATGATCAATGTGTGTATTGTAGAATACACAGATTTCACACGTGACCGGCAGTCGTTAGATGGTTGCAGGCTCGTCTCTAGGCCTTAAATATTTTGCACAATTATTTAGTTTTCTAAACAATGACTGCAAATAAATTGCTAATTTAAAGCAAAACAGTATTAAATGGCCGTTTCATTTTTTATTATTAGGATACAGTCAAAAACAGTGGTATTGCTGTCAGTGCAATGGCAAGTACATCAAGAAATGAATCATGTTCAAAGCATTTATATTGCTTCTGCATTTATCTCTTGCAGCATGTTTTGAAATGTGTTGAATGACGGATAGGTTTGTGGATTTTTCACCCCCAAGGCCAGTTTTGATTTGGTAATTATTAGTATGTTCTGTTGCTGCCGGAGGTCACGTTTGGACACATTTCTTTTCAGGATATGTGAAAGCTAGCTAAGTTGTGGTTAAATTTGATTTATTCATTGTATTTTATTTCACAAAAAAAGGAGAAGAAATACATCTGTGACCAAAAGCAATGAAACAAAATACCACACAGAGAAGTCCTCCCAAGATGTAGCAGTTTCTCTGATGTAGGCACGCATCTGAATGACAGAAAAACCTGCTGTTTTTTTGTTTGTCTTTTTTCTTAGCACATTTTAATTATGGCTGACATTTGCTAATTGACAACATGCATTACCTTTTCCTTTTGGCTTTCTCTTGGCTATTTCACCTGCTGGTGCTGAATTAGTGTGATTGTTATAGTAAGAAATATCATGCAGAGAAATCTCATTCCGTCCCTTTCATTTTGTAGCTTGCATATTTTTCTTGTACAGTTTTTAATTCATCTTTTCTATCCTCTTGTCTCCATTCTGGCCCAAACCAGCAGATTCTGAAAACCCAGCTGGCTGGAGAATTAAAGGCTGTGGAAATCTTTTTGCAGCTTTTCTTGAGAGAGTGAGCGAGAGAGACAGAGCCAGAGTGACATTTCTCACCATTCAATTTACAAGAGAAGCCAAATATGAGGCGTGGATCAAAGTGTCTGTATAAATTCAGCCTGCTAAGGTTCATGTATTCTATAGATGAGCTTTCTAGAAAGAAGTAAAACAACTGACATGTGGTGGAAAAGATTTTAATTGCTCCAAAGAGCTCAAGTTGCCTAGTCATCAAACTGTTATTCAGATAACAATTTTGCAATGTAAATATGTCAGCTGTTTTATATCATTTCTGATACTCAGCTGTTTCATGTCTTGCAGTCTGAGGTTTGTGTGTGTGTGATGAATGAGTAAGAGCCTGAAACAGAAAGGCAGGCAGAGGAAATAAAAGGATTTTTAGTAAAGAGACATACATCAGGAAGCTGGCTACTGTCTCCATATCTGATGCCCTTGCAGTACAGCCTTGTGGCACGAACTCCCAAAAGACCTCTTTGTTCTCAGAAGATGAGGGCTAGCAGAATGTGACTGTGCACTTACACCTGAAGCAATCAAAAGCAGAGAGAATAACACATTTATACCGCACGATGGCTCTGCTCTCATCCTACAATATACCTGGCACAAACAGGCCAAGAAGTCCTCCTGGAATACTGCACGCCTTCAATCAGATCTAAAGAAAGTATAATTGTATAAGCACGAAAAGATATATATCCAAACCAGCACATGCAGCTCCATGAATAGAAATCAAAGGTTGCTGATTTTTTATTTTGTTTAAATGCACTGTGCCTTATTTGGCTCTGAACATCAGCAGTGCTCATCTTTTAGATTAATTTAGGAGGTGCTGCTCAGCAGAAATTGAAATACAGATCGAGGTGACTACAGAGAAACTGTGCCAGATTAACGAGCTTACAATCGTGAAGAGAGACTATGACAAATAATCCCCATCTTAACAAAATTCAGATAGAGTCAAAACCAGTTAACTGATGTGAATCATAGAGTCTCGGTTTATGTAGTGGATTGTGTAAAAAAAAAAAATGAAAGTACCTTCCGATTATGATCCACCATGCAACATCATGTGATTGGCAGCAGCTTCATTTTTCAACACGACAAACACATTGCCAATGCAGTAAAAGCATACGTTGACAGAGAACACACAGTAGAACACTATCAGTCAGTCAGTCATCACGCCTTTACAGAGCCTGGACAATTTTATTGAAACAATGTGGGATCATCTCGACAGAGAACGGAACAACAGATCATCATCCAGAGAAGAGCTTTAAACATCTTTGAGGAAGCCTGGAAAACTATTCCTGAAGATTAGTTAAAGAAATTACAATAAATCTGCACTAACAGAAAGCAATCATAGGAAATATTGTTTTTCAGTGTCAATACTACAAATGTTGCCTTATATGCTACATTTCCATTTATATTTCTATGTTTCAATAATTCTCTGCAGCTATTTCCCATTTTCCAAGCACAATATAAAGAAATGAGGGGTGACTCAAGACAGACAGAGTACTGTAGCTTCAGCATTTATCATCTGTGACTGTAAACACTTTTTTGAGAGGGGACAAATCATTCTAATGTGGATCCTTCTGATGAAGGATACGCTTGTGGACTTTTTCCTCAAGTCCAGTTTTGATTTGGTAATTATGTGTGTATTGTGTTTTCAGCCCTGACAAATGGAGTTCTGCAGGTTCCTGCTCAGGGCTGGAATTGCACTCATTTCTTTTAAGTTTATGTGAAAGCTAGCTGACTCGTGGCCATATTTGATTTATGCTGTGTAATTTATTTCATAAGTAAAGGAAAAGAAACAGATTGATCACCGTGTGTTGAAAGCAATGAAACAAAATACCATTCACAGAAATCTTATATTCTCACTTCATCTATTTTGTATATGCCATATTATTCTTGTCCTTCCAAGATTGTGGGTGTTTATCTGAGGGGAATACACACCTGAGTGGCAACTGTGAGAACACCTGCATTTCTTTTTTCTTGGCACATTTTAATTATGGCTAACATTAGCTAATTCATGACATGCACTGCTTGTCCCTCTTGGGTGTCTTTTAGCTGTTTCATTTGCTGGTGTTGAACCAATGTGTCTGTTATTACAAGACCACCAATACGTCAACCGCATGTGAACACTGGTGGGATTTGCCAGATGCTTAGCTATCATGGAAGATGATCTCTTGATATCAGCATGTGCAAACATGCACTGAGATGGACTTTTGTTATTCTTACTATTGTTATTATTCTTTCTTTCCCCCTAGTGGTGTGTGAGCATTTTATTTGTACATTCTGAAAACACCTGCCTAAAAGCAGAAGCCTAATCGGAGACATTGACAAAACCCATTTTGAAAGGAAGCTATACAACTGACGTGTGGCAGACAAGCGTTTAACTGCTCCAGAGATATGAAGCTGATGAGTCATCATCCTGTTAAATAACAATTTTGCAGCATAAATATGTCAAATATATAACAATATAATGCTGTTTCACATCGTTTCAGATGACAAGCTGTTTTTAGGGGGTGGGGGAGGGGGGCTTATGTGATGATGGCGTTAAAGAGGAAAAATAGAAGATATTTGGAAGAGAGGCAGCAGGAAGCTGGCGTCTGTCCAATACCCTTGGAGTGCAACTTTGCAGCGTGAACTCCCAAAAGACCTTTTTTTGTTCTCAGAAGATGAGAGCTGGCAGAGTGTGACCGTGCACTTAAACCTGAAGCCATCAAAAGCAGAGAGAATAACACATTTAAACCGCATGATGGCTCTGCTCTCATCCTTCAATATACTTGGCTGCAAACAGGACAGGAGGTCCTCTTGGAATACTGCAATCCTTCAATGAGATGCAAAGAGATCCGTACAAATCTGTGTCAGACAAAATAAATATTTGGAAACCTGCACATGCAGCTATGCAAACAGCACGGATGTTGCTGATTTTGGTCTTTTGTTGAGCGCACAGTTTGGCATTCGCCTCAAAAGACTGTGGCTATGCCATGCAACACTGAAAAACTGCAGCCCTCGCTATTGTGATTAATTTAGGAGATGCCACATAAGGAATATTGAAAAATTGATTAAGGCAATGACATAAAATCGGTGCCACTTTAATTACACTCTAGTCAGGAGACTGTAAATGATGCCACTGTTTTCTCTCATTTGCAGATCACCTGTGCGAGAGACTGAAGCTGACAGCCGACACACAGCAATGTGAATGTTTTTTTTTTTATATGTGGGAGCTAATAAAAGCTCAGTAAAAAGGGAGTAAAAGCCTTGTAGATAAGACAGATTATCAGTGTAAAAGCAATGTGTCCTACATCTGGTGTCCCATATCTTCCTCTCAGAGCAGCAGGGACAGATAATACAGACGTGAGCCTGGCAGGTCCCCAAGAGGGAAAGGTGAACTCTATTGTTATGCAGACAGCTGTTTGTTCATTTAGTGTGACAGCAAGCAGGCTTGTTTAAGATTTCTCTTTAGCTAAAGTTTAGCCTAGTTCAGTTTTAGTCTGTGTCAAGTTTGACTCGGTAATCAACAAAACCTGGTTAAACCTGAATATTCTATATCATCAATTTCCAGGTGACATTTTCCAAACCTTTTTGGATTTCAGAAGCTTGAGCTAGTGATTCTAATTATGTTTTTTTTAACTAATGACCAAACATATCAGCTCCAACACCTCATGTTTGCCACAAATTGTCTACTTCCATGTTGCTGGTAGCACAAGTCTTTTATAGAACATTGTTTCCCTTTTTGTCTCAGAATTTAGTAGGCTGCGAAATACTTTACTGCTCTGTTTCTATTTTTGCCCCATCCCTTTCACTCTCTCCATCTACCTGTCACACTGTATATAGCTGTGCTGGATCAGTGAAAGCTAGAACACTAACAGCTGAGAGAGAGAGAGACACACACACACACACATAGTGAGAGCTAGGGAGGTGGAACAGAAGGCATGTGAGTGTCCTGGTAGCATGGTAGAGTGCTGGACTTTGGCACTGGCCATCAATCTGTCACTTTCTTACATCCTCTCTGGTACCGACGGGTCGTGGCAATGGCAGCCTGTGACGGATGACTAATCTTCTCCTGGTAATGAATGAGACACCACCCCCCTGAATGCCAAAAGAGTGCTGATTGTGAGGGTGGCTGCCTCATGGCAATACAGGAGTCTTATTATGAATGCTATGCAATCATGTTACTCTGTGTCTGTGCCAACCAAACGCAGTAGCTCCCAGTTTATGAGAGTATAGTCGTGTCTCGAACACGGTGACGTGCGGTAGCGCTATTAATTGCGCTTCTTTCTCTCATCTTCTGTGCTTGTGTGTGAGGGAATTAGGCAGAGGAAGGCAGCGCGTAAATGAATCAGAGCATAGTAAAAGTCACTGCACGGGCTTTAACGATGGAAACACGTCGTGTGCAGGTGGAAAAAGGAGACGTTGCTGTTAAGGATGATGCATGTGCTGTTCTGTCAGGCTGAAGGGGAGCTCTGTAGCCGCGCTAGTCAAATCGTCTTGACTGCGTGTGTTGAGTAGCCGAGACCTGTCTTATCTTCACCTCATAATGCGCAGGCGTGATCCTATCTGAGCCCCGCAAAAAAAAAAGAAAAGAAAAGAAAAAAAAGCTGTTACCGTCACAAGTAGACGACGTGCTCTTCAGTGGTGCTCAAGCGAACGCTGAATTCTTATTATAGTAATTATTTTTTAGTAGGCTACATGTATATGGCACATCGCCTGGAACACTGCTGGAAAATGAAGATTTGCTTGCCAGCTAATCTTTCCGGACAGCACAGTCCAACCTGTGGATAGTGCCGAGCGCGTCTGTGGCCACCGGCCAGTCTCCTCCGCTATCTGGGACGCTCTGCCTTGAGTCTGTTGTGCGCGTCTTTTTACGTTTGCATCCCGGGGTCTGTGTCGGCGCGGGATCCGCTGTTCTGTTTAAGCTAAGCTGTGAGCAGGTATTCAGTTTATGAATGGCACTGACATGGAGGAAATACCGTTTCAGAAAGTCAAAACCAGGCGGAAGAGAAGTCACTGTCCACCGGGTGTCCCTTTGACCACCATCGTATGCGAGGACGAGTTCGACTGCAAAGAACTCGAGTCTCTCTTCCAGAACTACAACCTGAAACTGGAGCAGACGTCCACTCTTAAAGCCCTGGCCGTGCTCATATTCTTGTCCTCGACGCTGGCTGTGGTGGAGTTGCTGTCCGGCCCCAGCATCACCATCTCCAAGGGGTCCCATCCGGTCCACTGTGTCATCTTCGTGTCCCTGTTTATTGTAACTAATGTCAAGTACCTGCAAGTGACTCAGCTCCAACAGATTGTTAACCTGACGCTGCTCTTCGGGTTTACTTTCTCCTTCCTTTGCTGTCCCTTCTCCCTGGGCGCCATGGGGCTAGAGCCCCCGACGTCCCCGGAGCAAGGCATGTGGCAGCTCATCCTGGTCACCTTCGTCGCCTATGCGCTGCTACCTGTACGGACGCTTTTGGCTGTTGTGTTTGGAATAATGGTGTCCATCTCCCATTTGATTGTGACTGCCACTTCCGTCACAGTGAAAACACAAAAACTATGGAGAACAGTAAGTACATGTTGCACATGATTATGGTGCCTCTAATACTTGGTAACCTTGGAGCTTATATTATTATGCGTGTGAATATAATAATCTATTCGTATGAGCTACACACTGCTGGAGTAGCCCGTATTAGGATATGAAGCTCAGGTAGAGAGAAGCAATTTAGATGTCAGTTCAGCACCAAGGATAGCTCCATGTGGTAAGACATGATGGGCTTTGCTTAGGTTTTAATCAAATCCGGCAAAACAATAACACGAGACAAGTTAGAGCATGTTTGCTCTCATAAGACAAAAAATGTTGAGAATTTGTAGCTTTATCTTGGTGGTATGTAGTGGAAGTGAATGTAACGGTGACTATCAGTTCACATAGTTTTTCTCCCTCTTCCACACAAATTCCATGCGTGTAACACATTTATGATATTTAGTGGTGTTAAGCTACTGTATATTATAGTGTGGTGAAACCAAGACTTCCCTGCAGGCACCCTGATTTAAAAATATATAGTAAAGCAAAACAGTCTACGACTGTTTTCTATGGGATATGATTCAATCCCAAAGGAGCAGGTCAGGAATGAAGAACTAGAGTGACATCCTCCAAGCACCAGAAGTAGGGCAAAGTGGAGGGACAAGCACACACACACATAAACACACACCCACCCACACACAGAGGAAGACCACTTTGACTACTCTACTTATGCTTCCGTTAAGAAATAGGGCAAAGTCATGCATGTCATTGCAGAGCCGGAATAGAAATTGGTACACGGCTCTCTGGAAATGTATAGCTTTTGTACCTTTTCCTGTCACAGTCAGACACATATGCTCACATTCCTGGCTGTCATCAGCTGTGGGAAAAGAAGATATGTCACATCAGTCAAAACCTACCAGGGGTATAATGGAACATGTCTGCCTACGTGCAACATATGACACAAATATTGGGCATTTCTTGGAAGTGAAACTGGGATTCTGTCGTTTCATCGTGCTCCCAAATGATGACAGCCTATTTACAGAGCTTTGTTTTCCTGTATGTAGGCTATGCGGTACCTGCATAGCCATGTGAAGGACACTGCTAGCTGTACTACCGGAGATAGCTAATCCATTAAGCTTAGAGATGAGCTGTGTGGCATGACCCTGCACAGTCCAGGCTTGCAACAACCACCCACCTAGGTCCCAAGCACTCAGCCTATGGTTGTGTCTACTTCTACATGAAATACCTTATTACTAAAGCAAGTGTTGACTATAATTTCAAATGCACCTTATTGTAGGGCCTCTTTGGTCTCATCATGCATCAGGTCCTTTTAGTAGCATAATTTATTCATTGTTGGTAGTTTAAATACCATAAAATGTTAAATGGGGTATGGGTTTATAGCCTTACCTGTCTAGATAAAGCTTAGATTACAAAAACAATAAAACTAAAAATAGGTACTTTATTAGACCCCATTGAAAGAAATGACAAAAATATAATTGTAAATAAACTCAGCAATCATTGGCATTTTTACTTATTAACTTATTGCTACTACTATTAATATGAAGTACAACAGCAAAAAAAAAAAAAAAAAAAAAAAAAAACTAAAGAAAAGGGGAGGAAAAAGCATTGCAAATAAAAACCTTGTATTGTATTCAGTGAATACCTGTATACATCATAATGAGACACCTTGGAATTAATCATGTCGCCGAATAAAAGTTAATGTACTCCTTTTATTTTTTTACTGCATCGTAAAAGTTTGAAGATCTTCATTACTGCCAGTGAATGGGTACAACAGCCGAGAATGAAAGATTTTGTTGCTAGTGCAGTAAGGTCAGTAATGAGCACACTGCGTTTAACACAACAGAGAAGCTCAAGAGTATTTTACACCAATTAACTCTGATGTCCACATTTATTCACTCCGGGCTATAAAGTTACTTGAGCATCGTTTGAACATGCTGATCCTTGCCAACAGTGCTGCCAAGCACAAAGCCAGACTTCTGCTGCCAAAAACAGCGTTCTCAAGGCAATCCGTTATTCGTCGCTCTGGGAAACGTGCCTGTCTGTGGCAGTAAAAGTTTCTTAAAATTTTACAAGAAGTGGATACATCATTTCAAAATATGACAGTGTTTTCATGATGCTTAGTTAAACATATAAGCTATATTTTAATAAAGTATAAGGTGTTTTGGGGTAACATTTCTTAAAGTCAAATAAGCTCCATCACTAAGTTCTACAACAGAAAATAATAAAGGTGAATGAGGATATGAGTTAACATATTTATTTTCATCAATATATTGTGTATTTATTACCTGCAGTGACTGCTTGTTAGTCTACACATCATAGGCAATCGCAGAACTGTGTCAAGTAACTCAGCCAGCCTCAACCAAGCAATAGGAATTATTATAAACAGTCATGCTGCTTTGTGTCTATTATAAGAGATGTCACAGATTTTCTCATAGAAAATATTGAATAAAAAATTATATATTTGAAAAATATCCAGGTAAATGAATTAACTGGTATAACACCCTTAAACTGCCATTCAGCCCGTTTAGGGTAGTGAAACTCCAGTTTCAGGTCCTTGAAAGCAGGGGTAACAAAACCTGGCAAACATCCACATGTATACATGTAGTTATATGAATGCCATGGATACTTTAATCAGTGTAGTGTATAGGCTGCTTGTTTTTATTTATTGTTATTCAGCTTTGATTTTAAGCATTATGATATGGGGTTTTTTTAACCATTAGCGTTGACTATATACACATCTGTTCAAGCAGCTTAGTGTTATAGTTCTGTGCTTGCCCCTTTTAAATAAAGTAAGAAATTGAAATAAATTACTTCCTGTGCTGCATTGTGCATCAATGCACACAAACAAATGCACAAAGATGCCAAATGACAAAACATATTTTACATTAGAATATTTACCATACATCCAATATATGGAAATATACATGAAAATACATTTTTCATTGATCATAACAACACACGTATAAATATTTGATCTAACTAAAGTGATGTAAATATTTCCTAATGGTTTCTTAAATATTTGGTCTTCAACAATGTACCAGAGAAGTAATAGTGTGTAATGTGTGTGTGTTTTTGCAGTTGGTTGCCAACACAGTACTGTTCACCAGTGTCAACCTGTCAGGGCTGTTTGTACGCATCCTAACAGAACGAGCCCAGAGGAAGGCCTTCCTGCAGGCTCGCAACTGCATCGAAGAAAGACTCCGCATGGAGGATGAGAACGAAAAACAGGTATAGACACCTTTTTTGCTGCACAAACTATGTGTAAAATTGGATGTCTACCCCCACCGCCCCATGCCTCAAGTCATTTTGCCACATTATTCATTTCTGTTAGATTTCATGCCTTTTTGTCTAGCGCATTTCTTATCACCGCCAACACTTTGCCCTATGATAACTTTGCCGCTTTCGACTGTATAAGTGACTTACTTTATCTTTTTTCCCCTCTCTTGCTCTGTTTCTCACACACAAATGTACACACACACACACACACACACACACACACACACACACACACACACACTCATATTCTCAGGAGCGCCTGCTAATGAGTCTGTTGCCCAGGAATGTAGCTATGGAGATGAAGGAGGATTTCCTGAAGCCCCCAGAAAGGATCTTTCACAAAATCTATATCCAGCGTCATGACAATGTCAGGTAGGACCCTATCATCAAGGCAACACTGCTGTGAACTTTTCCTAGAGACATTTGTGAATTAAATAAAGCCTTTCCATTTTAAAACAGTCATTTAGAGATTAGTATACTCATAAGAGATTCAGTGCTAAGAAAAACTAAATAATGTCCAGAGGAACAACTATAGAATGTTGGGGTGGTGTTTATGTTTACACTGAAGCCTTACTTGTATTTTTTACAGTTTTTTCTGAATGCTTAAACCCTAACTGTGATTCCTGTAGCACAATCTCTAAAACTATTCAGACTTATAGCAAAACCACTCACTGAGTTTGCAAAACTAAAAGCACAAAAACTGCTTTGCACTCAGTTTGCAATTTTGTAACACACACTTTGCAAAACTGTAGGCACAATTCACTGCACAACACTCAATTACCAAATTTCCAACACACTCCTAGCAAAAGTATACACATGTATGGCTATCATTAACACTAATTTGCCAACTGTCTGGCACACTTTCACATGTGAAAACTTTTTTAGATAATTCGTTCACTTTGCAATCTGCCTAAGCACTATAATACAGGTAAGCTGTGTGTGTGGAGTACAATGGAGGGAGCAGAAAGAGTGAGAAGAAGAGGAGGCCGAGGAAGAGGACGTGGAGGTGAAGAAGTAGGATGAAGAGGACGACAAGGACAAGGAGGAACAAGAGGAAGATGAGGAGGGGGGAGAGGAAAATGAGGAGGGGGGAGAGGAAAATGAGGAGGGGGGAGAGGAAGGGTAGGAAGAGTAAGAAATAGAATTACTGATGACATCAGAGCTACAATAGTGGACCATGTAATCAACCGTGGAGTGACCCTGAGGGTAGCTGGCCAATGGGTCCAGCCTAACTCGAGCCGCTACACTGTAGCAAGCACCATAAGGACATCTTGAAATGAGAATCGGTTAGTTGTGTGCTTAGTAGATGATGGCTTGTGTGTACTGTTTGATACGGAAACACCACTTTTACGAAGGTGTGAAGAGTTAGTCTAGCTGTGTTTGCTTTTGCAAGAGAACTACAATGTTTTGATGATTGGGTGACAGGTTTTCTTATTTGTGTGAAGAGTTTTGCAAAATTAGCCAATAGTTACAAAAAATGTGCTTAAGCAATCAGAAAAAACTGTAAATTGTCCAGGTAACACTGATGGCCTGGAAAAAGATTATGTTGCACTTTCTACTAAAAAGTTCCAAGCACTCATTCAAACAGTTCTGTTTGTGATATTTATTATATTACTGCATTTTTACATATGGCTGATGTGTTCACATCACTAAGGAGCATTTTAGTGTTCCAGCCTGTTGCTGCTTTCACAGCTTCATATGCTGGATAACTTAATCTGAAGTAACTAATTATATTTTAATGCAGAAATCTATAAAGTAACTATAACTCCTTCTAAATGTAATAATTCCCTTTGAAGTATGAAATTAATTTACATTTTATTTACGTAAATTTTCTTTTAAATAATCTGATTATTTTGTTAAGCGCGGTGCTTGGATATTATTTATTATATATAACTTCTTCCCTTTTCTTCCTCACTTTGTAGTTAGTTATGTCTGACCTTTAACCTTTGATTAGAAATGACTAAATATGTGTGTTTGAGAGTATGATTTTCACTGCTTCATTCTGTGGGGGGGAAAAAACAAAAACTTGATGTTCTGCATTCTCATTTTCATTACCCATTTTGGTATGCCTCGGTAACTGTTTTGCTACCTTTCCCATTTCATGCTCTAGCATTTCCTTGTTACCGTTTCATATCTTTTTCACTTCCTCCTTTCCTCTGTGTTCTCAGAGCAGCAGGGAGGCTTGAGGAGGAGAGTTTGCTTAGCCTTAGGATTAAGTTGCTACAGGGGATTAAATGCAATGGAGACCAAATTCTTGTTGCATAACACTTTGCCAGTGTGTGTGTGTTTGCTTTTGTGTGTTTGCTTTTGTGTGTGTGTGTGTGTGTGTGTGTGTGTGTGTGTGTGTGTGTGTGTGTGTGTGTGTGTGTGTGTGTGTGTGTGTGTGTGTGTGTGTGTGTGCTTTTGTGTGTGTGTGCTGGTTAAATATGGACAGATCTCAGTGGAGCTCTGCTGATTGCTTTTGTGCCTTGAACTTCTTCAGATAGCTCCACCCTTTGAGAGTGATCTGGACTGGATGCAGGCATGATTTATGTGATTTGGAGGGCTGTAATTAGAAACTAAACTGTGTGCAGCACAGTTTATGCAGTTTTATTTATTATGTTTTGAGACTGTGGCTAGTATCTTATTAAAACTAAGCCAGAGGGATATTGTAGTAATAGTCTTCAGCCAACCTGTGACCCTGAATTGATAAGCTGTTAGAAAAACGGATGGACGGACGGATGAATGTTTGGATATTGTAGTTATCAGCTACTAAAAAAGAATATATTTAAGTGTTATTTAACACAATACAAATTGTATTATAGAACCATACAGGTATACATTTGCAGTGAGTACAGTATACACAAACAGAAAATTAACTTACATAAACTTACAGTAATTCACTTTTTTTTTCAAGGTCAGTGATTTGTCAAGTCATTTTAATAAATTACCCTTTTTATTTTTATTTAGTGATAAATTATGATCAGAAATTAATACTGCCTACCTCTGGATCAAAGAGCCATCAGATTTATTAGGATTTAGCACTTAATTAAATATTTCTACCACTCTTTGTTTTTCCATATATAACATTTCCATAGAGTTGACATTTCCTTTATCCTTCCTGTATGGAGGATCAAAAGTGCCAAAATGAAACCAACAAATACATCTTTGGATAGTTTATCAAATGTGTCATGAATCAAAGTTATAAACAGGTAATTTATTAACACACAGTTAATTAGATATATAACTTAATTAATGAAAACATAAATTCATCATAATTTAGAACATATTTATTTATTTTACTATTGAATTAATTATTATTTAATGGTTCCTGATCAACAGACCTTAACATCTGATTAGCTATCCTGCAAGTCAAGACAAATCGTTCGCAGATAAATGATACATGCAGTATCACAGTCAGTTGGTGGTGGTGTGGATTTAAGACAGACAGGTATCCCAGAATGCTTATAAACCTAAAAATCACAATGGTGGAGGAAAACACCCCAAACTGTAAGTAAAATATGAAATACTGTTTCTGTGTCCATCTACAAGAGAAAAAAGAAGATAATTATATCTGCATTCATTTTTCATTCATTATTTGTCACTGAGAAGTAAGAGTTATGTATACATTGAGAGATTTGCCGAATAGTCTGTTGAATTATCAGCAATATTTAAGGAACTAGTATACAGCTTTTACCAACCTTTCCCAAATCAGCCCATTGTTTAAAAAAAATCACATAAATGGGCCTTTTATGAGCATTTATGATCAAATGTATTTTAAAACAACAAAGGTAATTAAGACTGTTGTGCTATTTTTATTGTAAATATTAATCGTAAGGGTAAAAAGACAGTAAAGGACAGAGTTAAAACGAACTGTTGTTATCAAGTGCACTGCTGTCTCACTGTAAGCTGTGCTTTTCCATCCAACCATCCCATCTAACCCTAAGTGTACTTACCAAGCAAGTATGCAACTCCAAACTCCGTATTTGGAACTAAGAAGGACCAACTGAAAGAATCGACTACGGACCAAAGTAACGGTTCTAGCTTTGGCCGGATTTGCCCCACACCCTGGCTTTGAGGTTGACAGATACAATAAATACATGATGCACTGCACTGCAGGAACTATGGAATAATTAATTAAATACTGAAATGTTTAAATATGTTTAAAATGAAATTAATTGATAATCAAATTAATTAATGATACATTGAATCAATTAATTATGTACATAATAATAATAATTTATATATCATTCAATTGTAATTCTTAATTCATTTAAGTCATGATTTAACAGTTTACTTATTTCTTTTATTTTGGCACTTTTAAGCTTCCAGATTTCCTCACCCCAAACACACACACACACACACGCACACACACACACGCACACACACACACACACACACACACACACACACACACACACACACACAGATACTGTTTATACAAAATCCTTATTAAGACAAATGTTCACCAGTAAACTTACTGTATCCAGTTTCATCTGACATTATAACTAATGATTCTTAGAAAAACAGCACGTGAGAAGAATCCAGGGAACATTGTGTTGCAATAAATGGCTTTGCTGTAAGATGACTTTTAAGGTCACCAATTAGAAGTTTTTGATGATGTGAAGTTTGAAGGTGCTCACTCACACTGAAGAAACTACAGTTTATTATTGCAAAATTTGTTGTAAGCATATTTCCCACTCCTCTGGGTTCACCCCTTTATTGGTCCAGCATCAGCACATCCACTGCCCACATGCTGTATCTCCAGATGGACCCATCCAAAATTAAACCTTGAGTTTTCACTTGGCTAGTGGCTTCCACTTTGTGATTAAATTGATATCACGTCATGCCATAAAGCAGTAATGACTCCCACAGGGAGAAATAAGAGATTAGCATCATTAGGGCAATAATTTTCTTCAAATATGTGCCATTGGAGAGAAAATGATGAAAGAGTATGTGAGAAGGATTGGATTACACAATCTTACATATAAAAGTTGCAGTTACCACCAGAGATGGGCAGTAACGCATTACTTGTAATGCGTTACTGTAATCTGATTACTTTTTTCAAGTAACGAGTAAAGTAAGGGATTACTATTGCAAAAACGGTAATTAGATTACCGTTACTTTCCCGTAGGAACGCTGCGTTACTGCGTTACTAAAACCGTGATTTTTTGCGTGAATGTCTCACGACAGTGACGTAAGCGAGTGCGCAGTTAGTGACAACAGCTGTGTGGAGATCAACAATGGATCACATATCGATTGTGGGAGAGAGTATGAGCGTGCAGCGTTTAAAGCGTGGAAGTACTGACCTTACTTTGAGTTTGATTCCATAAAAAGTGACAAAAACATTAATGTCCGTTGTGCGTGGGAAGAAAACTTCTTTTTACAGCGAAAAAACCCCCTAAACAAGCACCGAGTGCGCAACGACGTAATGGGAAATTCACAGAGAGAAATTCATAGGTTTAAATGTTAAACTAATTTATTCAAGTCAGAGAATGTTGCATATAATTAAATTTTTGCTTGATGCATAAAGTTAAAAGATTAAAACTGATAAAACAAGTTAAAAAAAAGAGACTTTTCCATTCGAATCAATCAAATCAAAGCACTTTTATTGTCACATCACATGTGCAGGTACATTGGTACAGTACATGTGAGTGAAATTCTTGTGTGCGAGCTTCACAAGCAACAGAGTTGTGCAAAATACAATAATGTAAACCAGCAAAATACAAGAATGGCTACATCTGAAACTAATAAATATATGTACAATATATAATAGTATACGCATTTCTGGATGTGTATACTAAATATTTTTCTACGTGTGTGTGTGTGTATACACAAATTAAATAGAGTAAACAATAAATAAAATATATAAAAATATACAGAGTTGAGACATGTGCAAAACAGTGGCATTACTGTACAGTATGGAGTGCATAATGTTAAAGTTCCAGTAGTGAAGCTGAGGTGTCTATGACGTGTTCAGCAGTCTGATGGCCTGGTGGAAGAAGCTGTCTCTCAGTCTGCTGGTACGGGACCGGATGCTGCAGAACCTCCTTCCTGATGGAAGTAGTCTGAACAGTTTATGGCTGGGGTGACTGGAGTCCTTGATGATCCTCCCCGCTTTCCTCAGGCACCGCTTCCTGTAGATGTCTTGGAGGGAGGGAAGCTCACCTCCAATTATCCGTTCAGAGCACCGCACTACTCGCTGGAGAGCTTTGCAGTTGTAGGCGGTGCTGTTGCCATACCAGGTGGTGATGCATCCAGTGAGGATGCTCTCAATGGCACAGTGATAGAAGGTCCTGAGGATGCGGGGGCTCATGCCGAATCTTTTCAGTCTCCTGAGAAACTGTTTTGTTTGTGTGTACTGACCACGTAAGATCCTCAGCCAGATGTACACCAAGAAACCGGAAGCTGCTCACTCTCTCCACAGCAGCGCCGTTGATGGTGATGGGGGTGTGTACTTCTCTGCACCTCCGGAAGTCCACTATCAACTCGTTTGTCTTTGCGACGTTGAGGGTGAGATGGTTGTCTTGACACCAGTGGGTCAGGGCGCTGACCTCCTCCCTGTAAGCCGTCTCATCACCATTGGTGATTCGATTACATTTTGTATGATGGATTATGCAGAAAAAGTAGAATTGGGCTGAAAGATCTATCACTTTATCACCTCTTCAGGTTGTAAATTGTGTTTTTAAAAAGTAACTAAGTAACTAAGTAATTAATTACTTTTGAAAATAAGTAATCAGTAAGGTAACGGGATTACTTTTTTGGGGAAGTAATCAGTAATTAGTTACTGATTACTTTTTTCAAGTAACTTGACCAACACTGGTTACCACAGGAGTAATTTTTTGTAACTTGCTTATTTAGGTTAATTTTAGCACTTTGCACTGAGTCAATGTGATGTGGTTCTGTAGGTTTTGGCAAAAGAGAGTTATAGCTGTTGATGGACATTTAAAATCAGACAGTTTGCAACCCAGGAGTAGCTAGCTAATTTAAAACTGAATGCGTTCAAAATGTCAAAACTTAACAAATATTTGGCAACATGTAGTGGTCCAATAATTACAGAACATATGTATGTTGTGACTGTAGCGTCTTTCAGTACAAATTCATACATTTCGTACACTGAGACTAAATGTATGTCATGTATTGTAGATATATTACAAAAAAAGAGATCTAAATCAGGATGTCTTCTGATTAGAATTCAATAAATTGATCCCCAGCTCCTCCAATCTGCATGCAGAAGTACCCTTAGGCAAGATAGTGAATAAAAAAAATGCTGCAGCTACATAGATAAAAAAAAAATGTGATACTTAAAAAGTGCACAAAATAAAGGACTGTGTTAATGCATCTTTGTGTGTGTGAATGAATGTGGTTTGTTTTGCTTACTCAATAATACCAGCCCATTTACCACATATATTTAGATTTTTCTTTTGATTTAGGTTGCTTGTCCATACAGATGTACAAGGGTTACAAACGTCAGTGTAATTATCCTAGTTACAGTTTTTTACAGTCGCTAACAAGCGCCTACCCATACTTCAGATACTTTTTCTAAACTCTTAACACAGACCCACACCTACAAAACACAATTGGCCAAATGGATAATATCCTTCCCAAAAATACACTTTGTTAAATATATACTAACTCCTCATTTCAAAATTAGAACACATCTTTCTCTGCACACACTAACTGTACAAAAACACTATAAATCTGACTCAAAATGAAATTAGTCTGTCAAAGAATAACACTTGTTTTCACTTCACAAGGTACATGCAGTCAATCAAAGTACACCAGGTTTCAAAATACTGGCTATTATTGACATTACAAAAACTGCATAGACTTTTATGTTTCAGTGTCACAGGTATTTGCATGCGAAACATGCAATCCACCATATTGACACCAGAAATGTCTTGGTTGGTAACTGTATGTCCACATGTACAGTAATGTTCACATTCAAAAGCATTCCAGTAAAAAGCAAACAAGTTTTTGTTTCTTTACTGTTTACCACAGGAGGTACAGTAGAAACACGGTATGATAGGACAGAGAAAGTTTTACAGTATTGCTTACAGTGAACAAAATATCCATGAAACACACAAGAGCATTCTGAACAAAAAAACAACAGCAAAAAGCCAAGATAAAAAGGGGGGGAGGGGGGCTAAAAAAAGGCAAAAAATTTGCATCTAATCTCTGCGATCTTCAGGGTTAGGCCACATGTTTTCATCAACATCACATCTGATGTTATCCAAGTCGATACACCTGGGATAAAACCGCCTGGTATGTCGGATCCACCCTTGGCAATCGTCAACTGTGATGTCCCTGGAGCCGGCATCCATGGCTTCAAGGAGGGACATCTGGTCATGTGGCTGATGGTCATAAACCTTCCACCTCCATGCAGAAAAGAACTCCTCTATGGGGTTGAGGAAAGGTGAATAGGGTGGAAGGAAGAGACTTACCAGTCTTGGGTGGACTTCAAACCATGTTGTTATTGCTTGCAAGTGATGGAAAGCCACATTGTCCCAGGTAATTACAAAGGTCCTCATGTTTTCACCCTCCTGACCCTGCTCTGGAACCAGGCACTGGTGGAGATCATTGAGAAAGGCAAGCAAGCACTCTGTATTATAGGGTCCAACCTGACATCTGTGAAGGAGTAATCCTGCATTTGCAATTGCTGCACACATGGTAATGTTTGCCCCTCTCTGTCCTGGCACATCAACTGTGGCCCTTTTTCCAATTACATTTCGTCCACGTCGACGCCTTTTGGCCAGATTGAATCCTGCCTCATCGATGTATATGAATTCATGAGGGGCCTGGTTGGCCTCCAATTCCATAACTCTCTGAAACAAAGTTTATGTAAGTCATGTTATTACTGTATACCATACTGTACTGTAACCTAGTATTGTGTAGGTTACCTACTTGCAAAGTGCAAAGCTTATAGAACTGGACATTGGATTGAATATACACTATACCTGGACATATTGTCGTCGTAGCTCCTTGACCCTCTCACTGTTCCTCTCAAAGGGAACAGTGTAGAGCTGCTTCATCCGCACTCTGTGTTTGGACAATGTCCGCGTAATGGTTGTGAGGCTGATTCTATCGATATTGTCAAATATCTCATGGTCCGCCACAATTCTAGTTTGAATTTCACGCAGTTTTATTGCATTATTTGCAGTAACCATTTCTACAATGGCAAGCTCCTGATCATTACTGAGGAGCTTTCCTCTTCCCCCAGAGGGTGGAAGACGTTGCATTCTTTAGAAAGACAAAAAATTCAACATATGCATTACTGTATGACCATATTGACATGTCAAGTGAGAATAGAAACAATCCATGTAAAATGCAATACTTACCTGTTGGTTTGTTGAAAGATGCGTATAATGGAGGCAACCGTTGACCGCCTCAAATTGGGCTGCACTCTTTCACCAGCCTCTCTTAGTGAAAGACCATGGTTGATTACATGGTCAATGATAGTGGCACGAATTTCATCACTGACTACTGTTCTTGCAGCCCTTGGAATGCCACCACCACGCATTCTTACACCTCTACCTTGCCCTCTCCTTGGGCCTGCTCTTCTCCCTGGGCCCCTTGCTCTTACTCTTCCTCGACCAGACATTACAGTGTTTGTCTTTTTTTTGTTTCCAAAAACATCACTCCTCAAGGTCTTGCCTTATAAACCCCACTGAGTCTAAGCCAGAATGGAAGAAGGTGTGGTTGGCCCAATTTACCCAACATAAATAAGCTGTGTCTCAATTATTCAGTTGTTTGTTTATTATCAGCTGAGATATATTTTTGATATTGATATTGTTTTTGTACTGATATCATTGCAGAAGCAGAGGCTTTTATACTGTATCTAAGGTTTGGAATATTGTTTTTGCTATTGTGGGATGTTGTGTGTTAACATTCGTAGATACTACAAGAACAGTCCATAGTTTTGTTGGGAGGTATAACTTGTCTGTTAAGAAAATGTAAGCATTGTGGAAATGTGTTCACTGACTGCATATTGGGTGAACACGACATGAAATGTGTGAATGGTATGGCCACAACAGACCGATCCTGTGCTAATTGTGTTTAGAGTTTTGCAAATGTGACAACTGTTTGGACAAACGCTTGTTAGCGACTGTAAAAAACTGTAATACATAATTAGATTTACGTGCCTTTATGATGTGCTAAGTGGAACACGTTCCTCACATTTTTCTGAACTGAGTATGTAGTTCCTCGTGCAAACAACATTTAGCTTATTCTAACTGCACCATCATATCTTTAACCGCAGTACACGTTAGCAATATATTAGATATTAGCAAATATCTTTATATCAGTAATGTTGTATGGTTTTATATCTGTATTGTTTGTTGCCTATAAAAAGGTCTAGCATTCTGATTTAAGCACTTTTCTGTCTTGTTTTTACAAGTAAGTGCACTGTGTCCTAAATGACCTGGACTTTGAACAGAACACAGGATTCATGCTTTGTGCATCAGTGCATGTGAGTGTTAAGATAATGGTGTGTGTGTGTGTGTGTGTGTGTGTGTGTGTGTGTGTGTGTGTGTGTGTGTGTGTGTGTGTGTGTGTGTGTGTGTGTGTGTGTGTGTGTGTTTCTGGTTGAAAGAAGGTAAAAATAAATAAATAAGTGACTGTAGCCAAGGATCACATGAGGTTATGAGTCATTAGGACTATGCAATCAATGGGATGCATGGCTGATTCATGCACAGACACTCATAGGGGCCACAGTGATAGATTCTTCATATGTCCTTATATTTTTTCAGGAAACATATGTGTGTGTTTTGAATATTAATTACCATAACAAGGACCATCTAAATAAAAGGGTACTGAAGGCAAGGAGACGTGTGCTCCAGGCAGACAGTTTAAAAATAATTAGCATTTTTGTGTACTCAGCCTCCGCTTCTAATACTCATTAGTGCATGTGTAAAGATGCTCGTAAGTGAGTGATGATCATGATAATAATAGCGTGTTTTGCAGCCTCTCTGTCACTCAACTGTTCTGTTCCACTTGTTTTTGTGGTGTCGTTTAAATTGAAACAATAGTGACTTAAAGGTTTAAAAAGCAGGTCACTGAATCAAGTGAGAATTCGAATCCTTGAGTAAAGTGTTGATTTTCACTCAGCTTTTCTACATTTCACTCCTCTGAAGGCGGCAAAAATGAAAGGAATAAAGGTGAAAATTCTTGCAAACAACTTAACTTTTAAGTGTTATTCAAAACTACTTGCATGAAAAATTACAACAGTTTTGGCTTGGAACTGAGCTCAAGTATCAAACAAAATTAGCTGTGTTAAGTTGAGGAATTAAATAACTGGGCATGTGTTGTGTAGGCTGATCACTCTAAATCAATTTGGTTCTTCTCCACCTTTTTCTTCAGCTGTTCTGTAATTCACTGCAAAAATTCCTCTGCTGGAAACACCTTTCCATTCATCAAAATTTGGCCTATAACTTCACTAATCCCTTTATCTTTGAGCTACCCTTGACTCCGTCCTTTCTCATATGTGGCACACAGCAGGAAATATTCAGTGTTTTCAGTGGGTGCGCTCTTGCTAGAGGTGAATGCATAGTTATGTTATACATCATGTCATGTTAGTTTTTTTTTTATCACATCTGAACAGTTCAGCATAGAAGAATTCTGTATATATATATATATATATATATATATATATATATATATATATATATATATATATATATATATATATATATATATATATATATATATATATATATAATCATAGTTGATGCATGAACATTTTACAGTTTTTTCTGATTGCTTAAGCACATTTTTTGTAACTATTGGCTAATTTTGCAAAACTCTTCACACAAATAAGAAAACCTGTCACCCAATCATCAAAACATTGTAGTTCTCTTGCAAAAGCAAACACAGCTAGATTAACTCTTCACACCTTCGTAAAAATGGTGTTTCCGTATCAAACAGTACACACAGGCCATCATCTACTAAGCACACAATGCGCCAACTGCACACTGATGGTATGAATACAAAACACATCTGGCGTTTGCCTTCCCTGTGCACAAGGTAGGCTATGTCAGTTTGAGCTCATACTTCTGTCATAGATCCATAAGCATGGAGGGATCCAAACTTCAAGTACTGGTGTTTAGTCAAACACATCAAAACAAACACAAGTGTTTATTTCCAAGTATAGGATTATTTGCAATCGCCATAATGACTATATGGGTTACGTGGTCTGCAGTGAACATGCTTCCTCTGCCCCCTCCTCGTCTTCCTCTTGCTCCTCCTTGTCCTTGTCGTCCTCTTCATCCTACTTCTTCACCTCCACGTCCTCTTCCTCGGCCTCCTCTACTTCTCACTCTTTCTGCTCCCACCATTGTACTCCGCACACACAGCTTACCTGTATTATAGTGCTTAGGCTGATTGCAAAGTGAACGAATTATCTAAGAAAGTTTTCACATGTGAAAGTGTGCCAGACAGTTGGCAAATTAGTGTTAATGATAGCCATACATGTGTATACTTTTGCTAGGAGTGTGTTGGAAATTTGGAAATTGAGTGTTGTGCAGTGAATTGTGCCTACAGTCTTGCAAAGTGTGTGTTACAAAATTGCAAACTGAGTGCAAAGCAGTTTTTGTGCTTTTAGTTTTGCACACTCAGTGAGTGGTTTTGCTATAAGTCTGACTAGTTTTAGAAATTGTGCTACAGGATTCACAGTTAGTGTTTAGGCATTCGGTAAAAACTGTAAAAGTAGTGAAGAGATGGGAGAAACACCCTTCACTGCATAGTTTGTCCACTAGAGGGCTTTCTGCAAATTACCTATTGGCTATGTATGTATTTGGAAATTCACAAACACAACAATCAGCTAGTCATTTGCCTTTATTAGGCAAATATCATAATAAAAACATGTTTTATATCCAAATTTGTGCCAACACACTTGACTGGGAAATGAATCAAGCATAGCATTCAACTTATTTATGTTCAGCCATGTTAGTAAATGACAAGAAAAAATAATCATAATGTCTTCTACTATTTTGTTCTTCCTTTTTGTAAAACAGAAAAGCTGAAAATTCGTGGATCACAACAATCATTATATTTTAGCATTAGCATCTACTGTAACCAGTAGATATTTATTCTAATGTGATTACAAATCTAGAATAAATGTAACTGATACTCTAACCTGCACTTTGCTCAGTTTAGTTCTCTTTAGAGTTTTAGTCCATTCAAGTTGAAGTGTTTACACTAACATGGTATTTAACATTGCAAGTATTTGTCAGCCCCAGATGGTTGCCAATTAAAACAGTAACACAAACTGAGTCCGCTGCCCCTCATTATGGTGACATCTGTGAGACAGCAAGATGACATTTAGCAGCTCTCTTCTCTCAGAGATCCAGCACTCTGTCACTTTGTGAAAACTCAAGCCTACATGAAAGCAACAGTCTGCCATCAGTATGAGATGCAGACATGCTGGTTGTTCGGGACAGTTAGTATTTGGTGACTGATCGAGTTCACACTCTTCACTGCCACATAGAACTCATTGCGAACACTTTTCATCACAGAGTTCTTTGGGGTATCTGCTCAAGCTGTATTAAATTATTAATGTGCACAACAGGATGTTAAACTCTTCACACTTTTGGAAAACAAAAATATAATCTGAAATAATTCTATGTCAGTTCTCTGACAGGGGACGTTTTGCCTATACACACAGGATGGACCTACCATTTGAACTACTATAGTGTTAATACAGAATATTTTGCGTTTTTTCTTTTTTAACCAAAGGGGCAGCAGGGCTGGTTTTAACCTGAACCATCCATCTAAACCATCAGGCTACTAAGCTTGTATCTCACTTACAAAGTCAAAACAAGTAGGTCTATGCTAACTACCTTACACTATGGAAATAAGTGCTATCTTTCATGATTCCTCTCACATTTTACCTGTTCAGTGTTATTATTGTCCAGGATTAGATAAAGACTGGGCCAGCTAAGTAAAGTAAGCTGTCTCTCTTTTCTGGGTCCAGTTGTGATGCCAAAAATCAGGATTAGACTACTCGATGATTAAAACACAGGTGGAATTATAGTTGTGGTTAGGTCGCAAACCACGCAAAGGGCAGAAAAAGCAACGACTGACATTATTAGTCTCGCCCGGGCTCACTGGTTTTCAGACTGTATCTGGCATGCATTACAGTTTTTTCTGATTGCTTAAGCACATTTTTTGTAACTATTGGCTAATTTTGCAAAACTCTTCACACAAATAAGAAAACCTGTCACCCAATAATCAAAACATTGTAGTTCTCTTGCAAAAGCGAACACAGCTAGATTAACTCTTCACACCTTCGTAAAAATGGTGTTTCCGTATCAAACAGTACACACAAGCCATCATCTACTAAGCACACAATGCGCCAACTGCACACTGATGGTATGAATACAAAACACATCTGGCTTTTGCTTTCTCTGTGCACAAGGTAGGCTATGTCAGTTTGAGCTCATACTTCTGTCATAGATCCATAAGCATAGAGGGATCCAAACTTCAAGTACTGGTGTTTATTCAAACACATCAAAACAAACACAAGTGTTTATTTCCAAGTATAGGATTATTTGCAATCGCCATAATGACTATATGGGTTACTTGGTCTGCAGTGAACATGCTTCCTCTGCCCCAGCATCTGGTCATCTAGCAATTCTGTAAAGTAACAATTTCAGTATTTTTACATCAATGGTATTGGTGTGTTTCTCATTGGCATATGGCAGTGCTACAAATCTTTGTGCGAAGTGACTGTACTAACCGACTCTCATTTCAAGATGTCCTTATGGTACTTGCTACAGTGTAGCGGCTCGAGTTAGGCTGGACCTGTTGGCCAGCTACCCTCAGGGTCATTCCACGGTTGATTACATGGTCCACTATTGTAGCTCTGATGTCATCAGCAATTCTATTTCTTACTCTTCCTACCCTTCCTCTCCCCCCTCCTCGTCTTCCTCTCCCCCCTCCTCGTCTTCCTCTTGCTCCTCCTTGTCCTTGTCGTCCTCTTCATCCTACTTCTTCACCTCCACGTCCTCTTCCTCGGCCTCCTCTACTTCTCACTCTTTCTGCTCCCTCCATTGTACTCCGCACACACAGCTTACCTGTATTATAGTGCTTAGGCAGATTGCAAAGTGAACTAATTATCTAAAGAAGTTTTCACATGTGAAAGTGTGCCAGACAGTTGGCAAATTAGTGTTAATGATAGCCATACATGTGTATACTTTTGCTAGGAGTGTGTTGGAAATTTGGTAATTGAGTGTTGTGCAGTGAATTGTGCCTACAGTTTTGCAAAGTGTGTGTTACAAAATTGCAAACTGAGTGCAAAGCAGTTTTTGTGCTTTTAGTTTTGCAAACTCAGTGAGTGGTTTTGCTATAAGTCTGAATAGTTTTAGAGATTGTGCTACAGGAATCACAGTTAGGGTTTAAGCATTCAGAAAAAACTGTAATTCAAATGCAAAAAAGAAATTTCACCCCCACCAAGCAAGTTTTTTTAATAAATTGGCAAACAATAAAAATGAGTTTAGAATGGAGTGTTTTTGTGAAATAAAATTTAAATAGCATCAAAAAAACCTCTGGGCCTCTAATCCACTGGCACTATAACTCACTAGGTGACCTCTATGACACTCTATTATGTGGTCTGGCCAGTCATGGGGTGAGAGGCAGGAAATGCCTTGGATAGGTGGACAACACAGGGAGACAGACAGCCATTAAAGATCCAATTCACACTCGACAGAATCACGAAAAAGAAAAAAAGTCAGGCACAGGGAGAACAAACAAACTGCACACAGAAAGGCATCACCCTAATAACATAATATTGATATAATAATTTGTATTTGATTTCTTTAGAAAACTGTTTAAATCAGATTCACATTTTGAATAAAATCCACACAAAAACACCCAAATGTGTTTTCAGCATACATTTAAAATGAGCTACTGAATCAGCTGACCTCAGGAAGGTTATTCCAATTCACTGACAATGCCAGAAGAGCAAGTGAAACTTAGATGGCTTATTTTGGGTAAAACAAATGCCAGACATGTCAGTTCAGGCACATTCAGTCCTATATGCAGCCTGTCAAAAGGGAATACCAGTACTCTTGATGGCTGCATTATATCCTAGAATGTCTCCTCTGTGATCCTCGTGAGAATGCTCTTGCTTCTATTTTGAGTGGCTCTGCTTGACTGCGCTGCCAGTCAGTTAGAGAATGGGGCAGGCTCTCTCTCTCTATTTATCTATCTATGTATCTATCTATCTCTGTATATCTATCTAGACTTAATTAATTTAAATGTTGCTTGCATCATTCCAAAGCAATACTCAAACTGATTTTAAAAAGTCATTTTAAGCACATTTCTTGCAGCTAATCTGACCAGGCTATTATTCTTGTTTCATTGATGCAGTTTGCTGTGATTAATTTCCTACATTGACTCAGATTGTTCTTTCCTTTGTCTTTTACAGTATCCTGTTTGCAGATATTGTTGGCTTCACCAGCCTGGCCTCTCAGTGTACAGCCCAGGAACTGGTTAAACTATTAAATGAACTGTTTGGAAAATTTGATGAGCTTGCCACGGTGAGTCAGTCTCCCTTCCTTGAAGACATATCCCTCACTTGCAGCCACTGTTGACATTGTTACAAAGTGGCTTTTTCTCTGTGTGCACACTTTTGCCGCAACACGACACAACTATAGTGTATTGTTGTGAGCATGTGGGGTTTTTGTGCGTATGTGTGTGTGTGTGTGTGTAATGCTTTGGCCACAAGCTGTTGGCACATTCCACTAGCTTAGCATGATGTCACTATGAATATTGGAAGCCCATATGATGCTTAATATGATTATCCAGTGCTTCATTTTGAGGAAGAGTTGACAGACCTCTTTAATCTGAGCCAGATTTACCCAGGGCTAAATCTTGCATCCTCTCTGGTTGTTTGAATGAACAAAATGAATGATTTTAAGAGCAAAGTTGTACTGGCCACAGTTGCTCTTGGTTTGCATGTGAAAAAGGTTTCAGCCAACCCATCTGTCGATATTTCACTCTTTTTGATTTTGGTGCTGAAAATCCGCTCGGCTTTTGTCATTAAGTTTTACTGCCACAGTTAATCTATTTGCTTTTCTATTTGACACCATCAGCACAAAATCTTTTAATCAAAACACTGTGCATACTCTGAACACATGCTTCCAAAAAGGTATGATATCACCTGTCATGTAAATTTGGTTAAAAATACTGGATGTTTGGTGAGGAGGTTGAGCCCCTGCAGATCACCCTGCCACAACCTTAGTAACATATAATCTGGCCTCTGTTACTTACACTAGCCACATACCCTTGTCAAATCCATTAATCCACGGGATTACAACCAACCCCTTTTTTGCTTTCATAGAAGGTTTTACTTGGCTGTGTTGAGAGCTTGTATTTTTAACTTGTTTGTTTACAGATTTAAATTTAGAACTGCCTAAAACGAGAGCTCCATGCATTTGACATATTGTCAAATAAATGTCATCGCCTTTCTAATTAATCTGTGTTCAGTTAGTTTCCCTTATTATTGTTGGTTTGAATTTCTGTTTTCATCCCATGGAAAGTTGCTGTTACTCTGCTATTTTATTAACAAAGTGATTCCTTGTTCTAAAACATACCAACTTGAAACGACGTGGCAGATACATTTTCATCACCCACAGATTTTTGGCTAGAAGACGTTTTTTCTACATTCTATATCTAGAAGATGCCAGTTTTATTGCTGTTGTGAGTTTTGCTGTCTCACTCATTTACTTACAAATAACGTGAATGGGCTGATCATCTTTCAGCCACTTCCTGGGAGCCTCATGTTACACCGAAAGGTTGTCCCCAGCCACGAAGCTTGTCATCAAATGCCCTGACCCAAAACCTCGCTCGTATTGATCGACTTTGGCAGGAAGTGGCAAAGCCAGTGACTCATAGCTGTGGTCACTGTGGGCACGCAGACTCCTCTTGCTCCATACGAAGAGCGGGCGATGCCACATGGCCACCAGGCATCATCTCATAATACCATTCCAGCACCATCCCCACACCACCTGTCCACGCTTTGGACTTGTCAAGCTGCACGGGAAGTGGGCCAGGAACACAGCGTTCTCCTAAAGTGCTGTGGATGTAGCAGACCAAGTCTTCTCTCTTCTCTCAAAAATTCTCAACACAAACGGAAATAAGGCATCAAATCTGAAGCACGCTTTATGAGAATGCCTATACTAACTGTAGTTTCATCTCCTTTTAACCAGAGGGAGCTTGGGAGTCTGAATTTTTATACCACATAAGCATTAGAGTGAAAGAAATACAATAAAATTTCAGCATGTCAGCTCTTTCACCACTTTTGAACTATGTCTTAAGATTATTTAGGACTAACATATACAGAAGTAATGGGATATCTCTGCTAGAAAGAGAGTGTAATTAAAGACGATAGCAGTGAGAATTGTTTTCTCAGAAAACGTGATAGGGAGTGGCACGCCTGTTTGGTGCTTTCATTGGTGCATCACCATGAAAAAAAAATTACATAAAAAAATTACATTAAGCATCGATTTGCTTCCACTTGTCTAATTCAGGGCGGTGGTCTGGCTGGAGCCCATCCCACCTGTCGCAGGTTGATGGGTGGGGTGCACACAGGACTGGTCACCGTTCTGCAGGGGTAGTGCATAGAAATACACAACCATTCAAGATCCACTTCACACTTAGGTCCAATTTGGATTTACCAACATGTTTTTAGATTGTGGGCAGAAGTCATAGTCCCTGGAGAGAACCCACACAGACATGGGGAAGAACATGCACAACGAGAGCCCCCGGCCAGCTGCTCGATGATGAATTAAATGTCAAAATTGATCATTTAATTTTTTTAAACAACTGGAGGCTATACTCTTTAGTGTAATTTGATTGGGATGGACTTTTATATGTATGTCTGTCGATATCAAAGGTGGACGTACCTACCATGAATCACCCATTAGTTTCTGAAGTTTTGTTTTGAACCCTTTGAAGCCATCTTGGTTTCAAAAAACCAGGTGTGACAAAAAAAGTCTGACTGTCAAAGTGGTTTCATTCATTGGATTATGACCTGTCAATCACAATTCACTAGCTAGCGAGCACACCACAGGAAATCCTCCATTTTAAAACACAGTATGGTCAGTATTTACAAAATAAACTTTTGTTTTTATTCAGTATTACCTAAAAAGACTGACTGAGCCCATTAACTCATCCGGAAAGTGTTTACAGAGGTTAAGACAGAAACCTATAGCCTTCTATAGAACCAGAAGTCTTTTTGAAACCACAGCTATCGCCACCTGGTGGTCCAGAATGCAGGTTTAAGGCACAGGTTGACCACAGTGGCATTAATTTTTCTTGATGCTCGCTTCTTGCTGGATAAAGGGTGACGAGAACAGTGAGGCTGAACAAAAACATAAAGGAGAAAATCCGAATGTGAGGCCTAATAATGCCAAGACACCGGTGACAGTTTTCTCTGAGTCTACAACCAACACCTATAACTGTGACAGTGGTCTGGGTCCCTTCATACTGTACCAAGGGCTGCATGTAAATAAGCACTGCCCAGATGGTAAGAAAATACAGTACATGTGTTGTCGCACAAGTTAATGGTAGTAATAATTTTTTTTTTTTTTTTTAAAGCTTCAGGTCTTGGATCAGGTCCAGATTTTCATTTTAAATTTGACGGTTTGACTGGAGCAGCTCTTGAAGCTACAGGTCAAGGTCAGGTTTAGGTCTCAGCTGTAGTCTTGTGCAGAATTCTGTGACCTGTCTATTTTATGACGCTACCAGATATTCGCCTCTTAGCGAGCTCATCTGTTACAGTACGCGTGCCGATAACACGTCATCAGATCTTTAAAGGTGTGATTCTTCGCTGGGCTGACAGGAGTATAACATATTTTATGCTCCTGTCCCCTATTTTTTTAAGAGACAAAGCCTGTATTTCTTGCGCTGTGTCATATTAAGTTGGTGTGTCTGTTGGAGGGGGTAGGGGGGTAGCTTGAAAATTGAAGTTTACAGGAAACCCACTCACACTGATCAGTATTTGCTGTTTGATTCCCACCACCCACATGAGCACAAGCTGGGAGTAATTATAACTCTTCACCACCAGGCTGACTACCACTGAGACCAAACACAAGGAGCGCATCTCAGGAAGGCTTTGAAACCTTATCGTTACTCAGACTTGGTGTTTGCTGAAGCTGTGAAAATACAACACACGATTGACACCCAGATTATTATTCCATACATAGCTGAAGTGATCAGATTTACTGTACTGTAGAAATCATCTAAACGTAGCTAGATGTTTTACAAATAATATAGAAAAAATATAGAGAGAGAGACAGAAAGATTGACATTTGCAGTGGTTGTTTTTTAAGGATATGAAGAGATGAGGGACATTTATTTCAAAGACACTAATGTCATTTGGCACACCAAATGGTCTTCTTGAGCCCCCCTCTCACTCTATAAACACTTCCTCTCCCTGGCTGAGTTTCCAGCAATCTGTCCAGCACCCAAAACAACAGTTTCAACTGTGAGAGGAACTGAGATTAATTTATGGTTGTTATGGGTGCCATATAACATTAATAGCTCTGTACTGGTTGAGCTTTTGTGCCCGTATGCGTGCGTGTGTCGTGGCTGTTTCTGCGACAAAGTTTCACAAAGCTTTTCATTCTTGTCTCCCTTTTCTCTCCTCTTGCAACACCTCCCTGCATCACAGCTTTCAGACTCCTCCGCTCCTTGTTTCTCAGCTTTTTGATTGACATGCAGCAGCCTACTTCTCTCAACTCTGTCTTTTATGCCCCGTGGTTCTCCGCACTCTCTTCCTCTTTCATGTTTCCATTTTTAGGATGGCTCAGTGATGTATCTATCTTCTGTCTCTTACTTCCTTGACAAGTTATAGGTTCCTTTTCATTCACTCATACATGACTGTTAGAGCTTATAAAATAACCCTTTTCTGCATGTGCAGGTCATGAATGCATATGATTTGAATGATTGATTATGATTTTAAGAGGATAGCAGTTCACCTAGCTGACAAACAAATGGCTGTACAATTATTTCCTAGTTGAGTTGTAGTAAAATATCTGCAAGTGATGACTCACCTAAGTATGCGTAACCTAAGATCCAACAATAACATACCTCAAAACCTGTTATTTTCTGAAAAAAATAACTTTAGAAAAGCTGTCTGTACGCCAGTTAGTATGAGCCAAATACAACTGAATAAAATATTAGCCAAAAACTGGATTGTTCTTAAATGGAGCACAGGAACTTGTCACTGCCCACATGATGACAGCTGCCTGCCAGAACGGAAAATCTGGGTGTAGACACAATTAAATAACACTGTTTGGGTTTGTCCCATGAGCAGATGCAAAGATTGCTGTCAAGTCCTGCTGCTTCCTTCAGACTCCTGTGCGCTAAACCCAAACCAAACAAGCCAGCGTGGGCTCTTGACTAGGAGAAAGTGGGAAAAAGTGTTTCTGTTTCAAGAAAAAAAATCACATTTAAGGTTTCTATTGCAGTTTTAACAAAAGCTAAACTTACATAATACCTGAAACACAGCATGGTGTAGATTTAACAGGAGGGTCAAAATGTAGCAGGATGAAGCTGAGATTTTGTGAGGTTTTATGATTTTTCTCACACTGTCTATAATGAATCTTTCTGTTGTCTCATTATCTCTGGTTTTAAACAAAGCAATACCACTTATAGAAATGTTTTTCTACTCTCCAGGATCATACACGGATCGTATTGTACTAGTTTACACATTTGTTTAACAAGCAAAATATCCCTGGTTCAGTGCCAGGAGGAGACACGAATCTGTCGGGGTCGGATCAGTGAGGTTATTTAGTGTGAAAAAAGAGCCAGCCAAATCAAACATGCCAAGCTGCCTGCTGTGGTGACCTCTTCCCTTGAATAAGCAACTGAAAGTAGCTCTCTTGCTATCATTTTGACCTAAGACCAGACAGAAAGCAAAAAGAAGCAAATGAATTAGGTAGGTCAAATAAAAGGAGGCTGTGTGCTACAAAATAAATGTAGCATCCTGTGAGCTGGATTTTAATTTAGTCCCATATATAATGGCTCTTACATTTTTTGTAACGATACTTCAATGAATGTTGTTTTCCTCAAAATAACTGATATCCTATGAGACTGGTCTTAATGTTGGTCTTAAAATGCTGCACGAGACTTAGTGTCCAAAACGACATTAGCTTCAACTCAGATACATTTTCACCAATTTCTTTATGTTAATTAAAGAAAAACGTGTGTGTTTCCAATTCTGATCAAACATTCAATAACACCAATGCCATCTTTGAAAATAAACCAGTCCTGAAACGCCAAACAGTTGGTATTTGCCATATCTGTTAAATGCTTCACATCTACATTAATAGATTTCTTTTTTATGCCCACTCACTCCAGCCCACAAGGCTGAGTTGGGAGGAGGAAGTGTTGATATATTTTTCATTTGTTGTTGCACAGAAATTAAATTCAATCATTAAAAGAGCTGGTGGCTAAAAGGGAAACATCCACGCATATGAAGGAGATGGAAAAGCATTAATGGGGCAGGGGAAATATTGAGTTACCCCTGTAATAAATCACTCCCTGTATTGATGAAATGTTGACATGAAAAACTTTATAAGCCAAAAAAAGGAACATATGTAATGGCCTTATGTAAAATTCATAAAACTGTTTGACTACTTCTAATTAGCTGCTGCAAAAACATTGCAACTACCAATATGAACAACCACAGGGCACATTCAGGAACACGTGTGGGGAGGGGCATTTGTCTTATGTCCTTTCAGCCCCCAAAAGTTGCAGGAATGGAATCTTTAGCTCATCAACACAGCAGTGATATTTGTCTTCGTACCAGAGGCAAAGAACTGTGTGTACTGCTCTTTAGGGACTTGTAGGAAATTAAGAGATGAGCTGGCTCATCTTTTTGCTTCATAATCATTTATTGAATGTTCCGCTTCCCTGTATTTGTGTCTCTCCTTCCCTTTGTCTGTGTAGACTGAAATGTGTGCTAAGTTACATTCCTGCTAATACTACCACACAATAGTTCTGATTGCAGTGCTCAGTATAAATCCTAATCACATTAAGACATGGCAAAAAAGGTTGTCTTAAAACTGCTTTTCTTTCTTTGTAAATTGAAGTAAGTGTCAAAATCTACCTAATGTTCTGTAACTAGTTACACTGATGACCACCCAGATTGCCCACAATGCTTCAGTCATATGACACTGGTAATCCTGCTTGGGTCTGAATCAGCTCCTAAGCCCTCACACTGCAGCTTAGCACAGGAAAAGTACAAAGTAGGAGACACTGTAAGCACCGGGGCTTTCCCCTGTTTCCTGTAGCTTCAGCTGTGTCTCACTATAGCCCCATCTGTTATTGCTCCACTTTGCCCAGAGTTAGGCTGAAGAGACCTCAGTGGCTCTGTTACAATATTTTTTTTTTTTTTAAAAGTTCTTAGTGGGAGTCTTTACAGTGCTGTGCAAAAGTCTTGAGTCACCTCTAATTTCTTATTTCTAATAGTTTCCTTCCAAGGAGGCTTCTAAGGCTGCTTTCGCTACTCATTTTCAGATGATTTTTATTTTTAAGCCACATTTCATTCACACACAAACACAAAAGCTAACACATAAATGAACCAGTGTTGTGGCAAAACAAAGAAGACAGCATGGCCACAAACTAGCTTTAAATCTTTAGGCACTCTGTTACTAGCAGCCTCTCCTTTTGTTTGTTTACAGATTTAAATTTAGAACTGCCTAAAAAGAGAGCTCCATGCATTTGACTTATTGTCAAATAAATGTCATTGCCTTTCTAATCTAAAAAGATTTGGGGAAACTGAACAAGTTGAGGGCTACTGTTTGCTGAGTCCTAATCAGAAATGGTCTCAATTGAAACGTGGCTGTTTGCAGTCATCCTTAAGGAAGGGAAACAAGGAGAAAAGGAATCCCAGCTCATACAAGAGCTGGACTGAAAATCAATGGCAGCAAATCTTGGAGCGATTCATCCAACTTTGATATTTTTGGTTCAAGTTTTGGAAATATGTACAGATGTTAGGAGACGGCACAACAGAGAGTGTCTAGTATAATGCTATATTTATCATTTAAAAAGAATAGAATTAGTCGCTGTAGAAGGGAATATGCTAGGATTCAAAAAAACAATTTTTTGTTGAAAGTTTCAAGAGTCCAGTAAAGGCTAGATCATGCTTCTTTCATAGTTGCTGTAGTAAATTCATGCTTTTCTTAATCAACTATATCAAGTGTCAAGAGCGACCAAGGCAGCAAAGGTTAATTGCAGTGCAAAAAAAGAAACCAGGAAGGCAGATAAAAACAGACCAAATTTAGAAAGCTATACATGTTATGTAGCACAATAATGTCATTTTATTTTCGTATCTATTTAAACTAGGCTATTTAAAATTGTAATCCTCATACAAATTAGTTGGTATTCTTTTGATCTTTAGTTCTATATATGGGGCTTTAATTTAAGAGAAAATGTCTTTCACAGAGCAAAACTGCCAAGAGCCGCTCAGCACACTGCTGCTGCATAACACTCGGTCTTTTGTAGGTTTGTGTCTAAGAATATATTTTGTACAAACAGCCGCCATGCCACTGAGTACTTAAAAAGCATGACCACAGCAGGTAAACTTGCACAAGACAAAGAGCAACTGCTAACGAGCCCTGGCTATCTTGCCGAATTTCACATGGCTCCCATGTTAAAAATAGAGCACCCGTCTTGTCATGTGCCCACCGATGTGCATAATTATGAGTCTTTGTGCTCTTCACATGCATGGCCAGCAATCCCATTACCTCCATGGAAACAATGAAGGGTTATGAGAAGGCACCCACGGTAACCTGGTCTCCCTGGTAAAATGAATGCCTGTTGCTCATATCCTGTAATAATGGGTTATATTTGTAAGCTGTTTTTTTCATGCCACTGCTCATTGTGTCTAAAGAGTGAGAGTGAGTAGAGAGTGACTCACCTTATTCCCTAAAATGAAACTGATCCTTTAATATATCACAGCATTGTGGGAGCCATTTTTAGTACGAGTCCATATTTTTAACATTTTTAATGAGATACCGATAAAGAAGCGCAAATATCTTTCTGTCGCAGTCTTGATTTGTTTGGCCACAGAACTGTCTCGTATACACCGCACAGTCAGTCTCATCCCGTCTTCACAATCAGCTTTTATGTTTTAATGTATGATTAGCACGACCATGTCACTTTCGTGACAAGCTCTCTAATTTAAGTTGCAGGACCATAGGTGGTGTCGATACTGAATGAGCATCAGGCAGTTTCTCTCAATAGCACAGAGGTTAAAATAGAGGGGAGAAAACTAAAAGCTGCTAAGCATCTCAAAAAAGATATAGAGCCACCAAAACATCAACTTTTGTCTTGGGAAGTTCTGTTTTAAAGCCTCAACTTCACTATTTAGTTGTTTTTTGACCTTCTCACCATGCAGTGCACCTTTGAAATGGTCAAAGACACTTAAGAACAAGTTAGAGGCATTGCAGGCCTGAGTTAACAAGGAGTTTCTGTAATGAATAGTGTATTTTGACATAATTTAAATGTACTCAAATCTTATATTAACGATGTTACCATTGCAAGTCTGCAAGTCTGAAACCACCTGCATCATGAACCTAATCAATCTTGGAAACCGAGCAGCCTGAAGCTACACTTAGAAATTAAACTGCTGGGTATGGATCACATTAATCAGTGTAAGGGAAAAATTATATTTGAATGACAGGATGTTTCAATCAAAGCATCCCTGCTCTTAGATGCCTCTCGTGTGACTTTGATTAAACTGGAGGAAAGTTGCTTTTTAATGTGTATTTTTTCAACATGACTAATTACTATTTTTTTGTATACGTTTAAAACTGCTGTAGCATCAGTTTGATTGTGTAAGTAAGGGTGATTTCTTTTCTTAAAAATTCTCCTTAAATTGTCTCTGTGACTGACAGGAGAACCACTGTCGCAGGATTAAGATCCTGGGAGATTGTTACTACTGTGTGTCTGGACTGACACAACCCAAGACCGACCACGCCCACTGCTGTGTAGAAATGGGTCTCGATATGATTGACACCATAACGTGAGTCTCTTATGCCTGTGGTTTTCATGTGTGACCCGAGAACACATTTACCCCTTCCAAACTCTGACGCAAAAGTCTTCAAAAAAACAGCAGTGTTCAAAGTCGGGAGGGGGGGGGGGGAGCTTTAGGGGGGAAGTAATAGGCTATGTTTTTCTTTTTCTTTTTTTTTATTTAATTAGAAAGTCGCTGTTTTCTTTGTATAGTTTGGAAGTGAAAAAAGATGCACAAGAAAGTTAGAGACGGAGAAGCTCCAGAAGATTACATCAGATGCTTTTCATGATTTGACTGTAAGTCTGTTAATTAAGATTAAGATCAGATTTCTCCACCAACACTGATTAAATAAAAATGCCCAGCTTTTCAGTCTTTTTGTTCTCGGTCTATTTTGGTATGTTAGAGCAGAGCAGAGCATTTCTGAACAGCTTCTGGTCCTTGAAGACATCGTGACAGATTGTTATATCTATTTATAAAGGACATTTGTGGAAACAGATTCTTAATTTTGGATGTGTGTATCACCTGCATTCGACCTCAATTATTTGTGATCTTAATGTTAATGAGATCGTTTGCTGAATGAATGAAATCAGCGCCGGGTGTACATTTCAAACCATGAAAGAGTTGGCAAATTAGTTGATGTAAACTTCTTATTTAATTACTATATGTGTTCATATACAGTCATACATACATGTAATACATTGTTATTGTAACACTGTGTTTTTTGTGCTGTTTTTAATGCTCTGCCAAATTATAGGCAAACTATTCGATTTAGACAGAGTTGGACAGTTGGGAAAAATGTAGTCACATTATTTGCCAATTTAAAAGATGACAGTTAAAAATTATGGAAGTGTTTGATATTGAAATGGTCCAGATATCATTTAAAAGTATTCAGATTAAAATACACATTGTTTTAAATCCAGTGGATTAGGTTATTAATTATTTTTTAAAGTAATCTGACCAAACTCTGGATATAGATAAAAATATATAGATATTGCCCTGCCATATTACCTCACTGAGACTCTCCATGTTTTTTGTCTGTACAGGTCAGTAGCAGAGGCCACAGAAGTCAACCTAAACATGCGCGTGGGCTTGCATACCGGTCGAGTGTTGTGTGGAGTGCTGGGTCTTAGGAAATGGCAGTATGATGTGTGGTCAAATGATGTGACTCTGGCCAATGTGATGGAAGCTGGAGGACTACCTGGGTCAGTACTCAGCATTTTAAAAGCATACAAGCCTGAACAGCTTCAGACTATTTGTCTCCGCTCTGTTATGGTACCCTGGAAAAAACATCTTGACACATTAAGTGATTTCTAACAAATAAGGTGTTAATATTTTTTGCTCTAGAATCAGTCTTGTTCCCTGTGTTTTTAAAGCATTAGTCGGTGATTTAAGCTAAATCAGGAAACAAGGCCAACTGCAGGGAAGACCCTTATGGTTGAATTTTCCCCACTGGACAAAGAAATAAAGAGAAGCACAGAAGCAGATTCAATTCATCCACAAACTTCAGGCAATGCAATTGTGTGTATCATTACAAACAAATTACCCAAAGAATCTTATTAAGACCCACCAAAGCAGAATTTCACAAGTTATTGTGAACACATCCTTTAGCTCTTGACTCTTCTGCTTATAAGACTTGTTTTAATATTTGCTCTGCTTCCCTTATCTGTACCACAGGAAAGTTCACATTACCAGATCTACACTCGAGTGCCTAAACGGAGACTATGAGGTGGAGCCTGGAAACGGCCATGAAAGGAGCACCTTCCTTCAAAAACATGAAATCGAAACCTTCTTTATAGTGCCATCTCACCGACGGAAGGTACCCAGTTGCACTTCTGTGTTTAGTAATATACTGTATTTATATCTTCAGTAAAAATGAATGAAATCACAGCAATAGTTTTCTATTTGTTTAAACCATTGCCTTGGATGAACCTTTTCGTACTGAGACAGTTTACTGTACATATTAGCTTCCATAGGTAATCCATATTAATTGACCTAACTGGTAAATCAGAACAGGACAGGTTGACAAAGCAGGTTTATCCTGGCCAGTCACTTCAGTAGAAGGATCTACTAGAAAACATGCTTCAAAGACTGTAGAAATGTAGTGCAGTTTGACTACAGAGCTCTCACCCATTTGTTGTTGAGCTGATCTCACGTTCAGCCTGTAATGGATTGGACTGGGGCTACAGAGAGAAAGAAGAAGGAAAAAAACAGCCCGTGGCATCTATCATCTTAAATTTGCACAGTCCGACAAACTTAAAGAGATATGTGTGTGTCAGTGCATCCACATAAGCATGCACATTTCCAACAGATGTGCCCCAAGCAGCTGGAGAGGGAATTTCAGTCTTGTTACTGTATAACTCTATAAAGCCTTCCTTCTCCTCTCTCCTCTCCTCTCCTCTCCTCTCCTCCCTTCTACCTGCCTAACAATATTTCTTGCAGCAGGTTTTATGTTATGCAAGCCCACGCTTGCACATAGGTTACATGGTGCCTTATATGAACCTGTTGTATCCCCGTTGCGTGTATTTTTCTTTGAAATGTGAGAGACTTGGCTAATCCTCTAGCTGATGGTTTAACTTCATCAAAGACACGGCTCAAAATAAGATAGGCACAGACTGTATTGTTGGATATGCTGATATTCTCACTTAGAGACATACGGTGGGGTTACAGATTAAAGGAAAAGCTCAACCCTTGACCCCAACAATTAAGGTTTGAAGTAGTTTCATAATGCTCATAATGTTGCTGGGGGCATTTTGCTGGCATGGTTTGGTTATTCTTGTGCCCTTACAAGGAAGGTTCAAATAGTTTTTAGCAATCACTTATAATATATATTAAATCATTTTGTATCTAAATAAGCGCGATCTCTCCCACAATTAGAGTGCCCCCATCCATTGGGTGTCACTGAGTGGTTTGATGAGTATGAAAATAATTGGCACCACCAGCTCTCAACCTTGTTGAATATTTATCAGCAATTTTGGACTGATTTGTCAGAAAAGGCTTGTCACTGTCATCACCTTCCAATAGCTTTTGGAAGAATGAATTTCTGTGTTTCCAGTAGATTTCCAGTGATCTGAAGCTGGTGGACAAATGGCCTTACTAAGAAATGCTATGTTGCATTTTCCCCTCAATTTGCCATTTGTCTCTATTTTCAGCTTTATGTGTTGATGATGACATATTTTTGTTGTTTCAAATGGTGCTTAAACACACGTTCTTCAACAGTTTACTGAAAGAGAAACGAGGGCATCAGAGTCACCAAAGGACTGATGTACCTTATTTTAACTGCATTGTTGAGCATGAGCATGATAATAATGACTGGATGCATGTGTCAAGTCCATAGTGCCTGTGCATGAATTATAGACCCTTACATAATATATATTACTGTATGGGATATCATGACTAAATACTTGTTCCCATTTCTTATCTGGTGGCAGATATTCCCAGGATTGATTCTTTCGGATATAAAGCCCGCCAAAAAGATGAAGTTCAAAACTGTGTGCTACTTACTAGTGCAGCTTATGCACTGCAGGAAGATGTTCAAGGCTGAGATTCCCTTCTCCAATGTCATGAACTGCGAGGACGGTGATAAGGTATAAACTCTCAGTGTCTGTGTTGACGTTTCTGTGTTTGTTCTTACTGTGATTTCCGAATAGACGCAACACTGAGTGAAAACCTGGTGAAAAAATTAGGCTTGTGTGTTCTGTGTCATAGGAAAAGGGGTAATGGAGCGTCCTTTTTTAAAGGTCCCTATCCAGTCAGTATGTTGGTCTTGGCAGAAATGTCAATGAGCCTGTTAACCCTTTCAGGCTCAAATTAAGTTTTTGTTGCTAATGCACAAAAGAATACCTGCAGTGGTACTTCTGAGTAAAAAACACTCATAAAATATGTATGTGGGGTAATCAGGTTGTTAGCTTTTAACTGTTGCAACTCTGCAACGCCTGCCTTGAGAGGGTTAATATGGCTAACTGTTAGAAGAAGTGTTGTGTTATTTAACCTTATATGTCTGTAAATTTTTGCACCTACTGCTTAAACAAGGAGTTTCCTGGGTCCGTGTGTGTGTGTGTTTGTGTGTCTGTTGTACATATTTTCCTGTTAGTAAGGTGTGTAGAATTTATATATAAACTTAAAGGTACAATAATGTTGGTTTGTGTGTAACATATTTTACAAGTGGCTTTTTTCCTAGAAATTTATGGAAGTTTCAGTTTTTAAGATGTTGGCCTTTTTAAGATGTTCAAATAATCTTTACCTCACACTGCATGATTATATGTCTCCCCATTAACGGTAATCACAGCATCCTCCCATCAGAGACAACAAGCAGATTAGCATAATACACAAAACAGTAAAAGCTTATGGCCTTTGTCATGGGCGGTTTAGTTGTAGTAAACCTTCCACTGAATGGTAAATTCAAATTCAGGCCACACACACTAGTGCTCAGTGAAAAGATGTATGCATTCAAGACACGAATGCAAGCAATATGAGGGACGAGGGATGAATGAATAGGATAGCTGGTGCAGCAGACACGGTTACATGATGTGTCCCGTGCCGCACTGAGCACAATATAGAACATAAGGAGACGTCAGGATCTGCAGGCCACTGTGTTTCTGCCTTATAAATAAACCAAAACAAGAGAGTGGGGAATGCAAAAAGAAATGGGGGGAGTGAAAATGGGCCAGATATAAAGACTGGACTGGTGAAGGGGATATAAACAGAAGTGAATATATGGAAGCAGGTAAGAAAATAAGGAAATAAATATGAAAAAATAAAGAATGAATATACATACGATGAGTGAGTAAGAGCAAGGTGAGGTAAGAAGATGGTATTACAAAAAAACTGAAGTTGAAAATAAGAAGTAAGCAAGTGGATACACTTAGAGAAGAGACAAAGAAAGGAGACAGTGGCACAGGAAACGAAGCAGAAGAAATCAGTGACATCCGTGAGCTGAGCACATCCATGTCATGTCACGAGCTCGTGAACACCGGTGATCCTTGATCATGCTCTGATCACCTACTGTGCTGTGTTCAGATAGCATGCTAACTTACATGAACAAACACACCTACACGTACACACACACATACCCAAGGTGTTTGCTAAGCTGCTCACTTTGGCTGCCGAGGACACAGCAGGGTGCTTTCAGTAATGAAGTTAAGTGTGAAGGCAATGTCCTAATTTGAAAGTATAATCAGCTGCCTGTGTTTATTGTTGACTCTTATTCATCCTTGTTCCTAATATGATAATACTCAGGCATTGCAGAGAATACAGGGTGCTGTATTCACCAAACTATTGTTGTTTAAGCTCTGCATTGTAAAGTGAGTGGAGATTTCTTTTCATTTTGTTTTCCACCAGCGGAGGGCCATGCGAACGGCTCCACAGAAAATGAGGAACCGCTCCAACGCTAACCAGGCTAATGTGATCCAGAGCAGCCCCAGAACACGGGTCAACCGCTACATCGGTCGGCTGATTGAAGCCCGTCAGACCGAGTCTGACACGGCAGACCTCAACTTCCTCACGCTCATGTATAAATGCTCTGAGCGTGAGCACAGGGTGAGGGATTTGAGAAACTGCACTGAGATGTTGCTCAATCATGTTACAATTCCACATTTTATTGTTTGGTTACTCGCTCTTTTTGGGTTTTGCCATTGTGCAGTACCACCAGGTGCCTGATGAGTACTTCACCAGCGCAGTGGTCCTCTCCCTGATCCTAGCTGCTTTGTTTGGCCTTGTCTATCTTCTCATCATACCACAGTATGTACCAAAAATGCTTCTGTGGGTCCCTTCTTTGTCTTTCTTTTTTTTTTTTTTCCCTTCCCATTATTTTATCTCTCCAGCTGCCTCTTTAACATACCGAAGTCTGTCTTACTAACCCCATCATTCCCCTCTCTCCTTTTTTCTTTCTCAGGGGCACAGTGGTGCTAGTTCTTCTCGTCTTCTGCATCTGTTTCCTTGTAGCTTGTATCATGTACCTCCATATCACTAGAATACAGGTAACTACAGATGCTTTCCTTATCCTATTGAAGTGAAGGTCTTTTTTTTTTTCATTTATTAGAGCATTAACCTACACCACAGATGCATCTACCTTCTGTTATCTGCAGTTTAGAAAACCTGGCAAGGGAAATGTTCTCCTGTATAGGTTTTTGCTGACCAAAGACAAATTATAAATGTATTTTGTGAAACCATGTAAGAACAATTTAATAACCACTAGCTTTGAGGTTACATCTATGCCCCTGTGTTGTATTTAAATTAAAATCGCTCTTCTAGAATTTGACCAGTTTAGAAGCTTTTTTAAGCTTTGTAGCTTCTCACATGCTTGTCTTTTTTCTCTTTTTCTTTCCTCAAACCCAAAAAATTCTTGTCCATCATAACATTTGTTCTTCCTCAAGCTGTACTTATAGTTATTAACACTCTGACAGATTATATTGGTGTTGTCTAAATGCATTCAAGGTATTCTAGGCAGTATTTATATAATAGTCTCTATATTTTTTTCTGTCAGTGTTTTCCAGGGTGCCTGACCATTCAGATTCGCACTGCTCTCTGTATTCTCATAGTGCTCTTAATCTACGCTGTGGCCCAGGCCTGTGTGGTAAGTGTAAATGCAACAGTAAAAAAGTGTCATCTGCCACAAACTACCCACCTGACTGGCCAGCCAGCTAGTAAGAAAAATCTCAGCGTGTTTTGAGCTGCTGCTGTTCCCTCTGATTTAACGGTGCCAGTGGGCTTATTTTAAAAATATGTTTAATTATTATTTTAGAGGTGTTGCTTTAGATGATGTGCAGTTGACTGTGAAATTAATAAAGCTAAAATTGTGGCGTTATCATAATTTAATTATCACATTTTTGCTGTGTTTACATATGTCATGTATAACATAAATCTGAAAGCATTCAAAGTTTGAATTATGGTCATGCTATGTATTTAAACAGCTTACACTATCCAGCTGTACAGTGCTGTTCAACTCATGTGTTTTGTTTTTTCTTTAATGAAATGTGCAGACAAGGCAGACCGTGAATGTAGATGAGCATTAAGCCTTTCTCCAGAAATATTTCTCACTTTGCATCGCTGTGTTTGCTTTTGACAGGTGGGCTGCATGCCCTGGCTGTGGGGTAGTGCCAATACAAACAGTTCCATCATCATCATTGATGTGGATAGCGGCGCCAACCACACCATGGCAGAACTTCCTTGTGACGGCGCCCGCTACGCCTTTCTCTCATGTGTGGTGGGCACACTTACCCTGGCGCTTTTCTTGCGCGTCTCCTGGATGCCAAAGATGGCGCTAATGCTTCTTCTGGGGGTGCTGTATCTCACCGTGTTGGAGCTCAGCGGCTTTCGCAAGACTGCAGGGTGAGAGGTTCACGCCACGACGTATTCAGAAAGCTCAGACACATTCCTGACTTTCCCTGAAGTTATATGACAACAATGAAGTGAGAGATCTCGCACAGTTGTTATGCATCATGCATTATGTGCGTCAGTCGGGTATCAGAGGTAATGCCTGGCTGTGTAATAAACAGATAGGCAAGAGTTGGAAGAGCATTTACAGTACATGTGCTGAGATGTATGTGTGTGGAGGAGTTGTTGCTTGTCTTCAGCCCACACACTCTTTCATTTTCCACCCTTTGAAGCAGCACACATGCTTATTAGTTCCAAATCAGAAGCCTAAAAGGACAATGTGGGCTGCATGATGGGACCACGTTAGCTATTTCAACCCAGTACTGAGGGACCATGCCAATTTTATTAGAGCTCAGATCCCAAATGTGCAACTGAAAAAAAATGATTATTCTGAATTTGTTCAGGTCAAGGTAAGGATTAGTTTTGAAAAAAAAAAAAACTTTTAGATTTAATCATGCACAAGTTAATAGTAATATTCCATGATTTCAGAATACGTTATAAGCACAATAAAGTTGTTTTGTTTTGTTTTTTTTGCTTGCTTTGTTTCCATGTCCTTCTAAAAAAGCCCTTGCTTTCATACTTTTGTAAAGTAACTCTACTTGTGATCACTCCCGACGCTGTGGGGGGTCCATTCAACCCTCCTGTGTAGTTTTCTGTGTGGTCTGGTCCAGTGCTGACTTGTGCAATTGGTCTCTTCCGCAGTGGGGGGTCCTTCCACATCCGGGGCTATGAGCCCATCCTGTCTCTGTTGCTCTTTGTCAGTGCCCTTGCCCTCCACTCCAGGCAACTTGACCTCAAACTACGTCTGGACTTCCTATGGGCTGTACAGGTCAGGAAGTGTGCAATGATATCTCTGTGCATATGAAAAAAGGCTATGGATATACATTTCTGGAGGATGTGCAACCATGCTTCCAAAGTAAACTCTGAAAAACCTTTTCTAGTTTTTGTTTAAAGGTGTTGCAGGGATCACATTTAAAATGAGCAAACAAATGTTTGTGTGCATGTTTGATCAAACACAACAAAAAAAACTTCCGTTAAAATGATTATTGAATCATTGCAATTGGATTTTTAAAAAATTATTTGGTTTGTTTTTTTTACTTTTTACAACGCAACCCAACTTCTTTTGGAAATGAGGTTGTATATTTATAGGCTGCCAGATGTCTGTTCTTGGCAACAAAAAAAGAGTAAGAAGCTTCTTCTAGCTCGGTTTCATTTGGCACTGAGCGTTTTGCATAGGGGGATAGAAGTGTTGAAGCTGAATTTAAGCCATTTAACCCTTTAACTAGCAGGATTAGTCATGTAATGTACCCAAGTCTATTAATCATACTCTGACGCTTACAGCAGTCTGATGCTCACAAGTCATTTTAGTGACACCATGTGGTGGAAATATGAAGCAAGCTTTGGTTCTCACAGCTATATCTGGATATTTTGTGTGCTACTTTTCCTGCCAGGCGGAGGAGGAAAGAGATGGAATGGAGAAAGTAAAGCTGGACAACAGGAGGATCCTCTTCAATCTGCTGCCTGCACACGTGGCTCAACACTTCTTAATGTCAAACCCAAGAAACATGGTGAGCCACGATAATAGACAGGCAGGCAGGCAGACAGACAAACAGGTAGATAAAAAGGCTGAAACCAGAAATGACTAATGATCACATCTAAGAATATTTTTTACTGTATTGTTTTTCTTTTCCTTTAGGATCTGTACTATCAGTCCTATGCACAAGTTGGCGTCCTATTTGCCTCAATCCCGAACTTCAACGATTTCTACATCGAGCTGGATGGCAACAACATGGGAGTGGAATGCTTGAGGCTACTGAACGAGATCATTGCTGACTTTGACGAGGTCTTAGTATTTTTTTATTTCTTTACTTTGTAAATTTGGAATTGTTTTTGCCTTGTAGTGTCAGGTGTTTATCGAATGTGTGCTTCACAGCTCATGGATAAGGAGTGCTACAAAGACATAGAGAAAATCAAAACCATTGGCAGCACATACATGGCAGCTGTGGGACTCGTCCCCACCATTGGGACCAAGGTTTGGATTTTCCTTTTTATTTATGTGTTTATCTTCTGTCCTAGTCTTTAAAGGGAATATGAAGGATCCTTTCTCACATGTACACTAACTGCTTGGTGCTCTTTCCCTCTGTAGAACAAGAAATCTGTGTACGACCATCTGAGCACGATAGCAGACTACGCCATTGAAATGTTTGATGTTTTGGATGAAATCAATTATCAGTCATACAACGAGTTTGTCCTGAGAGTTGGTAAGTAGACATACAATATAAACCACCTTGTTGGACTGTTGGGTCCGATTTGATGCTATATAAATAAAATTGAACTGTTTTGGTTCCCTGGCAAAGACAATTTAAATGTGACTGACTTTCAATGACTCTGTTTTAGTTTAATGTTTTTATGTCTGTGCACAGGAATCAATGTGGGTCCAGTGGTTGCAGGGGTGATTGGAGCACGGCGACCTCAGTACGATATCTGGGGTAACACGGTCAATGTGGCCAGTCGAATGGACAGCACTGGAGTACCTGGGAAAATACAGGTACTTGTTTTCAATTACAAATGATCCACAAATATGATGGAGTCAAGTGTAACCAGCTTGCCAAGCTCCGCTGTCACATCTACCAACACTTACAATAACAAATATCTATATTTCCTATGCCTCTATTATCCAGGTGACTGAGGAGGTTTATCGGCTACTGAATACCAACTATGACCTGGTTTGCCGCGGCAAGGTCAGTGTAAAAGGCAAAGGTGAGATGCTGACCTACTTCCTGGAAGGGAAGGTTCAGGGAGTGGGCACTGCAACCACTTCTTCGGTGATGCGTTCCGCCAGCCTGGCACGTCGGATCCACTCCTGTGGAAAGACGAGCGTCCCGACCAATCTGGCCAGCGTGTCCTCTGCTGCCAGCCTCACTGCTCATCCCGGCATGGGTAGCAACATGCAGATGAACACTGCCAACAGCAGCAGCAACAGCCAAGCCGCATGCCAACCCTCATCCTGTGTGCCCGCAGTGGGTAAGGTTGATGAAGAGAGGGCTGTAGAGGTGACAGAGATTGAAATTGAGACGGTGGCAGCTGCTGCAGATGTGTCAGTGTAGGAAGAAAGAAAATATATTCATCTTAAATAAAGCAAGAAAACCTGGTTGGAGGACTAGAAGCGTCTAGTCTGTACTGGCACAACCCAGGATACACCCATTCAGGATGTGAACTTCCAGAAATATGAAGTCATTGTATGGATAATCATACTTGCTTTAGGGATTTTTAACTGCTTGCCACTTTTCAGAGACAAAATGCAGAGTGCAGAGACGGGTACCCGGAATCTCAAATCCTCTTTTAACATCTCTGTAACAGATGATTAGATGTGTGGTTTTGTTGGGTTCCATCAGATCCAGGTATAATGAGCATATTTATTTTTTACTATGTTGTACATATTCCGTGTTCGGGGGATATGTGCGTTGATATCCAGAAAGAGACTGATCATGCTATTGCTTTTGCACTGTCTTTCTTATTATGCCAAGGATTCATTGCGTTATTTAGCGTAAAATGGTGTTGTTTCTTTTTGGTGTATGTAAGCATGCAAGTGTGTACTTGTGAGTGTGCGTATGCATGTGTGGTCAATTCTGAATTGTAACAAAACAGCACAAAACAGTCTCTTTTCTTTTTCTTTTTTTTACTTGGAGCTCACTGGATGAAATATGCTTTTTATGATACATATTTACAATTAATAGTGCATGACTTTTTAAAAGTTGACAGCCATAGTAATGATACTCCTGTTGAAAGAAAACCAAAGTACCGAGCTTTCCATAGATCACTAGCGATACTTATATTGCCTCAACAAAGATGAGAGAGAAAGTTGCAGTAGATGTTTACCACATGCTCGATCACTGGTAGAAGACAAAGGTGTGTTTTAAACCCTGGAAAGACAAAATCAGTTTTCCTTAATACATGACATTCTTTTGTATTGTAGTGCAATATGGCATGTACACATAATACACAGATAGGGGCAGCTTTGTTGATGAGGAGGCAAAAAGATAATACGAGGAAAAGACAAAGGTTAACAAACCTAAACAGAAGTCATACTGAGTTGGATTTGTGGTTCTATGGATGCTAGTTTATGCCAAAATGGGACCAGCGATGGAGTATTGTAGAACATCACACAGAGGGCCCACGCATCCTTACATACAGATATCTAAAGGAGTTAAGAATGGCATTCATCCACACAGAAGAGAGCATATACTATAAGCACATGACTTCCACAAATGCATGACTAACTCCTTTAGCCTAAACATTTCAAATGCTGTAAGTACTTTCAAACATTTCCTTGAGGCCACAGAAGATTTCCTGCAGTGTCTCGCTGCTGTCGTCTTTCAGGCATACACATTACTGTACTATTGCTTTTTGTTATCTAGCAGCTACATTTTTGAGTTTTCCTCGAGAAATTTTAGCTTTAGCACATCTCTCAGATATACTGGCAGAAACATGATGCGCTTCAGATTATCTTTATAGCCTGTATCTTTATCAGCACATAGAACTTTCACTCGATCTGCAAAAGTGTAAATACATCACGTTTCAAGTTCTTGCCTTACTCAATAAGCTTACAGTGATTGCAACTTGCCTTTTTAGATATATTCACTTTGATATGCAGATCATACTTTTTGTAAATAGTCAAAAGTTGTAAACTATGTTGTATCTTGTACAGTGTAAAGTTGGGTTATTGAATATTTTGTAATAAAGACAATATTGGTGTATAAAATATCATCAGTATCGCTATGATAAAGAAAGTAGTTTCTTGAGTTTTGGCTACAAATGTGAAAGATCACCTTTTTTATTTTTATTTTCTCAGACATTATTTAATCACTTTCGCTGTAAAAGTTTTCTTTCTCAACAGGAAACTATTTAAGACAATAACATGTTTATCATGTCGGTCAATGTACTTTGACAGCCCACGGCTAGATGGATGTCATCATGTGTCAAACACGGGGCAGGGGCCAAAACTGTTTTCCTGGTACTGATGTAAAGTTTGTTTAAGGTTCACTCAGTGTAACAGTTAAGTCAACAAACACTTCATTTGCTCACCTATTTAGCTCTTTTATGGGCTTGGAGAGAGGAAACAATGCTTCGTTTATGTAGTTTTATGTTGATTTACCTTGATGAAGTTCTTCATTTACTAAAAGGGGTGATATCATTGAGCTTTTAAGTTCATGTCACCTTCACTCTAATTGAAGTCGAGCTCAAACAGTAAAGGGAAACTACTGCAAATAATAGTTAAGGAGCAAGTCTCGTCATGGTGTCATCAGGGCCAAAGGGGATTGAAATGAGTAATTTGGTTGTTGCACTCCTGAATGGTTGGAATTACATAAAGACAAATAGCATATGTCACAAACAAGAAAATGTAACTTGATTATATATATATATATATATATATATATATATATATATATATATATATATATATATATATATATATATATATATATATACCCATAAATTAATGATTTATGTGAACATTTTTCTGTGAACAAAGAAAATACAATTTGCTAGTCTGTATTAAGAAAAAAAAAGAGCATTTGTAACACATTTCTACTTCAAAATGAATTTTGACCACAGTTTATATGCATTCATTCTCTCCTCATCAGTAGTCTATAGAGATGCAGAAATCCATGATAGTCAGACAAATTTAATCTTTGATGTGTTGGCAACCAAATGGAAATCTTGCACACTGTCTGCCTTCTGCCTGTATATTTATTAAATTACTGTGGTTAAGTCTATTGGACCTTAACCAATAACTCCACATCCTGGGTTATATACACAACACAGAATTATTATTTTATTTATTGATATTTTAATACATAGATCAAAATCTTCATTCCTGAACAATGCTGTAACATATTGATATATGACCTTTTTTGCTTTGATACCTATTAATATGTGACATGATGGAAAAGTCTGAAGTTAATGATTTCACTGATGCTATAAGTTTACAACTGATATATACCTGAAAGTATTCACTAATCAGACTAAGTAATTGGAAGTCATTTGATACGATGTTAGACTAAGGCATTTGCTATACTAACCTCAAGAATGCTTATTAGTTTCTTTTTTTAGCCAATTGGAATTAATTAATTTTTAAATGGTAAATGGCCTGTATTTATATAGCGCTTTACTAGTCCCTAAGGACCCCAAAGCACTTTACATATCCAGTCATCCACCCATTCACACACACATTCACACACTGGTGATGGCAAGCTACATTGTAGCCACAGCCACCCTGGGGCGCACGGACAGAGGCGAGGCTGCCGGATACTGGCGCCACCGGGCCCTCTGACCACCACCAGTAGGCAACGGGTAAAGTGTCTTGCCCAAGGACACAACGACCGAGGCTGTCCAAGCCAGGGCTCGAACCAGCAATCTTCCTATTACAAGGCGATTACACGGCGAACTTCCAACTCTTGAGCCACGATCGACCCGTAAATGGTAAATGGTGCAAAATGGTGCAAAATTAACATTGCTGTCACAATAATAGTCACAATAAGCTGAGTGACTTTAAGCTGCATTGCTTTATTTTGCATGTATATTGTAAAATTAGGCAATGCAAGTAATTTTCTCATGCACCTGCAATGACCTGTCAAAACATCTGTGAAAAATGTTAAGCCTCTGCACCTGATTTCAATAATCAACTGATGACAAGGAGGCCACACTCACACCAGAGACTGCAGTATCTTTACTCTGGTTCCAAAAAGCTCAGCCATCCAGCTAAATGGACATTCAACAGCCAAATGTAAGCCTAATCTGTTATCACTATTCTTTGAATAAAGCAAATCAAATGATAAAAATGGTAAATGTCATGAGTAAATAGGCTTTTTGATGGAACAGAGACCTGGTCTGGAGCCCATCCAGGAAGAGTCAGAGCTTGAGGATGAAACTGAAGGGAACAGAACAAGAGAAGGAAATGAGGGCGATTTTCCATTTCAAGTAGGTGTGGAGGAAGAGGATGCGCTGGCAGAAGATGAGAGCGATAAAGATGATGATGCTGCTCAACTGAGGGTTCTGAGACCTGGGAGGCTGTCTCGTTCCCTGAGCCAGTTTTCAAACCATCCACACGAAGGAACCGAGAGCTTTTCCGTGTCTGATGTGAGCACGCTTTCTTTTCATCTACGTGGTGAAGCTACAACACCAGGACAGCCGAAATTTACAAATGTAAGGAGATCCAATAGCAGTAAGGTGAAAATAAAGGTAGGTGTTACTGAGTATTTACTATTTGCTTCTATTTAAATAAATAATAATAATTTTTAAAAATCTGAAAAAAAGACTAGTTTATTTTTGCTTCAAGGCCTCCAAGATTAAGTGGCAGAAACCGAGAAGATCTAAACAGCCAGTCCCGAAGCCAAGGGAACGCTCTAAGAAGAATTTAATAGCTGTGAGTATAATTTTAAGCAAAGCTGTCTTGACTTAAAAAAAAATATGGACCTTAATTAAATCTCTTTTCCACTAATGCCCTCTAACATATTTCAAAGGAGGAACCGTTTCCCCCCTGGCTAGCGGATCTGATGGTCAGCATCGAAGAGGCAACAACTCATCAGCTAGTGATTGAGTGACATCTCGTGAGGTGAACGTGAAACATTTGGGACACACCAACCTGGGACCTCATTCGTGACAAACTGAACGTTGAACAAATTCTGCCTAATGTGCCTTATTTAAGGAAGCCACTGACAAGAGAGTGAAGTCCATGTGCGGGCCCGTTTCGTTTGTTGTTATACGTGAATAAACAAAAGGCACGATAGCTGGTTTCATTACACAAGAGTTCAATGCTTAGAGAGAACATGATGTGTATATTTTGTGCAAGAGTTAATTGTGTCATTGTGTTATCTTCAGTTTGGTATTTGTGCTTCTATCCCGCTACTGTCTTCGCTGTATTTTTATTTTGTGTATCAATCCCTTTTTCAACCAGCACTTGCTGCTGTTAGGTTCAAGCTGAACCCGTTTACCGTTTCTTAAGTTACTAGATTTGGATGCCAGTGAAGAATGTAACACGAAGAACCAAAGCTCTCTTCAGCAAGCATAGCAACGTCAAAGCTGACCCCTCCCCTGCTGTGTGGGAGCAACATGGCTGGTGCACTTTAGTGTACCGTCAGTCAGAGTTGACTCAAAATAAATCAATAAAATTTATTTTTCTATTTTTTACGAAAAGAAAGTGTTTTCACCCAACCTATGTAAGCTAAAGTAAATCTGCATTAAAATACATATTAAAGTTTCAGTTCATGCACATGCAAACGTAGTAACGCCGTGGTCCTTTTCTTACATCATGATTATGTTATTAAATTAGTAAAATGTGTGCGATTCACGCATAGTCTGCAGTACTTTAAAGAGGCGCTAATGCAAACTTCTTTTATATACTGCTGGGTGTACACATTTCTAGCAATTTAAAGGTATAAAGGTTTCATTTAAAAGCATATTTTTCTCTAGTTAAGATTAAAAAAAATTTAAGATATTCAAAGACAACATATTTTACTTTCCTATTAAATGCAAAATGTACACACACAATGTGCTCATTTTTGTTATTTCTCATTGTGCCCATATCCTCACATTCATCAGCATTTTATCTCTTTAACTTCATATTTTTATCCCGGGACTGTACACATAGTTTTGTTATTAAGACCTGTGTTTTTAGTAATTGGTCCTGATGACTGTATCTGTTTCCATGGTGAATAATTATTAAATTAAAAAAAGCAATTAAAAGTTTGCAGGGTAAAAGCAAGTTCTTCAGTGAATGAAAAGCACGGGATCACTGCCTATTGAAATTTGTGTCACACATCGTATGACTAAAGGTATGTGGCATTTGACTTAGGTATTTATGACAAATATTACAGCAAGGAAACGGCCATTTACTGCCATCTTTTCCCAGATAAATGTGTCGTTTCACCATTTCTGGGTTATGCAAGGCAGACTGGGTTATCACACAGGTCGATAAACAAGGTGGAGGACCTTGTTTGTTTGCATGTGTGATAAGAGGAACCTTCACCAACAAGACTAAAAGGACAAATAGGACTTTTTTCTGTCAAAACAGTGTCAGCACCTAACCTGTCAGAATTACTTCACAAGATAAAGTTTTGACAACACCCATAAGACAGTTTTTAACATTAACAAGCCATTGTAGCAAAGCCTAGAGCTCCTTGGATCACGTGATGCTCTCTCTTAAAGACGTTATTCACTATTCATCATTGTACTGAATTTCAGCAGCACTGTTCAGTTGTTTTCATAACTCTAAAGTTAAAGAAAGATGACTAATGCACGTCAAAAGTTGTTTTGATGTGCATTCCAGCGTCAATATTGACAAATGACCTCAAACTACGCAAGGCAAGCGGGGTCATCCACCTTTTACAGCAGCTTTGTGAAAAAATATTTTATATCTGTGCTGAGTCAATTATTAACCCTTCTGGAGGCCAAAGCTTTCATATAAATACTGCCAGTTCAGAGAAGACTTGTTAGAAGAAACTGACAGTTTTAAACAACGTCTAAAAAGCTAAAGAATTTCATCAGAAGGAAATGTTTGGATTAAGCGAGAAGCTGACGTTTGTGGCAGCGGCGGCTCTGGTTGTCTTGTCCGTAGTGAGGTCATCTCCGGTGGTGGGGCCAGAGCCCATCCGCTGTGCCCCCTGTACTCAACAGAAGCTGAACGACTGCCCCGCCATCCCAGCAGACTGCAAGCAGGTGTTAAGGGAGCCAGGCTGTGGCTGCTGCATGGCCTGTGCGCTCGAGGAGGGGGCTTCCTGTGGAGTTCACACAGCCCACTGTGCTGAGGGTCTCCGCTGCACTCCCAGGCCTGGTGAAGCAAGACCACTGCACGCTCTGACCAGAGGACAAGGAATCTGCACTGTAGACCTCCGCCAAGGTAGCCTGGCTGTTTCATATGTGCTCATATTGATATTCATTAATTAAAAAAAGTTCACAGCATTGAAATTACATCTTTAGTGCAACCCCATTCCATTTCATGTGCCATGTATGCTCTCTGTTTCCTAAAAATTCTACAGAGGAAGATGGAGGAGTCCCTGACCATGGCTCGTTGCAGCATGGTCCCTTTGATCTTGGTGACCTTCCCTTTGATCACCAAGATTTTGCTGAAGGCCAGGAGAGTCTCAAGGCTAAGGTCAATGCCATACGCAACAAACTGGTGCAACAGGTGAGGGAAAAAATAAACAATCCGACTAACTGGTTATTCAAAGTAATTCATCTCTCTTTCCACAAGAGGGAGTAGATGGCTCTGAGGGGGTGTAGATAATTTGCTGGTGCATTTGTGTTTAGGAGACTGTAGCTCTCATTGTTTCTCTTCCTACACAGGGTCCATGTCACACTGAACTGCACGAAGCACTGGACACGATAGCCACCTCTCAGCAGAGGTTAGGAGAGAAGTTCACAACTTTCTACCTTCCCAACTGTGATAAGCATGGCTTCTACAAGGCCAAGCAGGTGAGAATTTAACTTTTTGTTTGTTTTTTCAGAAATTTCACCATAACAAAATGAATTTTGACTCCCAAAAGGGATTTATTATAAAATAATGAGTGATTTATTTGTGAGAGATGCCATTTTTATTTCCTTTTCAGTGCGAGTCATCTCTCGTTGGACCACCCGCTCGCTGCTGGTGCGTCTCGTCTTGGAATGGGAAGAGGCTCCTAGGATCGAGCGACTTGGTCGGTGACTCAGAGTGCCATCAAGAAGTTACTCACTGAAGGATGGACTCTGTTGTCACTCAAAAACCAACTTTCACACACACAAAGGCACACACATTAACAGCAACAGGAGGTCAGCCGCCTGATGAGCCGGCTCTCCTTTGCAAAAATGAAACTGTGAAAACTTATTTGAGTGGAGGAAATTTCCTCCCATCTTATTTACGTGGTGTATGTATGATCAACTTATTTATTCGCTGCCTGTATATTCTTACAAGCATTAACCATTTGTCATTTTTAGATCTTTTATATGTTTGCCTGTTTTATTTTTTTCAGTTGTAAATATAGGGCGACACTGTATACATTTGTGTTTCTGACTAAATAACTCCATTGCTCAAAACCACAGGTCCATTACGGTGCCAAGCCCATTTGAGAGACTTCAGGATAAATTTTTGTTTAATTCATTCATAACTAGAGCTGTGCACGGCAGCAAACAACACAGCAGCTCATTCATTCATTCTGTTGACATTGTCTGAATGTATCTCCATTGGCGTTTCCTCAATGGGTATTGGGTGAAATGCTTAAAGTGCCACAAGTATGTGCATGGTGGCCTAGCACAAACATATCAGTGCTCTTCCAAGCCACACTGAGGTTTGGGATGGGTTGTTCATCATTCGTCTACCTCTGCTGGTCTCTGCAGGTCCACAGTTTGAGCAGAGGATTTCTGAGACCTCTTCTCAGCTACATCTTCTCACATTAGGGACTTTATGTGACCTTTTCTTTATCTGACTACCTACTCTAGTATTTATTATCATTCACTTGTGTTTAAAGATTTGTTTGTTGTTGTAGCTATGTGCAGTAGATCCAGTTTCAACTGAATGCTAATTGCCCTGGAATGCTGCTTTTTCCATTATTGGGTTTGTTGTATATACTCTAATTCTGTGGATGTGCATCTTAATAAAATCTTATTTTATCACAAAGGAGTTTTGTTTTGTGTCTATCTACAAAACATTAAAAACAACAATACTTGGGTAACTTTATACTGCCTTTATTAAGTAAAAATAGACTTCTGAGGGTTGCATTGTACATGCAAACAGCATATTTAAACTGACCACTTAATCCAAGACAAGTGCTAAAAAAATATCACTGGCTACACAGAGACTGGAGATAACTGTAAGGACCCCTTATCTCTTATATTCAGCTTATGCAAAGCGACAACAAAACAAACAAACAAACAAAAAAACCCACACACGCACACACAGTACAGATCATGAAACAAAATCTCTTTTTCCGTGGCGTGAGACCCAGAGTAAAAAATAACTTTCTATGCGCTGTGTTGTCTGAGCCGCACGGTCCCAACCAACTCCCTACTTGGAGCAGGAAGCAACCGGAATAATGGAATTCATACAAATAGGAGTTCATACTTAAATCACTGCATGCTTACTTATTCAAATATACATACATTGTCAAGACAAAACACAATGGCTTTATAACAAATCACAAGCATACAAATAATGATTACAAATCACAAGCATTTACACATATGCAATGCCATTTAATTGTGCGTAAATGAAGAGCTCTCTTATCACTGCTTGTGACATGTCTTTGTGCTTTAAAATCAGAATAAGGCCTCTGAGATAGTTTCTTTAGGTGTAACATTATTCCAAAAGGTGTCCGGGTTGAATCTGAGACAAACAGGTTATGAAGAATCCATCCATGTACAGAGGCTACAGGCTTTTTCTGCCCGGTACTCTTCTGCTGCGCTCTGCGCTGTGCCTCAGAAAAAGGTCCCACAGGCAACAGTTAGAAATAGCAAACATCCATATATCGGCTGAGCCATCTCTTGACCTCTCTTCCAATATCCTCGGTTTCTTCATTTGTTTACAGTTCTTGCCGTTCAATCTCAGCCTCCCTCCCTCCCATCCTGCTCTGCTCCTATTGGCTGTCAGAGTTGTAGTACTGGGTATCTCCTCGCTCCCTCCTATCAAGACCTGGCAGAGGCTGCCCATATTTGTCCACACACCAACAGTAGCCTCGCTTTCTGCCTTTGGAAGGACGGCACTGAAAGTGAAGGAGAGAACAAGGTGAAGCGAGGGAAGACCGGTGGGGGGAGGTGGGAAAGCTGAATGTACAAATCCGGTTGAATATGAAGCATTATGGATAACAGGCCACTTTAGTCAATGAAGCAGAAAAGCATAGTTAAGAGTCATTAATGGTCAGATTGTGCTGAGCCTTTGCTATCCAACACGCTGTGGTATTTTGAGCTGCTTTTATGGTCTACCTCCTGTTACACACACATATAGAGACCTTTAAGGTAAACAGAAACCTGGTAAAATATTTGCTTAGTCCCGTTTGTGAACAACTGTGAACCAAGATCTATTTTCAGAAGCTGGTGGCCAGTACGAATCATCTGTTGCTGATTATACCCCACAGCTCCAAATTATGGGTAGGCCTACTACAAATGACTTACAGAGTCTGTGGAGCTACCCAAGGGCTGTTATTTTACTGCCAATTTTACTAAAGGTCAACCTCCACTCTAGTTAAACATACAGCCATTCATTTCAAGGGCTAAAGCAACACTTGCTGCTGCACAGAAGAGACTGGTCACGCGGGGAGACATCCTTACTCAGTGAGGTCTGATCTTAGGTGGAGAGTTTCATAAACAGTCTTTATCATGATGAATGAAAAATTCTTAGTGAACCATAAATTTTGGCGGCAAGTTAAAAAAAAACAAAAAAACGCAGGCTGTCTATTGGGGAAACAAATACATTAATCAATTTATTTATTTATTTTTATAAATGCATCTTCTTCAACACCAAAATCATTATTGGGTAGTTTGTTATGTTCCCTCTAAGAGGCATTTACCGTTAATAATCATTGTAACAAGAGCTGTTTTCCCTTAGAGTCATCCGAGTGTTCAAATTCAACTGAACACCACAACATCTCTGCCACTCCTTCAGTGCCTAAAGGCTTAGCGCGGTGCAGAAGGTCCGTTCTGCATAAACAAAGACAATGAGCCTGGCGTTGTAAGGCTGGTTATGAGATGATTGCAGGTCAATAAGAACACTTCTATTAAGCGGGAGGGACTGCTATGTAATAGGGGAAGCTGCCTCTGTGATGCAGTGGTGCGGGAGCCCTAAGTGCCTCCATATGAATGCGTCAGAACCACTCATTTATTACAACCCGATCGTGGGTGAACCATGTGAGCGTTGGGATGGCTTCGGCTCTATTTCTGTGTCTGCCTCTCAAAAGTCCAGCAATTATGGGGCAAGCACATGGGGTGCCGGCGGCCACCTTGACGTCTGTCTCCCTGGGAGGGTTTCCGTTAAATGGCCATCGTCCCTGCCGTCAACCCCGCTGGGGTTTGGTCCCTGTGGTTCCAGTTTCCAGAGCCAGTGGCTAGGGTATACCTCACTGGTGTGGTGGTGCAATGATGAGGCTCTAATAACTACCAATGAATACATGAGGACAGCAACAAATCTGTAATTGGGCTGCAGGAGACCTTAAGTTTGAGTCATTCGTCTTGTAATCATTATGAATGTACTCCGCAAATGCTGATTTCCTTTTTACAGCATTTTGATTCCGTAACCAAGTTTGCATTAAGCAGATCGTGAAATAATGCACAGCCCTTCGTGTCCACTGAATAAGGATGCACTAAGCCAATGATTCTCAAACTGCTGGGCAGGTCCCACTAGGGGGGCAATGAGCCACTGGTGATGGGCACAAACAACTAGGAGAAACTAAGAAGACTGACTGTGATGTGTTTGCTGATGAAACTGCACTGACATTTTTTTAAAAGTAAAATTCATCTTGAATTCTTTTAGATTGTTAAATGTCGATAAACACTGTAGGGTGTGGGGTGCAAGCATTCTTTTGGCTTTTGTACTGAGGCCTGCCAGAAAAAGCTTGAGAACCACTGCACTACTAAAACACTCAAATATCAAATTATTAGGTATACTTTTTCTCACCTGCTTTTTCTTATAGAAGCCCTTCTTATCACAGTTTGGTATGCGGAAACCTCGGGGGTTGAGAATGTTGGAGATCTTGAGGTTGCTGAGAATGCTCTCAATCTCTCTTCGGCAGGGACCCTGTGAATGAGGGAAGACATCACCAGTTTTTAGTACCTTCCTTTAACATCAGAAATTCTATAGTTTCATTTTGAAGACAGATAAAAAGCGAATAAAGCGTTTATACTTCCTCATTAGCAATGCCATTTGGCAGTGGGTTTTTGACATTAATGTTTTGGTGAATTAACACTTTAATAAAGCTGACTCACGCTGCCTTGCTGTAATACCTAAACAATGGTGGCTGCAATATGAAAGAGGTGGCAGATGAGGAATGAATTCATCTGGCTTGTGAAGGTTTAGCAGTTTGCCAAAGCTGCTTAGAAGTCTTACACAAAGACTGGGGGGGCTAAAGTGAATTCAAACAGCTCAAAGACAGAGTCAAAAGGCTTGTCCTCAAGTCCAAGTACTCAAGTCACTAATCAGAACAGCCAGTCAAAGCCCATTACTACAGTGTGCTCACTTCTTGGGCCAAAGAGAAGATCAAAATAGCAGCAGGGCTTCCCAACAGGCACTCACATAAGCCAATCCATCATTCGCTGGCTCTCAGTATAGCCGGCACGCGGACGCCTTGTGGCCAAACAACCGCCTGACCCAGGTCAGCCGCAGGGCTATGGCACCCGCTTGCTGCCATGCCATTCTACTGGCTCACAATCTCTGCCAAACGTCAGCACCGCTACCCAAAGCATTTCATCACCCGCAGGGGGAAAAAAACACCAAAGCACAGAGGAAGAAGAGAAAAACATTCCTCCAGTGTGCTCTGAAGACAGAAAAAATATTGGTTGTGGTACTTACATACTCAGGCTCCCGCTTGGTCTCTAGAGAGTTTTGTTGATCTGTGACGAGTGGTCCCGGTAGCTCCCCCGTTTTAAAGAACTGGGTTCTTCTCTGTTGTTCCCGTCTCAGGATGTCTGGGGGGATGAAAGGGTGAAGTCGAGGCTTAAATGGTCCAATAGGTCTGTGGGTGCTGTATGTAGTGGTCTGAACACCCGAATCAGTGGAATTGCGCTCTTCATCCTGAGTATCAGCATTCTCTGCTAAAAAATTGTGAAAATAAAAATGTGTTTATAAACAAACATAGCAGAGTGTTAATTTCACATTTTTTCAACAGGCTAGGGTTCAGGGGAGGGACATGGGTATTGTGTGCTTTAAAAGCATCTTCTGAAAAACTTTAGAAAACCTTGACTTCCGGAAAAAAATAAAAAATAAAAAGCCCACCTTTTTTGTTTTTTTAATTTGATTTCATTCAAAAGTACAAACTAGAAACCATGCAACCTTGAAGATGCAGGCTAGGCTTTAACATTTATCTGACCTGAATTCTTTACAATGAATTCAGGGAGGGTTCAAGTCTTCCCTCTGCGGCACAAAGAGGCACTTCTTCTTTCCACAATCGAAATCTCTCCAGTGCGCACTGCTTAAAGCCTTATCCACCACCTTCGTTCCTCTGATGTAAAGACGTTTTAAACACATCAAAGTGTTTTCACATATTAGCTGGATTTTTATTGCTAAAAGAAAAAAAGTTTTCTCTTTTTATACAACATCTGGTAATTCTTACATTGCCCGACGACCACTGGCAAAGATTTACCAGTTCTTCTGCAACTACCGAAATTGTGGTCATTAACCAGTGATACGTAAGGTGTCTAAAAGAGCGCACTTTGAGGCATAAACACTCACGCTGATGAATTACCTGGTAGCTCATTGACTGGCACTGTTGGTCTGGTAGTTTGTCGCTTGTTAGTAGCGTTTGCACAAATACCCCGTCCCTCCAGCAGAGCCTGCAGAGGTTTCGTTTCACCGGGTTGATGTTGACAAATCAGGCCGGAGCCACATCTCCCGGTGTACACGCCGCACGGCTGGCCGAAACTCAGCGCGCAAGTCATGCAGCAGCCGCAGCCCGGTTCGCGGACCTTCTCCGAGCAGTCCTTGGGTAAAGGTTTGCACAGAAGCCGTGCAGCAAGATCACATGGTTCGCATCTGATAACAGGTCCGAACGCACCTGACCTCCAGGTGAACGTTGCCAGGACAAAAGTCATGCAAAGTGCGCGAAAACAGGAATCCATGGTGCTGTGTCTGAGAGCGAATGAAGTGAGGAGGTGCGCTGTCCTGCCGTGGGGACTTTTCACTGGGCAGCTTCTCTCCCATTCACATAAAGACAGCGGACAAAACATCTCAATATATAGACCCCAATGACCGTAGTCACACCCCCGAATAGCTTGTGGTGTGCTGCTGAATTGCGTCTACTCCGTTATTCCTTCAAGACATCAGAGAAATATGCTGGGGTTTTGCTGAAAAGCAAGGCAAGATTTATGGTGTGGCTCTTTAAGACAGATATTAAATAACATTAAAAAGGAAAAAAAGAAAATCACAGGCCAAGGCATTTATTTCCTTCACCCTCTCACTCATGACTTTTAAGTGAACAATGTAGTTGAGAGCTTTAAAAAAATGGAATAATCAAAATGTAATCAAGAGCATTAGAAGCACGGTACTAATGATGTTCCACAAAAATAAATTAAATACTAATCAAACACATACATATTTGCAGTTTACTGACGGTGCATATAAAGTCTTAAGTCCCCACACGAGAGGAAACTCAGCAATCGGCTATGTTCGCCTTAATCCATAGGGGGAGCCAGTTGTCATGTGTGTCAAGCATTATTATTACAATGTGCCTCTTCGACTTTTACAGTAATTCATCAACACTTACTACTAAACGCTATTTAACATTGAAAAGCCAGAATCATTTGTTTCTTTCCGTTCTTTTACGTGGTAAAAGGTCACATGGCTGCACTTAACGTTTTGTTCCAGTAGACCAAAGGTGTCCAATAGGGTGATCCAAATCCTTTGTAAATAATTTAAAGGCCTACATTATAAACAATCAAACAGTTACAAATTTTAGTATATTATTTGATATATTATTATGTATTATTAAATTATTATTTATGCAAACAGTACACCCTGAGGTCTAAAATATTAAAGAATAACCAAAATCAGTGGTGGCATATATATATATATATTTGTCTCTCTGTTTTTAATTTCGTTTTATACTTCACAGACTACACAGACTAGATGTATATGCTGTGTGCATTAGCTGCACATTGACCATATTCATTTATCAAATACTGCTCAATGATGAACTTCCTTGTGCAGATAATGCATAATAATTCACATCCACTGATTTCATTCACTTATCAGTAGAGTTGCATGTCCAAGGCTGATTTTGGGTACAGCAAAGACCTGACATGACCAGAACCTTTCTTCTGTGAGCCACTAGTGCCAAACACTGCACCATAGTGCTTTCCCCACACTATACATCGTCTTTAGAAATATTATGAATAACAGTAAACTTATCATTTTTTTTAACTTGTTGTTTTGCCTCTATTTGCATGAAGTAAAACATTCCATAAATATAATTAAGGATCCCATCTGCTATTTGGTGTTATTGTGTCATGCAAAAAGTCTACCTTGTGTACCTGCTCCTCACATGTACAGCCATGTATTTGTCTCTTGACTTGTTTGTATGGGCGACATAGCTGGTTCCGTCCCGGTCATTTGTCTCCGCTACAAAGCAGTCCTTAAAATAAGGATGCATACCACACATGTAAGTGAGAAAATTCCTGAGTAATTACATCTGTGGTGTTTTTAGGTCCACTATTGGTTACAGACGAGAGAGCAAATACCATAGCAGAAATTGTCCAAAATACCTCAACAGAATAACAGCAGCAGAGTTGAGGTGTACAGTTCAGGGTTTTTGGTTTTTTTTGTATTTTTTACATTTCTGAGAAGTCAGTGTCAAATCCATTGCCAACCAGCCCTGCCATTTGTTAACAGACAGGCCTACAGCAGAGCATTTGGTTCATATGCTGAAAAAAGAAAAAGCTTGCTGATTTTCTGCCCTTTCCTCTACTCATAGCTCTTTGAAAGGGGGTCTCTCAGCCACCTGTGCATATTCAGCATAGCAGAGGAGACTAAGAGTAATGTACTGGAGGAATGTCGTCTCGCAGAGCAGCCTCTCAATAAAGAGGGAGTGTGAAGAATGTACGTTTGCACACACAGGATATTACTGTACATGTGTTTAACATAACCTGCTGTCAGAGGCAACTATGGCCAGCTGCAACAGCTTGTCAAATGGTACTATGGAGCAATTTTCCACTGTTTTAAGACGATTTGGACAAATCAGATACACTTGCTTGAAGACCTCAGACTGGGCTGCACTAGCTCCAGCAACCCGACTGTAGCTCACATTAGCCATAATGCCCCACTTCCCACAGGTAAATATAATCTATAATAAAATAAGTAGGTTTTATTTCACTTTAAAACCTTTACATAAGTTATACCAAAATTTTCTCCACAGCTATTTTCATAATTCTTCTTGTGATTATCTCTGGTATTGTATTTGGCATTTTAACACAGCAGCTCTTTTAGTAGCTTAAAGGATGTAAGGAAGTAAAAGCAAAGGAATGTGCAGTACCAACATTCATAGATAAATAAATCACGTACTGTAATCAGATGGATATCTGCAAAACATGCCTGAGTTAGCCCAGAAGAACAATGTAAGAGAGAGTGTGTGTGTGTGTCCCTCACTCTCAAACACAAAACAACCCTTTCCCTATTTTTGCTTGTCAGGGTCCAGTGCGTCTGTGCTTGTGGAGAGAGTGTGTGGAATACATACAGTGTGGAGGTGTGCTGGAGTAGGAGAGGAATGAGGCGGTTGCAGATCACATGACAAGTCTGGTACATTTAAAGTTATTCTTTTCCCTGAATGGTCTCATGACTGTCTGTCATGTAATTGCTTCTGTCTGAGAGCTTTTTGAGCCGACTAAGATCACAGATAAATTGGAGTCTCTATAGTGATTAATATGATAATTGTTTCTCTTTGATTCTGCTCTGACCTGGACCCATAAATAGCTTCAGCTATTATGTGATTATTGGATGTTGGTCGAATGGCGAACAAACTAGAGGCCAGCTTTCATCTAATTCCAAGGCCAGTTAATCATTTTCTTTCTTTTTTTTGTTGGAGTGGTCTATCGTGGTCCCTGTTTCTGGAGGCTTGGCCCCTGAGGCAGTCCAAAGCTGTAATTAGGCCTAAGCAAAGTGAAGGACACAGAGAAAGAGAGAGGAACTCTCAGCACTCACCCTGACAGATTACAGAGTAGTCGGAAGTGGGCTGTGAGTGGCACCACTCAATTTGACCCCAAGTCCCCCCAAAGACAGTTACACTTCCTATGTCTCTGTCTCACCTAGACTTATGAGGATAGTTGAACATGTATTCATACATCTTAGGGACATTTTCCCACATGTGTAAAATACCTCTCTCTTTTTTCTCACCACTGTTATATGACAAGAAACAGATATTCAAATGTGACTTGGACATGTGTCATTAAAATTAAAATTGCAAAGTAGTAGACATCATGCATTAATCTACAAACAAATGTGCTTTTGGTTTTGAGGTAGTTTGGGTAGATGAGTCTATGTTGGAAACCACAATCATCCAATTAGCACAAATTCTAAAACCCTGTTGTAAATGCAAATTTACACCACGAAGGAAGCTCTTTATCCCACAGTTTTTTGTTTCTTGTTCGGAGACCATGACCTAACTGAAACCCCTCCACAGTCTCAATCAATGACCTTGGAGTATGCCCAGTTTCACCACGCATGTATGAGCGCTGTGATGCCACAGACTCAACCTACTACCAATATTCCGTTAGTAACATTACGAGTTATGATGAAGAGTTATGATACTTGTTTGTCATCTCAATGTGACCTGGACTTGCCTCAATTTAACAAGCGTTATGAAAGCCTACAGTTTTCTCACGGTGCCTTTCCAGGTTTTGGCCTCTGCTGAAAGCCAAGCATGGGCCTCAAATTGTGCAGCCATCCCAGAATCCAGTTTCTATTTCTGTCCACAAACCTTTGTTCTGGTTCAGAGGAAAGAGATGGGCCCTGCCCCGCCAATTAAGTGGCTGTAAAAAAGCTTCAGAACTGGGGTGATCGAGGAATGAGAACTAGTTCTGTCAGCCGGGTAAACAAGGCCTCCAAATTATCTGCAAAATGAAATTTGGAGAGGCTGGTGTAAATCTGTAAGGGGTTATTGCAAAGCTGGTATTTGCTGGGAGAAGGATAATCTATGTGACTTAATCTTCATCATTGTTTCTTATAGTTGTTTTTTTCCCCATAAGGTCAACTAGTTCTTATAGCTTCAGAAAGTTGACAAAGACACCCACATGCAGTGTCTGGTTTTAGCCATTCTTATATAATAAAACATAGCCTGGGAATAGTAAATGTAAAGATGTATTAATTAATCTTAATGGGAAATTATTGCTGCATTAGACCTACATATCTTACATGCTAACACACACTTATTTTTCCCATGTGAAATGGTGTTTCTCCTGACAGTTTCCTTTGTAATCTGATAATGTTGGTTGCTTCTCTGGATTTTCCCCTGCTCCTTTTATTTCAAGACCACTCCACACTAAATAACAGAGGAAGATGGGCTCTATGCAGTCGCCACAACTGGGCCTTCACTTCCTTCCTGCCCTCCCCGGGAATTCTTCACTTTCACCACCTGCAGACACACAGTAATGTGGGTGGAGGGGTCCTTCACTGCACACCTTTCCTCCTTCTTATCTCTGCAAATGTATTCCCTCTCTGTACCTTAAGAGCAACCTGCCCAGGCTTGCCTGGAGGGAAGAAACTCTTTTAGTGCACTTTGTAAATGAGGGTGGACATGTGCATTGGATATGTGCACACGCAACAGGTAAGAAAGGTGCATTCACACTCTACAGTGATGGAATAATTTGCCCATGCACATTAGAGAGGCCCCTTCACTGTCCACTTTTAAATCACGTCTTAAAACCCACTTTTATTCCTTAGCTTTTAACCTCAGTGAGACTTAGTTTCTCTTTTAATTGAAGTAGTTATTTAATTAATGATTTCACTCTTCTTTTATTTGGTTTTTATTTATATCTCATGTAATTTTATTTTACAGTTCCAATGTACAGCACTTTGTGTCAGCTGTGGTTGTTTTAAAGTGCTTTATAAATAAAGTTGATGATGATGATGATGATGATGATACAGACATTTGTGTGTCAGACGCATCAAAAGATGTGGTGTTACACTTCAGTGTGTAATAATTGCTAGCCTGTTTTGCTCTAAAACAACAAAGGTGATGTCGACTTGGGACTTTCACAGTCACAACGGTTTTGTGTCGCTAGTGTCCTCTGCTGGCCACAGATTGACATGAATCATACACAGTGTGTCCACTTTAATAGGTTCAACTGTCCAATGTAGTCATGTAGACTCGGGGAAGACAACCTGCTGAAATTCAAAATGAGCATCTGAAAATGGCAAAAAGGTGATTTAAGTGACTTTGAACGTGGCACAATTGTTGGTGCCAGACAGGCTGGTTGCTTCAGAAACAACCAATATACTAGAAATTTCTTGAACAATCATCGCTGGTGGACCATCATAGAAAACAGTCCAAATAACACAACATATCTAGTTAGCAGCAGTTCTCTAATAATAATGGATTGGATTTACATAGCGCTTTTCAAGGCACCCAAAGCACTTTACAATTCCATTATTCATTCATTCAATCTCACATTCACACACTGGTGGAGGCAAGCTACAGTTGTAGCCACAGCTGCCCTGGGGCAGACTGACAGAAGCGAGGCTGCCATATTGTGCCATCGGCCCCTCTGGCTATACACCAGTAGGCGGTAGGGTAAAGTGTCTTGCCCAAGGACACAACGACCAGGACAGAGAGCCCGAAGATCGAACCGGCAACCTTCCGGTTACAGATGCGCTTCCACAGCGCCACGGTCGCCCTCTAGGCCAAAATATCTTGTTGATCTGGCCCCTGAGGCAGTCCAAAGCTGTAATTAGGCCTTAGCAAAGTGAAGGACACAGAGCAAGAGCACACTAACTCTAAGCAGATGAACTGCAGCAGCATAGGGCCATACCGGGTGCCACTTCTTTCAGCTAAAAACAGAAAAGGCTACAATTTGAACAGGCTCACAACAGAAGATTGGAAAAATGGAGCCTGGTCTGAGTCTCGATTTCTGCTTTAACATTCAGATGATGGGACTAGAATTCAGTGTAAGCTACATGAAAACATGAATCAACTATATCAATGGTTCAGGCGCTGGTGGTGTAATGGTGTAGGGGTTGTTTCCTTGGCACACTTTGGGCTTCTTAGTATCCACTGAGCATTTCTTTTAGATGTCGTTTGTCCTCACGTCTTGTCTCCCTTTTCTGTTTACTTGTTCCCCTCCTTGTGTCTCATTCCATGTCTCCCCTGTCTGAGTTGTGCGTTGATGTATGTTCTCCCCAAGCCCATCATGTCCCTCTCCATTTCCTTCCGTGTCCCTTGCTCCCTCTCGTCACTCCATGTCTCTCACTCCTTGTTCTCCGTATCCAGTCATGTCAGTATTTTTGTCTCTCGTTTCTGCTTCGGTGTTCCAGTGTCAAGTCTGTGTGTCTTAGTCTGCGTGTTTCCCATTTTATTTTGATAGTATCACGTCCTGTGTGTTTAGTTTTGCTTCCTCCTCTTTCATTATGTTTATTTGCCCCAGCTGTGTTCCCCGTGTGTTTCCTCTTCCCTCGTCACTGTTCAGATATTCATGTTCCATGTTCCAGTATTTAGTTTTCCCAGTGTATTCCGGTTAGTTTTGCTTTAGTGTCCTCCTGTCTTGTCTTTTGTATCACTCAGCCTAAATAAACGGCTCACTCTTGGTTTAAGTTAAGCTTTGGTTTCCACACGTCTGCTTTTGGGTTCACTCGTCAACCATCGCCACACAGTCTGCCACCCCAGAATATGACAACATGTGTATTGTTGCTGACCATGTCCACGTCTCTTTATAACTACACTGTACCCATCATCTGATGGCTGCTTTCAGCAGGATAACACACTATGTCACTAAGCTCATCTCATCTCAAACTGATGTACTGGCCTACAGTCACCAGACCTCAATCAAATAGAGCAAGTTTGGAATGTGCTGAAACAGGAGATTTAAATCACGGATGTGCATTTAACAATGTACATTATCAAATGCATAATGTAGCGGCACATAGTACATGTGTGACACTATCATGTCAGCATGGACATGTTAATAAGAATTAAAACAGCTCTGAAATTTAAGGGGATCCAACACAGTGTACCTAATACACCGATCTCTGATTGTATACCATTTATTTCCACTGATAAAATAAATTTACTGGGTCCACAGCCTTTTTTTTTTTACTTATCATTTATTTTCTGAGAAAATAGCCAGATACCAAATACAGTGGAATGTTTATATAGAAGCCTAAAGCTAAAATGCCTTAGCTATCAGTTCAGCTGATGTTGCTAAGACCTGAAAAGCTGGAATTGTGCTTAGAGTCTTTGGTTTAGCAGCATTCATCTGCAGCCTCCCTGCAGTTATGACAAACTCATAATATTCAAATGTATTCAATATATTTCAAATGTCACAATACCAATACCATTACATTTACAAAGTTACTCTTAATAATCCTGAACTATTTATTTATGTATTTGTTTACCGGATTGAAGCCAACCAACAGCGGTGTATTCAAATTTCATTTATTTGCTCCTTTGCTGGTAGATATTACCATCCTGGTGTCTCTATACTTACATAAGGCTGCACAGCATAGCTTAGCACAGAGATACAAGGACACAAGACAGAGCTAACCCTTTTCTAATAAAAGGGATTCAATTACCCAATCTACCACCGCTACAGTTCATGCAAAAACCAACAAACAGCCTGATATTTACAGCTCTGGGTACAAGGCTAATACTCCCACTAGTTGCTGAATCTAGTGGATCAAGATTAAATAAATGTTTCATTATGATTAGTATTTACAAGTCAACAAAAACATGGAAATGCCCATATACAAATAAATCGTTCACATGTAGCATGTTTTACACCGAGGCACAGTATTGAATGAGATAAGGATGAGGTACACATAATAGGTCATGGAAAGTGATAATAAGCGTGCACTTGATGCAAGAATAACACCAGCTGTTAGTGTGGTTGTCGATCCCTCTCTGGATAAAATGGTCAGGAGCAAATGTGTATCACTGACAGATGACTAGCTGAGTGTGCTAAACACTAAACCTATTTGTGCAAATTCCAACACTGACCTCTTTCTTTCTTCTTTGTTTTCTTTTTAATAACAGCATTTGTTCTTGTAACATAGCAGCCTGTGTGTGGATGTGTGCTTTTACACATTTAGTATAAATATTAAAAAAGGGGGGAGGGGGGGGGTATGTGTATACTGCTTTATTTTTGACACTGAAAGATTGCAGTGTTGATCTCAATCTTCAATTTGTTACATATTTGATATGTACAAGGATAATCCCAATGCTATTCAGGGCGTGTGGACAGACACTCTGGCTCACTTATAGAGCACCTGTGCTGGCGTGAAATCACTGATAATTTGATCTCCAAGCAGCCCTAGAATTGGCACAATCGACTCTTTACTCAGAGAACCGAGGTCACAAGGTAACCCTACATTCTTAGTCTTTTGTACCATCTACAAAAGTACTGATGTGTTTTTAATCGGTTACTGTCAAAGCAGAATATATATCATAAAAGAATATTATGGTTTCATTAAAATATCTTTCTACAATTTCTCTCATTCAAACACTCGCAAATGCACGCTCACACTTTCATTAAAATGTTGACAGCTTTAAAAGTGGTCATACTCCAATACATCTTATGGCAAAATTGATTTAACACCTTCAAAAAAGCCACTTACATGCAGCACATTTTACAAAACTACACGTTAAAAAAAAAAGAAGCAAAAACAACATTTACATTGCATAGATAAAATAATCATGCATGTGATGAAGTTAGGCACAAAGTCCAAATCATACACATTTGCAACACTGCTTTTGCATGTTTTTAAATCCACAGAGAAATCCTGCCTGCTTGGTTAGATGAGGTGTTTCTACATCAGATACAACTAAAGAAATCTTAATGAATGCTTGCATGAAGTTTTTTTTTATCCTTTCTTTTTTGGTTAAATATGAGAGAAACATACAACAATGTAGGGTTTTCTTGGTTGGTCCATAAAATGCTATGAATGAGTAAGAAAAGCAGCTTTAGTATGAGGAACTTAAAATATGTTAATAATGATTGTATTACTGTGTAAGACATTACAGTTGTAAACAATGTGAAAATGATAATGATTTTGTTATTTGTTATGTAGCTAATTTACAGTTCATGCACTGAAAGGAACAAAATTTTTAAAAAGTTATTTATACTTTTCGATTAAAGGTGTCGCTGAATGTCCTCGTACAGTGATCACTTTACATTTGCACGTTTTTCAGTTCAAATTCAGATCATCACCATCTCGAGTCATTATATTTAGTCCGTTCTTCAGCCTCTCAGTCTTTCATTCGTTGTTCTAGACGTTGCAAACGTCTGTCCAAGTGATCTGCTTTGTCCTCTACTTACTCTTATGTGAACCAATCATCACCTTTGACACAAAGTTGACAATAGCGCTTGCTGGCTGCTCGGGGTCATGCTCAGCAAACAGGTGGCATACGTTGCCCGTCGAAGTGCCAGTTTTCCTCGCCACAAAGCCGAAGATTCTGCAGAGGAGGAGCAGTGTAGTTAGTAGCATTACTGTCATCTGCCTCAAACAGGCAGTGCACCTTTAAAAAGAACTGCTTTCATTGTCTCTGTGCAAAAATATAATTATCTACATACCTTGCTGATGGGCAGCCATCTTTTTTCCACCTATTGGAAGTAAAAAAGGGATAATAGTGTCATTTTTGCTACACTGAATCCACCTAAATACTTACATTCAAAAGTGTCAATTAGATTTGCATGAAGTTATTTAAATTAATCTTTTGCCATATTTTGGATTTTCCTAGATACTTTAGAGAATAAAGGCCAGTCAGTGCGACTTGTAGTGTAAAAGGGATTCAAGTGGTCAAAAAAATGAAAACCATATTAAATAAATACCCATCACCCATTCACAACATGCAACTGACATACTTCTCTATAATAACTAGTGAAACACAAATAGCAAGTGGGCATGTGTTTTGACATTAAATCAACAATACTTACTTTCTATCTTGAGGGTCCAGAGCACAGTATATTACTGTATTGACATTGTAATGCCTCCTGAAAAAGAGCCTAAAAGAAGCCAAATTATGGTAAGAAATTGCTAAGCTATGCATATATGAAGAATGCAAAAACTATGTTTACTCACTTTCTCTGGTTGTCAGTGAGGGTGATTCCCTGAGAAGAAACTTTGAAGTGGACCACAGTGGAGGTTGGTGTAGCGTTAGAGTTCAGGACCATAGTGGTGGCCTTCTGCACTGCCTGGACACCCGTTAGTGACTCCATTTCCACAGAGCCCAGGAACCAAACATTACAGGCTGCAGCAGCAGACAAATTCAAAATTACACTTGGATTTGCAAAGCGCAAATAACGGCAAAGCGAGTGCATTGGGTGACACACGGCATAATAACAGGACAAGGAAAATGGCTCATTTCTACAACAGAACAGCACACAGAGATTGCGTCAGCGTTCGTATTAAGTCAGGCCACCTGTTTGTGACAGTGTCTTTTCATAGCAACTGATATAAGAAACCTGATTACCTGCTCCCTGTTTTAGCAGCTCAGCGGCAGAGTTTGTTACTGATTGCGAGGTGTTCTCACTGACATCTTCAAGAGGATCTGCGAACAAGAAAACAATGAGATTATCCAGCAAAAAAAACCCTCAACAGTTACATCAGCAGATGAAAACACTAAGCTGGCAGACAGTTAAACATAGAGAGGCAGATGTTGGTAGCCACAACTTGAATACTACCTTTGTCAGGTATGATAAGTTTACAGGGCAGGGCCAGAGGAGTGATTGAATGTTGGTAGACCAATGCGGTTAAGCTTCCTGTAAAACAATACCATATTAAATTAGAATTCTAGTTATAAATCTGTTTTGGTTAATGACATGTTTATTTAAAAAAATGCAAGATTTCATGAAAAATTGCAAACTGTCAGAAAAAAGAAAAAGAAGGAGAAAAAACAACAGAGAAAAACTTCTATCACCACGATAAAATAAAATTCTCATCAGTGGAACACTTAATTTGATTATATATCTTCAATAGTTGCTATATTTGAAGAAAGCGGGGCACAAAAAAATGCCACAGAAATCAGACATAAACCATGAAACACTGTATGGGTAAATTCCAGTCTATCACAGTCTATGATCTATCGTTATTTGGCGTTCATGAAATTCTCCTGCCCTCTACTGGTGGTGGTACAATACAATTTCTGTAGTGTAGCCAAAAATCCAGATGGTGTCACTGATGTTTGCTAACCATGTAAAAGTCTTACCAAAATATGGCTCATTGGGGCAACCCTTCAGCCGCACTCCTTTCTGTGTGCACTCAATCAGAAAGTGGCGCACTAATTCATTGGCCAAATCTCCTCCTGTTAGAAAAAGAAAGAAGAAATACGTAACTAGCTAGAATAGTATACTTTCTTTTCAGCAAACTTTCTTGTATTTGAAAATCTAGAATTGGGGGTGTAAAACTTGGCGCCCCTGGAGCCTGCCCAAGAATCCTGTCTGGCCTATGGCAAGTTTGAAAACTGCAGGGAAGTCATTAATTATCACTTTTTCTTTCTTTCTGAATAAAAAAAAAATACTCGTCTGCACTGCTATTCCTCGTTGTTCGCATTACAGAGAAGTAAATTACTAGTTCCAAAATAGTCAAAGATGATGGAAATCTGTTGTGATCTTTCATTAGGAACTCATAGCTAATGAAACATATTGTTAAAACTGCGCTTTTTAAAATTTAAACTTGTTCATCATCATTTTTGTAAAGGGACAGTTCAAGAAATGCAAACATTTTCCAGAAACGTCTTTACACAAAAAGAAAAAAAGAACATAAACATATGAGTTATAGTAAAAGGTTTTTTCGACCCACTTCACATAAAATTGGGCTCTATGTGGCATGCAAACCAACAAATTAACCTCTGCTCTACACTTACTCTGACTTGCATAACATCTCATAGCAGTTATCTCAGTACCACACATAATTTCCCAGCCTTTAAGTGTTGCGTCAAACACATTAAATTGCTACATTCATTCTCTAGAGAGATTAGGTGGATTATGATTCAACAGAAGCTCTTCTGAAGGGGCTGGATGAGCGTATGTGAGGAATGTCTTGATACAAAAGCTTGGAGAAAAGCCTGCTCCACAAAGTGGGTTGGGTTTCACACTTATAAGCAGTCACAATACCCAAAGCTCAAAGTCTGGAGATGGTTTGTGTCATGATGTCACCACAGGTGCTGTTGGATTGAAGAAGGGTGAAATCAAACAAAAGGGCAGGTGTGAATCGGGGAGAAGGGAACATGAAAGGACTGCAGACAGGGCATAAGGGCATCCTTTGTGCCCCTCAGAATAAGCAGACTTTTTCCTGACACACTGTGTGGGGTTTAGTGTTCTTTCCTTTCCTTTTCCAAATAAGAAAATTGGGTCTGTATTGTAATTCGGTCAGTACTTCCTTACATGTGGAAACAATCCAGAGAATGTTTGACCAGAGTCCTCTAGAGACTGCGTGTTTGTTACCAAAAAAACAAAGAAACAAACAAAGAAAAAAAAAAAACTTTAGCCTATTTTCTAAATATGCTAAACCAACAAACCAGGAAGTTGATGACCAAACAAAAATCTTGTTTTGACTTCAGTTGTGGGACTGACAGACTTCTCAGAAAGACAGTTACAGTATGTGGGAAAGTGCACTTGCACAAGAAGACACTGGGATTATAGCAGGCTTACAGACCCAGCACATCTTTTGTTAATGAGTGAAACGTTAGCTGTACATCTAAGAGTATCAGGCAATAGGGGTCCCTTTGGCATCGTGATGATGATGCCCAGGAGAGAGAAACAGAAAGACAGGAGTTCACTCACAAGCAGAGGGAGAGAGGGACTCTTAGGTTCCACTGTGATGGTGCGCACAGTGGGCTGTAACTGAAGATGGCTTTGTCTGTGCTTATGCTATGCACCATTCCCAGGATTGTCCAGACCACTGGACCAATCTCTAATATCTTAACTATCAATGAAATTCTGTAATACTGTGATGTATGTTTATTTCCCAGAGATATTTATGTATGTTGTGTATGTGTTATGTACAATACAAATACAAACTGACCCGAATGATCCACTTAAAGTATATTGCACATTCCAAGGGAGCTTTAGGTTACCTTTGCACGATTATTCAAAGCAGAAGGACCGGTCAACTGGTCGCAGCAGATGGCCGCCAGAGATTTCTCCTTGTTTAAAGGGAGTTTTTCCTTTCCACTGTTGCCAAGTGTTTACCTTAAAGTGACTGTTGTTGTTATTTGACGCTATATAAATAAAACTGAACTGAACAGAACTGTATTTAATAAAATTAAGTGTTGGATTGCTTTGCTTGTTGGGATTTCTGTATTAGAATCGCTTCCACCCACTTCCAGTGTCTTACGCAAAGTTATTCACACAGATTTTAACTCAATATTTAACACACAGACATAAAAAGCCAGCAAATATGTCTGTCCCAAATGTTGAAGTGCTCATGCCGTCTTTTAATCACCCACATGTACCATACCTTTTTTGTTCTGCTGAAGAACTGAGGGAGGGGGTGTAGCCACCTTCATAGCCAGACCGTAGGCCCCCCTGAAGGAGTGGCTGTCCCGCACAATAAAGCAGCCTGGCTCCTTGTCTTTCAAGACTGAAATAGCTGAAGAGAGAGAAACAATGATTGAAGTAGCTCGAGAATTTTCTTAACAAAAAAGTGTTTACATTTGGCACCTACCTTGATCCCTTGAGATGTCTGGCTTGTACCAGAATTTTGATGTATCCTGCACAAATTTTACAGTAACCTGCTTGTTGGCTAGCACATCTGGAAAATACACAGACAAAGAAAACAACAAAAATCACTCAACGAGCCGTATGACACCCACGAGGCTTTCAGTTTCTTTAGCAGACCCTAGCTTACCTGGCAGAGGTGAGGCTGTGCCTGGCGTCTGAGCTGACAAGTCAGGCAAGATGTTAGGGAAAGGAATACTCAGGGAGCTACCACTGTGGGGACTTGAGAATCCACTGAGGGCTGGAGAGGCTGTTCCCAGCGAATGCTCCCCATCTGACGTCCTCTTCTTTTCAGGCAGAAGTGGAGGCTGCATTTGTGCTAACTGATTCTGCCCATCCATTGAGGGTAAAAGATCCCTGTCCAGGTTTGGACAGTCTGCGCCATAGCCGAGACACGAGTCATCCTGTTCCTCAAAGCTTTGAGCAGGACTATGGTTGAGAGTATAGTTAGCCATATGGCTTCGCTGGTTGCTTCGAGGAGAGCTGTGAGCATTCGGGGCAGGGTGGATGTGGGGGTGGTTAAGGGGAGGAGAGTGGTGGCCATAGTCCAGTGACACGGAGTGTGGCAGAGGTTGTCTTGCAGAGGGGTAGCTACTCAAAGAGGAGTGGTGGCTCAGGACAGGATGCTCTGGCCAGTGCTGGTTCTTGTTTGAACTGGGGAAAAACAGATTATGGGAGCATTTTATTACTGCTGGTGTTAACACAGGATCTAAAAAAAAAAAAAAAAGGTGCTTGGAGTTTTTGTGTAAGTCAGAGCTCTACCTGTCTGTCTGCTGAAGGCTCCCAACAATAGAGGCAGAGTATGAGGAACTTTGTGTCCTGTGGCAGTTAATGGAGGGGTCTGGCAAACTCTCCACTCCGAAATGGTTGATCTCTGAATATTCCCTGGGTTCTGTGTAAGACGAAATACAGAATGTTAGAAAGCACATTTCTGCACAGAGTCCGAGTCAAGGTATGCATTTTATAATTTTAAAAGAACACAAACATAAGCAGGGATAAGTATGGAGAGAAAAGCTGCAAAAAGAAAAAAAAAAAGAAAAGAAAAAGCAGCTCTGAAAAGTTTAAAAGAAAATTTCTGCAACACGTGAAATAAATCACAGGGAAAAAGGTTGGTGTTCATTCAAGTAACAAATACTTACAATTGTAGTTGAAATGTAACCAGAACTGTTCGTATGGCCTTATACCCACCCAGGTGTTCAGCAAATAAGACTTAACGGTAGCTACAAATTAAACGCCTACACCAACAATTACCTAAAGCTTTATTTCAGTCAGTCTGGGCACACTGACATCCCCAAAAACTCAAACTGTGTCTTTGCAGGCAGGTTTTCTCTGGGTTTATGGAAACAAGAGGTGCAAAGCTGAAAGAGTAACTGGTTTCTTCTTGTCCCCATTTCCGCTCGTGTACACAGAGACACTTTCATGGGGAGGAGAAGTTGTTTTTCTTCCTGACCCACAGTAACCATGGAGATGTGGCAGGGCTGAATGCAGCGATTCTTGCCTGAATACAGTGGGGCAAAAAAGTATTTAGTCAGCCACCGATTGTGCAAGTTCCCCCACCTAAAATGATGACAGAGGTCAGTAATTTGCACCAGAGGTACACTTCAACTGTGAGATACAGAATGTGGAAAAAAAATCCATGAAACCACATGGTAGGATTTGTAAAGAATTTATTCGTAAATCAGGGTGGAAAATAAGTATTTGGTCAATAACAAAAATACAACTCAATACTTTGTAACATAACCTTTGTTGGCAATAACAGAGGTCAAACGTTTACTATAGGTCTTTACCAGGTTTGCACACACAGTAGCTGGTATTTTGGCCCATTCCTCCATGCAGATCTTCTCGAGAGCAGTGATGTTTTGGGGCTGTCGCCGAGCAACACGGACTTTCAACTCCCGCCACAGATTTTCTATGGGGTTGAGGTCTGGAGACTGGCTAGGCCACTCCAGGACTTTCAAATGCTTCTTACGGAGCCACTCCTTTGTTGCCCGGGCGGTGTGTTTTGGATCATTGTCATGTTGGAAGACCCAGCCTCGTTTCATCTTCAAAGTTCTCACTGATGGAAGGAGTTTTTGGCTCAAAATCTCACGATACATGGCCCCATTCATTCTGTCCTTAACACGGATCAGTCGTCCTGTCCCCTTGGCAGAAAAACAGCCCCATAGCATGATGTTTCCACCCCCATGCTTCACAGTAGGTATGGTGTTCTTGGGATGCAACTCAGTATTCTTCTTCCTCCAAACACGACGAGTTGAGTTTATACCAAAAAGTTCTACTTTGGTTTCATCTGACCACATGACATTCTCCCAATCCTCTGCTGTATCATCCATGTGCTCTCTGGCAAACTTCAGACGGGCATGGACATGCACTGGCTTCAGCAGCGGAACACGTCTGGCACTGCGGGATTTGATTCCCTGCCGTTGTAGTGTGTTACTGATGGTGACCTTTGTTACTTTGGTCCCAGCTCTCTGCAGGTCATTCACCAGGTCCCCCCGTGTGGTTCTGGGATCTTTGCTCACCGTTCTCATGATCATTTTGACCCCACGGGATGAGATCTTGCGTGGAGCCCCAGATCGGGGGAGATTATCAGTGGTCTTGTATGTCTTCCATTTTCTGATGATTGCTCCCACAGCTGATTTTTTCACACCAAGCTGCTTGCCTATTGTAGATTCACTCTTCCCAGTCTGGTGCAGGTCTACAATACTTTTCCTGGTGTCCTTCGAAAGCTCTTTGGTCTTGGCCATGGCGGAGTTTGGAGTCTGACTGTTTGAGGCTGTGGACAGGTGTCTTTTATACAGATGATGAGTTCAAACAGGTGCCATTCATACAGGTAACGAGTGGGGGACAGAAAAGCTTCTTACAGAAGACGTTACAGGTCTGTGAGAGCCAGAGATTTTCCTTGTTTGAGGTGACCAAATACTTATTTTCCACCCTGATTTATGAATAAATTCTTTACAAATCCTACCATGTGAATTCATGGATTTTTTTTTCACATTCTGTCTCTCACAGTTGAAGTGTACCTCTGGTGCAAATTACTGACCTCTGTCATCATTTTAAGTGGGGGAACTTGCACAATCGGTGGCTGACTAAATACTTTTTTGCCCCACTGTATCTGAGGTAGTAAGAGGCACAGCAGGGACACAGATCTGCTCCCAGGACCTACAACCTTTAGACATACTGTAGATCTCTATGGAAACAAACGGGTTTGATCTATTTTATCTCTGTATTGGATCAAACACCAGACTTTAGATTGATGTTTAAATCAGTTTCATAGTTTTGAGAGAGCTCTATGACAAAGAGTAAATATAAAAAAGGTAACATTTAAGAATTCTGGAAAGTCCACCAGGCCTGTAGGAACAAAGTGCTATAAATGCACTCTTTCTTAAACTCCATCCATCTGTCTCTAAAAACAATCTCACAGTCTGGATTTTTTTTCTGCACTGGATAAAGACCAAAGTAAAACATGAAGAAAAAAAAAAGATTTTAATATAAAAAAACAACACAGTTATGTCCCAAAAAAGGGGTTTTCTGTGCAGGTTGTGACCATGCAGACATTCTTTAAAAACCAACCATGAAGGGCAGACAATGGTTAGGAATCTCCCTGCTTTCGAGACAACTTTTACCATCTGTCTCAAAACGGCTGATGTTGCACAGAAAACAATGCAAGCATTATTATAATATAACGCAGAAAAAATCCAAAATGCCTGTCCTGTCTCTTTTGTAATGAAAACATGCTTAAAAAAACATACATGTATATTATTATTGGTGTGTTGTTTTTCTGTCATTTCATTTTAATTTCTCAGAAAATGGACAAAAAACCCCCAAAAACAAGCTCAGTTTGAAGAACTTTGAAGAACCCACCGTGGTCGGTTCTGTAGCCTCCAAAAGATTGCATGCTGGGAGATGGAGTATTCCTGTTGTGAGTCACTTCTGAGAAGATTTTCACTGAAAACCCAAAGCACATGAGCATGGGACAACACACATTATCAACTGCACTGAGAAATCCGGTGACAGTTACAGAGACAAATAAGCTGTTTCCCCACGCTGGTAGGATCATCGCCCACCGCTGCCTGTATTCACATGGAGCACACGACACAAATCAGTCACATTCTCAATACTGGAAGTAATGGATTGGGTGAGGGGTGCATCTGAGTAAAGCATCCAGCAGGCAGGGAACAGACCATAACTTGAATATTATGTTATTCTCACACTGCACAAGCAGACACAGGTGGAAATCACATGGGTGCCAAACTGCATTTGTATCAGAGGGCTGGTTGATCCTTATTCCAATTCGTCTATGGTGGTAGGCATCTAGATTATTGCAAACATCTCCCTAAGGCCTTTAGTGCATGTATGAAAACTGAACTGCAGTGTACTCACCATAAGGTGTTGGTGGAGAGATGGGGAATGCAGGAGTGGGTGGAGGTATGTCACTATTATCTACATCTGGGCCGTTGGATCTGTAATCCGCACTGTCACTTCGACACAATATGGAATGCTGAAACAAACATTACACACGTATGTATAACCGGAACTGAAAGTTAAGAGGGAAAGAGGTCATTTAAATATACTGCACACATGTGCTGTATCTACCTGGGACTGTGGCACACAGGGGGGACATCTCTGCTGGCCTCTGTACTCCTCTGCTTCAGCCCATCTTGAGTTACAGAAGCCTGAATGATCTATGACGTCCCTTCCTTGGCAACTCAGAGTCTGTGTTATGCCCACTCGTCCGTCACTGGATTGGACAGCTGCATACACACAGGTAGACAGCAGCAAGAAGGTCATTAAATGTTAACAGATTTACATGCATCACTGCTTTCAAGGAAGTGAAGTGCCTTAAAGACACCAATGAGAAACAGTGGTGCTTTGACCTTTGGTACCTTTGAGGAAAGTACGCACAGTGCAGACAGGGTTTGTCTAAACTGAATTCCTAAAAAACTTTTTGAAGCAGTATGGTTACACAGAGTAATCACAGTATTTCTAACACTTTTTTTTCTGATTACAATGAATCAAATGGCAAATTTCTTCAATATCAAAGCAGTTTAATGGAACCTCCAGTCTTCACCTCTGTCATGTTGGTAGTTTTTAATTACATCTTACTTAGCCTCCTTAAATCAGACACAGTATAGCACAGGAATAACTATATATTATGATAACACAATTAGTTTGGGAATGTGTTACACCTGAATTTGGGCATGCACAAAAGTGAAAAGGTTTGCCACTTGTGTAATGTTTTGAGTGGACAGCTGAGGAATGCCGGAGGTCTAGCTAGATGGTGTTCATTGTGTATTCGGGGTGAAGGGTGTTCAGTGTTGTGACTGCTCTGAAGAGTGTGGCCACTCAGCACCAGGGTGTTAATTTGAGCCCTCCCAGTGAGTTCTGACCTCTCAGGCCTGAAGAATGCTAATGCCTGGCCTCATTAATCACTTTGCCTGATCTACAGATGACACAGACAGAGCTGTATGCATAGATGACATTATTTCTTCTTACTGCAGGTCTATGTAGAGTACTTTGCAAAACTCTTGAGCCACCCCTTATTTCTTTATATTTTTCGTTCTAGGCGGCCAAATTTGTAATATGATCTTGAATAGTTCTCCAGGCTTTCTGAAGGTCTTTTAAAGTTTTTCTTTGGACATTGGCTGCTTTTCCCCCCTTATGTTCTAGTCCTTGTAGCTGATCATTTTCAGATGATTTTTTTTTTTTGCTTGTTAAACCACTTTAACAGTGATGGGAATAACGGCGTTACTTTTTTCAGTAACGAGTAATCTAATTCCTAACGTTACAACGCCGTTACCGTTACGAACAAGAAAATGAGGTCGCGTTACTATTTTTCAACAAACAGACGGTTGAAACTGTGTTCAGGTGACCGCACCTTATATCAGTTGCATGGAAGTAGCTGACTACGTAAGTAATCTGGGCACTACAGCTTTCAGCGGCTGCGCGCGCTCCCGCAGACGACAATCACTTTCTGGCAGATGATCACTTTTTGGCACAACACCTGGAGCTAAGGGGGGCAAAACAATCGCATGAGTGTTGCTGTTTGACTGAGGAAGAATATCTTAGTCGTGGTAAGCCAATCACATGACCACTTTAAGATGACAAAGCAACAATGTGATATATACCAGTTTTTAAATTGTGTTGATAGGCCACGTAAAACCAGAGTCATGGTAAACAATATATACGCGGCGTTTTTTCCTCAATAGTTTTGTCACGTTTAACGTCTAAGGACAGCGCTAGCAAGCACTCTCTGCTTATGAACAAACAAAAAACAGCTCGATCGTGTTCGTGGAAAAATGCACCATATCGACCATTATTTCTGCAACCTGTCATGACTTCAAGAGTAAGGATGGGATGGGAAGTATAATACATTATCTACAGTATTGTGGAGGGATACCTAGACAATAACCGATAAGGCAGTTTGTGCCATGTTGGAATTATGTTGATGAATGCCTTTTCATGTTGCTTGTCACTTGACCAGGCTAATAATGAATTTCAGATGATCATTTTTAGTTAACACTATAAGCAAAAAAACACAACTTCTCTCCTTAGCCCTAATATTCTTTTTACGCCTTTTAACTCCGTTAAGGTGTAAAAACAGCTAGTGTTATGCTTAAAAGAGTAACAGCATGGAAGCTACAAGCAATAACATGATGAACACAAGCAAAAAAGACGTCTAGCTGCATAGATCCTAGATGCAACTTCGAAAGTGCAAAAAACAAGGCCCAAAGCATGAACTTTAAACAGACATCCTATATCGTGAAGAACTTTTATAAACAAACACTCTTATGCTTCCCACAGGTTATTTGCAAATTAGAAAAGTTAGCGCCTTTGGCATTTTTTTTTTTTTTTTTTTTACTTGGAATGGTGCACCCATGTAGTGGATATGTGCAGACAGGTATGCCTGTTGAATCAAACGGAAAGAAACATCGCCTGCGGGCTGACTTGTTTCTCTTCTGGAAATTCCTCAGGCCTCCCTATTTTGCACCCCCCTCCTACAACCACGCATGCATGCTGTGATTTATCCACGTAGATAGCTTTCTGAATTACCTCTGCATTACTAGTTTTTAGTAAAATTGCACTAAATGAATAAAAATGTTGCATTTTAATTTTAAAAAAAAAATGCTGTATGTTTTTTTTTCTGGTTTCTGAATATATTTATCAGAAATGTTAGGCTCTATTAAATTTTACAGATGTAGACAGAAGCAGAGAGGTACGGAAGGAGATAATGTGAATTCTTTTGCAGCTTTTCAAGAATCTCAGCATGACTCCAGGAATCAGTTTCAACTTTAAGAAAGAGGAAATAACTTTATCGTTGTAGATACTATAGCCATCGTGTTGCATAACCCGTGTTTGCTCAGCAAGTCTAACAACAATCAAAGCAGATGTTTCAGCGTCACAGAATCATGGATAAGAACTCAAAAGAAAAGATGGAAGCGTGATGCTGACTACAACCGGCACGCAATAAAGATGATTAATGTTAAATGAAGGAATGAAGTGCACATTTCAAATGTGGTGCTTTGAACATCTATACACAACAACGAGCTTTCGGTGCACGATAGTCACTGATTGTGGACATATCTGTGTGCACACGATGAAATCTCTATTAACAAACACTGAGACGGTAAGGTTCAGAAGAGAGGACGATAGCTGCTCTGTCTGTCTTCATGTACCACATTGATCCCGCCCTCAGATAGCTAAACACACAGCTAAAAACAAGTCAGGACAGCGCTCTTTCCTCTGAAAATATCTGAAAACCTGGCAACAACCCTGCTATTTCTGCCCCTAAAACACGCCAGGTGGGAAGGGGAGAGAAGGTGTGCTTTGTTATGTTCGCTCTTGAGTGAAGTGGAAGAAAAGTGGATGGTGCTGGAGAAAAACAACTTGGGATGAAATAGGTCTTGCTGCTTATATTTTTTTTTTCTGTGTTTATTTGCTGTATCAAGGCAAACAACTTCCTGTCTGAGATTAGTCACACGTTTTTTTCCAGGACAACACCACATCAACACCATCACCACCACCACCACACCCAGACTGACTATCTTACCTGTCTGCTGTGTGCTTTTCAGGTCTGCTGAGTTATTATCGCTGAATCTGAGGTTGATGCCGTTTGAACATTTGCCGACCGAGCCGTTAACCGGTGTTCCACCTTTTCTCTTAATGGAGCTGCCGTGGCTCGGCACAAACGTGGGATCCAGGTCCATGATCAGCTGATTGAGCTGGTCGATGGAGTTGTCGATGTCCTTCGTGAGAGATTTGAACTCCTCATCCCGTTTGTTGTTATTGTTGTTGTTTATCGACGTTTGTTCTTTGTGGGGTGCTGCGTTTCTAATAAGATCTGCTGCGGAGTCCCTGGTAAGGCCCTGTGGTTCAGTGGGCAGGCCTGCTTTAGGTAGACTACCACCCTGCTTGTTCCGGTGGAATCGATCTGCATCGTTTCCATCCTCTGGCATATAGGTAAAGTGTTGCGCGGCAACCATTTGCTGCTGCCGAACCCAGGACTGTGTGGAATAGCTTCCCTGTCTGTAGACATGCTGCTGGGGTACAGGGGCATTGCTGGGATTAGAGGAGGCTATAGAGTTGCTCCTGTAGCTCAGACAGCCCCTTCTAGCCTCAGCATAGGATCTCTCATAGTCCTCGATAGGATGAGGTGCGATATGGTGGATGTGGTGCTGGCTTTGGCTTTGCTGCTCCTCTCCTCCAGGACTCCCAAAGCCATCTGACAGCAGGGAGTTCTGGCTGCTCTTGTGGCACGATGACGACAAGGTTCCCAAGCTGTCCACACTGTGCAGATCGTGACCTGTAATGACTTCATCATCAAGAATGTCTGTTTCCCTCTCTCGGGGTTGTGGGTCTCCATTGATGTGCACCTGCGCTGGGACTACCTGCTGGACGCCCACTCTAGCGCCTTCGTCAGTCATCTCCTCCAGTGACGGATCCTCAAGGCCAAAACCACTCAGGAGGTGCTTTAGCTGGACCTTTTCCTGCTGACTTGGTCCCTGGTTAGCTTTGACGGAGGTGGTGGTGGTGGTGGTGGTAGCACTGGCGACAGGCGTGGGTTTGTCCGCCCACAGGGAAGTGCTAGATAAGCCTGAGTCACTACTGACAGAGAGAGCGTGGTCACTGTGGTCAGGGCTAGAGGTTGCGGAGGTTGTGCGCGGCCCTTGGGCCAGCGCGACGTTTCCTCTGGTGGGGCTCCTCTTGTTTGCAGTCCTGTCCTGTGTTAGGCCTTGAGATCGTGGTGCTGCAAAACAGAAGAGATGCGGCGCTTCATACAGTCAGCTGGTATGGGCACACACAGAGACGCACAAACAGCAGAGACGCACAAACGGGACAAGAAACCACAGACAAGAGAAGACTCTGTTAACGAGAAGACTCGCTACAGACGCCAAACACTCACGCCTCACATGACCATGACAACAGAGACTACAACACAGAGTACAAGAAGAGAGAGATGTGACTTATAATACTGAACTGAGACAAGCCATTAAATTAGATGTGTTGGGAAAAAAGTGTAATGTTATGTAGACTCAACCACATATTTTTTCTGTAATCTAAACTTACTTCAACTAAAGATATTCCACTCATCCATTCCCAATAGGCCAACTGTTAGAGTGCTTGTTTAGTAGTAGCAGTAGTAGAGTAGCGTGTATAACAGGCAAAAGGTGTTCTTCATTATATAGATTATATATGAGATGTGAAGTCTTCTATCTGCTGCTGCAACAGTCGGACAGCTGTGGATCTTCTCTGACCCCTGCATTCCTCACCCAGCTGTGATGAAGCCACCCAACTCCCTCGCTCTTGCCCCTTGACCCTCAGCATATGTCCAAACAAGCTCCTTAATCCTCAGAAGTAACAGATAAATCTCAAGAGGTCAGTCATTTTGAAAGGCCGAGCTAAATCACGGCATGCACGACAATAGAAAAGTCTGGTTTCAGCCACGCTAGACATCTTGCAAAATGAGGTCTGGAGTTGAATTCCAAGGGTGAGGGAACAACGTTGCCAAGTAAGCAGAACTGCCGTCTCACTGTCACTCTCCCTCCGCTACAACAAAAGAGAGCAGGGAACATGACTCCTACAATTCTTCCTTAGCCTACTGCTTTAAAGTACTTGCTTTTCAGTCAATCCACAACCAGAGGATTTGAATGCCAGACATGCATGATAAAAGCCCCCCTCCCTCTCTCTGCATGATTTGTCCCTCCCGTCACACAAAATGCACTTTTTAACACTGCTTTCAGGCATGTGCTGCTGGGATTTTTCCCCCCCAGTCTTAGTGGAAATTCCTTCTACTAAGGTTTAAGCGGGTTTGAATCTGAATACTAGCCATCTTTCTTCATCAATCCCTCTCATCATCACCACCCCCCCACACCTTGCCTCCTCCTTCATGGCCACCCATTTGGCTGCAGAATAAAATCTCTTACCTTCACGGTCCCTGCCAGGTAAGCAAACAAGACAATCCCAGCCTCCGGTGAAATAAAACTTGAAGAGCTGAACAGGCGATGAATGCACAGAGGAGCAGACATTGTTTTTAACACGCAGGTAATCGTAAGGGGCAAATTCAGAGACTTCGAATAAGTTGGCCCTGCTTTCTTTCACTGCCAGGAAGGTGTTTGCACTCTATACAAGGGAAGAGGGAGGGCTGGGGTGGTGGCGAGGGGAGACCTTGAGTTTTCCAAATAAGGGCAGAGGAATGTAAACAAGTGAGGCGGGACTAAGGAGCTGAGGCGGGCTGGAGGAAACCAGCCCGCCTCAACCTCTTGCCTTGCGTTAGGGGACTACCCCATAGGGGAGAGAAGAGGGGGAAGAAGAAAAAAAAAATCAGGGAATGAAAGAAAAGAGAGAGGGCAGGCCAGAGAAGATCAAAGAATGAAAACAACATTCTTGTACTTCAAGAAATTTTCGCTCCTCAAAAAGACACTTTTCAATTAAAGCAGTCATTAGCGTCTGCAGGGACCTCGGGGCAAATTTCACGAAAAGTGGCAGCCAAGTTTGTTTTTCTTTTACTCTTGTGTGTCGTGAAATTACACGCCCGATGCCTTCATGCACAATGCAGGCAAGAAACAGATGTGCCTCAAACCCAATTACGGGGTTCACGCATTGTTTTCAAAACAGTTTTACCAATCTTGACATTAAGAAAGCCATAGATGGTTTACCAAATGTGTTTTTAGGTAGCAAACCTAAGAAAATCAGTCAAACCATTTACATCAAGCATTCATCATTTTGGCTGTTGTGGTATGGTCAGTCTCTGAATAATCTACCAATTACAGTGCACGAAAGCAGCGAAACCAGGACTGCTCCTCCAGCTGCTTTTGTATCACAGGAGGAGGTCTGGTTGTGTATGCCTATGCAATTACCCAACCCTTTCCATTCCTTCTCAGTTACTACCATCCTGCACCCCACGAATGCCAAAAATGTGAGTCAAACACATAATGATGATGAGCATCCTCATTTGCTTCCACCCAGCCTTCTGCATGTGCCTACGATCTGTATACTGCCGCACACAGGGAATCACTTTAAATTCCACTGTACAAAGAGATGAACAAATAATGACTATTATTGAACAATACTCAACCCTAGCAGTATCTCACCATGAGGAAAGTTTTATTTTCTTAGTTTTGGAGTTGACATGGTCAACACAGTAATCAGAAACAGAAGAGATACAGTCTTTCAGTGCCTTAAGTCAAAGGTTTCATTTTATAGGTGTATATCTGATGCTAGTCTTTCCTAAAATTCAATATACTTAGTTAAATTGAGATTCTCCACGCTTCATAAAACCAATGCACAAGTGTTGAAAATTAAAGTTCATGCGATTCTTCCAAATATGAGTCAATCTCCCATCTCATGTTAAGATGCTCAACTTTACAGAGGAAAGAAACACTAGACACTCAACTAATATGTCACTGAACTTGACCTTTTAAACAGTTTTATAGGATTTGTGCATTTTGTAGCTTATTTTTAAAATAAAGTGAATGTAATTTGGCAAATAACACAGCTTGCTCCATAGTTAATTTGACACTTCACCCTCAAGTCCAAATCATCACTTCAGAAGAAGACAAAAACAAAATGTAACCGTCTATGATTTAAAAAGAAATAAAAAAAAAAGACATCTATCCATTTTTTAGTTAATTTGTCAGAGGATTTCAAGTATCAAAGTATCATTCAAAACCTTTCCAAAACCATTTAATCAACTTTTACAGGATCTGCTTTCATTTAATGTGGACTAACATTTTTGAACTATTTGTATTCTATGTTATAATTAGGACATTATATATTGGTTGCTGTGACCATATTATACAGAAGTGCATTTAATTAGGGAAAAAGTCCAATGAAAAATGCTGGATTATTTACAGCAAAGAGGAGACATTTCCATGGATATCCGCCTTTCTATTTAAATTTAAAAACAAAAACAAAAAAACAAACAAAAAAACAAAAAAAACCAACACTGCCGCCACATACATTTAAAAAAAATAAAATAAATAAATAGTCAACAACCTTTCTTGAATTAACAATTTTGTTAGCCATCAATTCACACAAGGAGATAAACACACACTGACGATTGAAGAAAAGCCACTGAAGTAAATGAGGTTTTCTTTTCAAAATATTAGCACTAAAGTGGCAAACGTTTCCTAGACTTCCTCCTCCTGAAGAAGCTCCGAGTGACAGCCTCACGGAGGTAAACTAGTCCTGCCAGAAGACGGGGTGGTAAGTGGATGTAGAATTCCAACAAAGCTCCTAGTCTTGCTTCTCAAATGTAGCGTTTACATGAGAAAAATAAGGCTGTAAATATCCCACATGAATGCTCGGGAATCGAGGCAATAGAAAAAAATGCTTCTTTGTTGTTGTCATTGCTTTGCTTTGATGAATTCTTAAATTTGAGTGGTTGTGTTTTTATTGCATTCCCACAAGTGAGCATGAAGAAATCTATTGGAGTATTTCAAATGAAAGCAAAAAAAAAAAAAGCAAAAAAAAAAAAAAAAAAAAAAAAAAAAAAAAAAAAGGCATGCTGAACTTAGCTTATAAAAACACTCAATGAATTCTGGAACAGGGTGGATCTGTGTTTTAATGCCACTACCACGTTGCTCTATTCTGGGAGGTTGTTGTGAATTCTGTGGTCGAGTGGAGAGCAACAACCACAGCTAGGACGGGACGCCCTGACAGGGTGGCTCTGTGTGTGTGTGTGTGTGAGAATGTATATATACCCGCACATATATATATATATATATATATATGTGCGTGTGTATGTGTGTGGGCGGTAGTGAGAGTGTGTATGTGTGAGTGGGTTAAAGCATGCCTTTCATTTCATGAAATAACAAAACAGAAATCTCCTGAGAACTGACTGCTCTTCCTTTGAACCCAGCATTTCCTGCGTACAACAACAATCCTCCCTCTCCCTCACACAGACACACTCCATGCCATCTCCATCACCCTGAAGTCTAAAAGGTAAGTTTAGCTTCGAAAGTGTCATAACTTCGATTGAAGTCCCACTCCTATAGAAACACCCATAACATGTAGTGGTGACTGCGTCGATGTTATTGCGATCACGCTGTAGCCACTCACTAACATGCACAACAGGCCCTGTCAAGGGGGGTTAATAACCAAGAGAGGGGAAAAAAAAAAAAAAAAAAAAAAAAAAAAAAAAGGGTGCATGTGTTCATGTAAATGTAAAAGAGAAAGAACGCACTGCAAGCTGGGAAAATGATAAGGAAATAAAGTTGGATGAATACTAGTCTTGTGAGTCATGTAAAGACCACTGAGGCATCACAACAGTACCTTCGCCATCACAGATGTTCTGGTACGAGTCCCAGCGAGTTAGAGGATCTGCTGTGTTGTAGTCCACAATAACATCTCCTCCATTTTTCCACTTGTCAGCACCTGGAATAAAAAACCCCCAAAAAAAACAAACAAACACACACATTACTATCCAGTTTGCATGCTATGTTAAGCTGGCTGTAGTGTCATATATATCGTAAAGTGACTGGAAAGTAGCACTGACCCTTCTCATTAATCTGATAGCAGGAAAGCCATGTCATTTCTGAACATTTTTATTTTTAAATTTTAAAGAAACTCCATCCATCCATTCACTTCCGCTTATCCTTTTCAGGGTCGCGGGGGGGGGGGGGCTGGAGCCTATCCCAGCTGTCGGGGTACACCCTGGACAGGTCGCCAGTCTGTCGCAGGGCCAACACACAGAGACAGACAACCATTCGCAGTCACTTTCACACCTAGTGGTAATTTGGATTATTCAATTAACCTATCCCCACAAGCTGCATGTCTTTGGATGGTGGGAGGAAGCCGGAGTACCCGGAGGGAACCCACGCAAACACGGGGAGAACATGCAAACTCCACACTGATGGTGGAATTGAACTCAGGACCTTCTTGCTGTGCGGCAACAGTGCTAACCACCGTGCCACCGTGCTGCCTTTTAAAGAAACTATTTTATTTAATTTGTGGGCTGACTACAAACTAAGATAAAATAAAATTAAGGTTTTTATTTAAGACCCCAAATCATCAGCAAAAATATTATTGGTAGCTCTTTCTATTACAGCTTGGTAACCTTGGTAGAATATGTAACTTCAAACAAGCTGAATGCTATTACAAATGAAAACGCAAATTCATATTCAGAGAAACTGTTTTATTATTAAAAGGCAGCCAAGCTGAGCTGTCATATGGTCAGGATGTTAAAGGGTGCTCATTTTCTTCTTGCATTTACTCAACTCTTGTCAGAACCAGAGTGGCCTGTATTCTATTAGTGTAGCAACAAATAAGCTGTATAGCATAAACCCACGCTTGAGTCATTATTATTTACTTACATCTAGCAAATACTGACATATTTTTAGAGTCCTAGGTTTAAATGCAGGAAACATTACTAAAAATGTGAAGTTTTGTATTTTACACTCATGATTGCTGGTTATTACACAAACTACTGCTCATTGTCCACGTCATTAGCCACAGCGGCAAAAACAATATTTAAACTGCTACCTTAGAGGAGAAACAAAGCACAATCAACTAATATTAGTATTCAGTATATTTCAGTATATAAAAATTCACATGCTCAGATGTTACTATGTTATTGCTAGAAGGTGATTATATTGTTATTATATAACTTATAGCCCTATTTTATTACTAAGTAGTGCTGTCAACCAATGCAGTTTGTTTCCACACTTCTTTCCTAAATATGTAAATATCAGTTTAATATTACTCAAGTATAACCACTGTTGACAGAACATATTACCTAGTTATTACTCGGTATTCTTGGTATTTAAGTGTTAATAACTTGTTATTTCCATATTATTACCTTCTTATTACCCCTCAGGAACCACATTATTACCAAGCTGTAATAGAAAGTGCCACCACAATATGGCTGATGACCAAAAGACTTAATCAAAAACAGAGCAGACAATAGAAATATATACATTTCATTGTATACCAGACCTGCACAGAGGCCCCACATAGTTTGTGGGGCCTCTGTTGCAGCTCATGCTGTGCTTCTTTGCCTCTCTGTCAGCACACACTTCACACTACATTTCCCTTCTCATCAGGGGGCAGAGGGAGATGACCAGAGGAGGGGACAGCACGTAAAAAAGTAGAAGAGAACATTGTATCTGGTTTTCAAATTTTCCTACTACTCCCTATAGTAATTTTAAATAAAGATAAAGAGTTAGAAGTCTACCTGGGATCTTCTCTGGTCCCTCGGAGAAAACCAGCTCCACTTTACCATAATCTGGAAATCTGGGGTCTGAATTGACAGCACAAAGGAGAGAAGTGCATAAATGAGAGCCAGAACCAGTAAGATGAAAGTTGCTGTTAGTTTGCAGCTCTCTCAGTAATTGTAACATGTTTGGGGAAACCAAATTATTGGTCTAAAAGCAGCATGTCTAAATTAAGTTCAAGCTGAACCTCGCAGATGCTGTGCAGAGTTGAGGAGTTGCTGTTTACTATCAGCGGGGTGATGAGATCTGTTCATGGGATTTTTTTTTCTAGGTCTACCTTTGTTGGCAGTCTCCATGTCCTCTTTTTCAAACATCAGGTTGTAACCCTGTACTGCTCCCGTGTGAAACTGCACCCGGAAAATAACCTCACGCTCTGAAGTCACCTCACTTTTATGATAGCATTTAATCTACGAGAGACAAAAAAACAAATGTCACAATGAATACAAAAGCGCAGATTTCGCAACTTCTGAAAACGCAGTTTGTTTTTTTTCCCTACCATGATGTCCCCTTTTAGGAGCTGCGCAGGCTCCAGCATGATGCATACACGGTCTCTGTGGCCTGGACCAATGTGACTTAAACAAAAACAACAGAAGTCTGTCGCATGGAGCCGGAGTGTGGAAGCAATTACAGATATTTACAGAAAGCAGTAACTAATTCAAATTAACATTAAACTAACTAAGACAGAAAACTGCTTTAAAGCCTTCCTACATACTTTGAAGTAAACTATAATGTTCAAATTACTGTACCACATGTGTAAGCTACTTACTAGAATCCAGATGAATACACTGCTTGCATTCCCTGGTAGACCTTGATGTAAGGACAGCACACTATATATAAAAAAAGGACAAAGTGTTTTCAAAATGTTAGTCACAGGTTCCTTCTTATCAAGACCTCGAGAAACCAGTTAGCTAAAATATTCAGGAGATGCTTCCTGGCTTGTTTTGCTCACAGCTGAAGTGTGATAAGCTGCTGCTGTGAGAAAGGGATTTGAGCTCCACGATGTGATGAAAACCTTTTTGTTGTTTCAGTAAAATTAGTGAAAACAGCAATTTACGTGTACACACGAAAATGCGCATGTGTGTGTTCCCATGGTTTCACTTGGAACTGGAAAGTTCATTTCTTCAGTTCTGTTTATGTAAACAACCTCTATCTGTTTGAGCATGCTTGTGAGAGTTGGAAAAAGAGAGACACGGTTCCAATCAGACTCCACTTTTGTTTACCCCTCGAACTCTGATGTGGCTGTCTCCGAATTCCTTTCTTTGTGCCATGCTAGAAGTGATGGTATTTTCTTTGAAACAATATACAGTGATAAACAATATGTGTTTAACCTCTTGCGGAGTTGAAATCTGGAATCCCGTGAAGGATGACGCAGTGCATGAACAAGGGGGAGGCATTGATCTTCATGGATCCGCTTAGCAGGCTGTTGAGGATCCAAACGTACCTGAGAGGAAAGCGGAGGTGGATATCAACATTACACAAGACTTTGTATTGCTTCAGTGATTTAGTATTACATATTCAATGCGAAGGGGGACTGAAAAGTGAGATATAAAAAGAACAATGTCATTGTTCATTGAAGCCAAGATATCCTGTCGTTTAGCCACTACAGTCAGTCTCCAAATGTTGGCTCATTCAACACCCATAATGCAACTTGATAATATCTTTTCATTACATTGACCTTGCCTAGTAAATACCCCTGATTCTATTACAGACCTTTCTGTAAAAAAAGATGTATTTTTCACAGGTAAAGTGATATCGCTAAGATATTTTTTCCAAACCTGACAGCACTTCAGCATTTTGGAAAAACAGGCTTATTTGCTTTTTTTGCAAGGTGAGAATGGCACATCAGCTTTGCTTATGCTAAATATGTGAGGGGGGGGAAAAAGAAAACGGCCAACACGACTCTGTTGAAATAAATCAGAATCTGCTGTCTAGCATCTCTAGAAAACAGTAACTGTCATCATTACTGTTTATCACTGATAAGCAAAGAGACTAGACAGAAATGATAAACCAGTTTTGCCCAAGAGCCATGAGTGCGAGCGAGATATGTAGGTTTACGATTACATCAGGTTACCATGGGATCCTATTAAAATGATAAACAATGACTAGCTGTCAGCTCAAAAAGTAAACAAACAGCATGGGGACTGAATGAATTGTATGGTATCAGCTGGGTCTGGGATCTGATTGTTTGGATGGAGAGGTGGGTCAATGAGGAGCCAAACACACTGCTAGAGCTCTATTACCAAACGGAAGGGCGTGCTTATGTTTTGGGTCTTACCGCTTCTGTGAAGGTGTCATCAGAGCTGAGACCTTATCATCGTAGTATTTCCTCATGGCGAAGCGGTCCAACGCCTGGTCAGCACTTTGACAGAAAGAGAGAGACGCGTAAAACGCTTTAGGTAATTATGACTCAAGAGAAAGATTATACTCTCCTCTATAATTGAATAGTGTGGACTGTAACATCCAATTAAGGCAATGCATACACACACACACACACACACACACACACACACACACACACAAGAGGGAAAGTAACCAGAGAAACAGAGGATTCCAACAGAGAGGAAGGGAATGCCAGCTTTAAGTAAACACAGAGGGGGAGAGGAGGACACAGAGAGGCCAGAGTGTGTGCGCAGCTTGGCTATTCAGACAGACCTAAAACCAACAGGCTCTGGAGCCCTTTCACCAAAGCTCTGTTACTGTCATCGGCCATCTCGCTCATCTCCTCCCCCCCACCCCGGAATCTATTCCTTTGTAAATCTGTCCCATTGTGTTTTCCTGTCTCTTTCTCTACCTCTCTTTTGCCCCCTGTCTTTCACATTCACCTTACTGCAATGGTATTCCTCAGTGGGAAGTGGGAAAGAAAAGTGCTAAGAAATGCACAAATTGTCTGAATTAAGAGCCAATATATGGCCATGCCACACTGTCTGCTGTGTGCAGAAAGAATCTACGCAATGCCATATCAGCAGGTCGTGTCAATATCAGCCCTTACTTAAACCTTCGGCACTTCCGAATTTGCTTGCTTGGTCAGAAAATTATAATCCGTTTTCTTCATGATAAAAAAATACATTGAAACTGACACTGTGGCTAGAAGGCATTTAAGTAACTAACATGTTTCTAAGTTGATTCACGCAATTCAATACGGGGTGATTCATTGCTTAAATTGTGTGGCTTTTCTTTGAATCGGAGAGAAGTGACTTTTCTTTTGACTCACTTTCTGATTCACCTTAACCCGAAATTAAAGGAGGTGAATAAACCACTGGTGGTTGGTTTGACATTGCTTATCGTCTACAAAAACACAACATATCGAGTCTTCATGAACTGCTGTGGTTTGTTGTTCATACTGCTTCACCACCAGAAGTGAGCGGTCGCACATAGCATGATGAGCCATGACTTCAGAGCAAAAAGAAAAAACATCATTTATAGTAACAAAACATGAGAAGTGTGTTGGTTACCTGGCTGACACGTCAGTGAAATGCACAAACGATGAGATGACAACGCCAATTCGACCCTTGCCACCCTAAAAAAAAAACCCACACAAAACAACAACAAAAAAAAAAAAAAAAAAACAGGAGATGATTCACTACACACGCAGCAGTCTTACTAAAAATGAAACCAAAGCCAAAAGGCCCCCCACAGTCTTCATAAACACAAGTTCCAGCCAAACGAACAGTATTGTCCAAAAGTCATGAGTCACCTCTCATTTCTTTTATATTTTGCTTCCACTGAGCCAAACTTTTTTTTGTAAAGATTAAATGTTATTTTTAAGATAAAATGTTTTAAGGTAGTCTTGAGCAACATTTCTCCAGGCTTTCTGGAGGTCTTTCAAGCTTTCCTTTGGCTATTTGCTGCTTATTCATTTTCAGTCCAGTCATCCAGTCCGTGTACTTAGCTATTTTCAGATGAATGTTTTTTTGGTTGTTTGCCAACCCATTTAACACTGACCTAAGAATCATTCAAGTGTAAAAATGTACCAACTTAAGGGGTGAACCAGTGTAGTGTCTACACATATCAGACAACTTAGCAAAGATCTTTATCTTTAGATACTTTATTATTAGCAAACTGCCAGGGATAACACAGTTATATATACATTAATAGTGTTTACACATATAAGAAACTTTCCAAAGAGCTATAAGCTCTTTGGAAAGCTGATCCATCTATTGTTTGTCAAATCCTCATCAGAAATGGTCTCTGTGGATGAAAGGTGGCAGTCAAGAAGCCCTTCTTAATTAAGGCAAACAGAGAAAAAAGGCTGAGGTGTGCCAAATTACACAACAACCTAACAGAAAATGAGGGGCAAATTTGAGATTTTTAGTTTCATCTGTTGTACGGAGGTGACCAAACTGCTGTGGAGTGAGTGTTTACAGCAATCTATGAGGCACGGCGGAGGTATTTTCAGGGTATGAGGCTCTATTTCAGCCAATAGTGTTGGGGATCTTACCAAAATTGATGAAATTATGACTGCAGAAAAATACCATCAGATTTTGATTCATCAGATTTTGATCAATTATCTAATACCATCTGGAAAGCATCTGATTATGCTTTATCGCACTGTAAATGCAGTAAAAGCATACCTGGATAGAAAAATACAACATGGAACACTATCAGTCATGGAGTCACTTCCCCAGAACCCCGACCTCAATATTACTGAAACAGTTTGGGATCATCTTGATTAAGAACATCCAAAAATGAACTTTGAATGTCCTTCAAGATGCCTGTAGAACTATTCCTGAGGACCAGTAATAGAAATTAGAAGAAATCTTCCCCAATCGAATTCTGGCTGTGTCAAAGAATAAAGGTGGTCGTAGCAACTTGCTGACATTCAAGTTTGTAAGAACTGCACAAACTCTGTTTTTTGTTTATTTGTTTGTCTATATATTGTATTTCCAAGCATTTTTGCACATATTCCAATAAATCACTGTTTCCCATAGCAAAACATTAAAATGAACAGGTGCCTTGTGACTTTTGCACCACACTGCAGAACCACATTGTTTATTTCACATAACTGTTTTCTGCTTATTGTGTGTTTTTCCTTTCTTGTTTCACTGGTTTGCACTTACCCAGATTCAGCAAACATGTAAAACCACATTCTCATGACAGACAGTTCAGTAGATGTTAACCGAATCTGATCGAATCACACTTAGTCTTAAACTGTTCTATGTTTTACAATATTATATTTGTATAAAGGTTCTGTAGGTGCTCACCCTGCAGTGTATAACAGCCACATGTAGCGGATCAGCATTGAGCCAGCTCTCCATGGCCTTACAAATGGTGCAGATCTTATCCAAAGGTGGAGCATGCAGGTCAGGCCAACCTGTATCCAGGGTCTAAAAACAACACCATTAGACACACACATACACACTCATCATCCTCTGTCCCTATGCTTTACAAATCAATAATATCTTGCTCACATTAGCTCACTAGCCTGAGTTAATCAAGTAGACTGACAGAGGTGTACAGTTGCGCTATTTGAAGTAAATGCCAGATGCCTTACCTTTGGGTTCATTCTAGAGAGATCTTGTCTTTTCTCTGACAGGTTTATGATCTAAAGAAAACATAACACAACAAAGCACAAGTCTTAAAATGTTGTCTCTAAGATTTCTGCATTCTTCCTTAACAAGAGTTCTTACAAATGCATGAAATCACTCTGGGATCAAGTCAACATTACATCAAAGCCCACCACCTTTCAACACTTTCAACACAGTTACAGCACTTTCCAGGGGAAAGCAGCAAATGGACCGGCACTGACCAGGTAATTGTCTGCATGCTTGGACTTGAGCATACGCGTGACATCCTTCAGGTTGTGTGAGTAGATCTCCTCGGAGCACCCCCGGGGGAAGGACACAGCTATGATACGCTCTGTGATATACGTAAGGTCGAGTTCATATCCCTCCTCCATTATGAATCTTTGGCTTTCCTGTTAAAAAATATCCAAGCAGAGACACAGGAGGAAAAAGCCTTTCAGTCTCACAGCACTGCAGGTGACTCAGGTCAATATTTGACGCTCAAAGTCCTCAGCTTGTGTCATTGTGTACATGTTCTCATAGATAACTTTAGGGAGTGACTTCAATGCCAGATTGTATGACACAGCATACTGTGTTTACACAGCAACGGTCAGCAGTGTGTGCCACAGATACTACTCTTAGACAATACAACATATCGCAATCTTTTTAACCTTTTGAGCACGACAGATAATTAACTTCTCTGGACTGCAAAAAGACACACAGGAGAAGACTGGACATGAGCAATCTAGGAACCGCAGTCAGTGATCCACAGCAACAATGACAAAGACAAAGAAAACTTTCAAAGAACTCCGGTTGAAACCAGTTTCTGTAAATCCCTGAGTGACGGCGTGTCCCTGTGACCTCATGGCCATGAACTTCCTGCTATGGTGGTCTAGGAAGAGCCAGTCTCCCACTGCTACTCAACACATCCCACAGACTCTTCTCTTGCTCTCTTATCTCGGTATCTTAGTACGGCCTCTTTGTCACTTTGTACAGCTCAGCAGCGAGAGAGTAGCAAGTTGTTGCCAATTGACCTCATAGTCATAAGTTAGTGTGGAAAACCTAAATCCAGCTTGGTTACGGAATTCTGTCTCCTGCTTGTGACAAGAAATTTTCAAATTAAATGGGAGTAAAATCGTTCCAAAAATTACGTTTTTGATTAAAGTCTTCAATTCTTAAGCTTTGTTTCTTTCGTTCTTCATGTGCTCTTACATTTTAAATTAAAGCCAGTACTGATCTGTCTTTCAATTTAATTTCCTATCAGTGAAGAGTTAATTAACTAAGATTTGAGATCTAGATTTTTTTTCTTTTTGGAAAACTGTGTTATGTTAAATTTTATAAACAGAAAACTGTCTGTAAATGAAACCAAATCCCGGGTTAAGAAATGATTTATACTCCTGTCTTGCATTTGTAAGAGACTACTGTTCAACAGAATCTGAATCTTATATTCAATTTTTCACAAGCACACTCACAAAAACAGAAGCACATTGCTAAAGCTGCCAAAGATATCATCATCGCTCTTCTTGACTGAACCCAGTTGTTTGTTGTGATTAAATGATCCTGTCGAGAATGCGTCCATTAATTAACTCTGAGACGACTGCAGGCTACAGCCCATCACTTTGAACGGGCACAGTGAGGGAGCCATAAATCAGGGACAGTGTAGCCATGGCTTAAATGAACCCTCAGAGCGGAATGAAAGAGGCCATGTGAAGAGGTCATCACTGGTAGGGACTGTGCTGTGTTTTTGTGAGTGTGTGTGTTGTTGGAGGAGGCGCTCAGGTCCTCAGGTCGTTGAAGCTAATGACCGGGTTAGTTTATTTCCCTAGTGACTTTAAGGAAAAATTGTTGACTAATGGGAAATTAATGAACAGAAAGGCCAGGACTTAGGCTCTGCGTCAAGGGCATAGCAATGGGAAGAAGGCCCCGTAATATTTTGAAAGTGTCAAAGTACTGTGCTAACTGTGTGGAAGAGGTATCAACTTAACCAAAGAATGATACTGGCTCAATTTTCTGCAAGAAGCAGTATAATTGTATTTTAAAGCATAACTCTAACGTGTTCCCTTCTTCTTTAGAGACATAGCTTTTAAGTTCATAAAGTAAAAAAAATGAAGCTTTAGTCTGGCTTTGTTCAAAAGTTAAAAAAAAAAAAAAATCTGCACATTTTCCAACAAAAAACTAATAAATTTTTAATTATACCACCAAATTGAATAAGACTAAACAGAGTGAAAAAGGAAAGGTTTCCACCCAGTTCAAATGGGCGGATCTCTAAAGATGTGCAAATGTAGCCAGTATCTAAAAATGACATAACACGTGACAGAACTTCTAAGTAGTATTCGATTTTTCATATGAAACATTCATGTGTAGCGGCACTGCAGTAATCGGCATTTTCCTCTCAATTCTCCCACCCTTCACTCAGTCCACCGAGAGCAGCTTGCCCCAGCACGCACTAAAGATAATTGGTCTTTAATTTGCACTGACTGCTTTTGTTCCTGGTTTGAGGCACAGCATTAGCTCACAAAGACAGAATAAGCAGTACCAAGGAACTCAAATCCAGAGCCCACCCATGGCACTGTGAGAGCAAGGCTGGTAGAGGAGTGCGGGAGACGGAGAGAGATTCGAGGTTGCCAGGTTTTACGGTGAACAAGCTGCAACAGGTTTACTAAGGTCAGGATGTTGGGGGATTAGGGTGTGTCTGGCTCCCCAAGCTCCAACCCTTGCAGGTAGGTGCTTGATTAGGCTGCATTGCTGCTGTCAGCCACGTTCACACACGCATGACCATCACTTACGACTCATTCCAAATGCCTTTCTTACCTGGAACCTTGCTGAAATTGAATTAATCAAACGTTCCTTTATGAGTAATGAAATGTTGAGGAGTGTACGGTGAAGCGTGCTGGGATGAAGGCCTCTTTAATGGGCCACACCCGTCACCTGGCCATCACATGGAATCTTCCACTCTGCACGAGCAGGTGAACCATGAGATAAAAGAAGCGGCATCGTGGAATAGGGCATAAAAACCAATGAGGACCGTCTTTGTATCCAGACATGGGCAAGCCCTGTGGGTTAAATGACAGCCTGATCATGTGAGCAATGACCTCATGGCTGTTTATTTTAAAGTCTATTGTGATAACAAGAGTTGGCAAAAACTTTACATACTTGTCACTCACAAATAATAAGACTCTGCAGAGCCTCGGCAACTAAACTGATTTATGTGCAACTTTGTGATTAAGCTGTCTACAGTATCCCTAACTGGATTTTCCATTAGTGAATTTAATATGTAACGTAATATGTGCACAAGCTAGCAGAAGAAATAGGCTTGTTGAGATTAAAGAAAGAAAAATGTAATTTTCAAGTTTAGGGTGAATGCTGCATTTTTTTTTTTTCTGAAAACATCACTGCTACAATGACAAATAAACCCTAAGCTTTAAAATTTGTGCAGGATATGCGATTTTCTGAACTAATCAATGCATTATTTTCTTGCTTGTAAAAGCCTATTGAAAATATGACACATTTCCATTACAAGCCATTATTAGAATCCAAAACAAATCGGTATTACCTAACTAAATTCCCCAATGCATAATCAAGCGAATAGCTTGCAAATCACTAAGAAACAAGATGAGACGGAGCGAAACAAACAAAAAAAAAAAAAACAGCGCACATATGAAAGCAATCAGGGCAACCCTTCCCCCATTCACACTCCCAAATTGGTTCTGTTGGCTCAAACTTCAGTCCTGTGATTGACATGCTGCGGCAACAACCTCCATTTCTGAGACAACTCGAATATTTTCACAGGTCAATTAAACTGAAATGATGGGACTGAAATGAAAAAAAAAAAAAATCATCAAGCTTGCTTTATCTGGTACAGAGTGAGCGCTGCCTCAGCCAAAGTTGATGTGATAAACCTCAAAACTTCCCAGCACGCAGAAGTCCTCTATTAAATACCTATGGAAAAAGCAGGTACACATGCATAACACTGCTGTCTCTTTGGGAGAATTTGGAAAGATTAACAGCCTTTGAAGCTGTTGTCTGCAAACCTGAGTAACACCTAAAGTGCCATAAATGCTTCAGGAAGTCTGGCTGCAGGCTGCTGCCGGACAAAAATGTTTTCCTACACTGCATTTAGCTTTAATTCTTTCTTTGCCCTCTCCAGCAAGCAGAACCCATTTGTTTTTTTCTCCCTCTGTCGTGTGGCTGGAGTCTCCTGATAATATTTAGCGATTACATCTAACAGCCTTCTAATAACTCTGATACCATCAGCTTCACCATTCGAAAACCGCCATGTATTCATACTTGGCGTGAGTGTGGCACCATGCTGTGGAATAACATGCTCACAGAGACATGACAGGCTTTAAGAGCCCAGAGAAGGACAAGGCCACAGTTTGTTCTGGCCTTTTCCTGTCAGGGGCTCTGTATGTTTATGCTGTGGCTTTGACACCCATTCACTGCTGAAGGACTGAAATAAACAAGCCCTGAGAACTATTGAAAAAAGCCACAGACGTGGATGCGGAGTATTTTTAGTACGTTTATTTTGTAACTCTGGAACTCTAGCATGTATTTGTCTCACATTTTCACGAGGCATTTTGAAGGAAATAAAAATGACAGCCCTGGCTCTGAGCAAATCTGTGCACCCAGAAGGCTCCTAAAGCAGTCCCTAATTACCATTTTCAATCCCAGGGTCAGCGTGGAATGTGCTCCAGAATGGATTACGTTAGCACTCTCCCTTTTTCTATCCCCGCCACCCTCTCTTTTTCTTTAAAACAATTTTTGCCACTTTATTGCTTTCATACTCCAGGTCTCCTCTCTGTTTAATGACTTGCACATGTACAAAGAGTGGTGCTGTGACAAAATGAAATGCCCCACTGCTCTGTCTCCTGCTGGGATCACAGTGTTCTGCTTACAGTACATAGTCCCAACCCTCTGCCAACCCACCTGTCCAAACTACACTATCGGGATCCCCATTCATGTGTTGCTCTGCCAGCCCTTTCTAAGTGCCTCCTGTTACCAGTCATGCAAAATAATAATAATAACTCTTTGTGTTTCTGACTCATTTCTTTTCGCCTGGAGGGTTAGATATTAGTCATGCAACTCTAAATTAAACCAAATCTTGGAAGAGTTCAGCCTGTAAAATGCTCACAACAACTCACAAACTAGTTGCAAGAGGGTGTAAACGCAGGAAGACGTAGACTCTGTACCTGCTATCATGTAAGGACACTTGTGCATGTCATCAACAATGGCTGCCTGAGAATCATAGCCTTAAGGCTGCACATACCATGCAGCAGCTCTAGCTCAAAAGACAGACAGAGAGAAAAAAGACAAACTTTCTTAATCAGTCATGTCTCTCGAATACCTGTTCACGAGTACAACACCCCAAACAGAAAGGTAGGCCCTATCTCTGTTGAAGCTTTCTGGACTACTGGACGCAAGTCCTCCATAGTCCCATATGTTTCACATTATAAAAGGTCTTCAGCAGACCATAGCCCACAACAGCAAGGAACCCCAAATTATAGCTATTGCAGAATACAATCCACTGGGGTAAACGTTTAAAAGCTAAAAAGACTACTAAGCCTGACTTTAGGAAGTTTCAGTAAAAGGCATTTAAATAGTTCTATTTAAAAACATGATGTAAAAATAAAGACATTAAAAAAATCTGATCAGAATGAATGACTCGCTTGCCTGTTTTCAGAATTTTTACACCAGAGCGCGCACACACGCACACCCTGTTTCTAGCCAAAGTAAATACAAAGCATTGCCCTGTTTTACTCTGTGGACGACCTCACTGCAGTGTGACTGTTGAAAAGTTCTCCACAGAGTGGAAGTCTCATCCCGCTTTTTAAAGCGCTGACCAGCCCCAGTTAAAACTCTTGTCTTCTTCTGGCGAACTGTTTCGGGTAACATGCCTTACCTTTTTAAAGTGAAAGCAACGACTTGTTTTTTTTCGGGGTGAGTCTTCTTTTCCTCCTTTTTTAAGCAAGTTTAAGCTGTAGAAAGAAAAGGAATATGATAAAGTCCGGAGTCTCAAAGAGCCCTCAGCCGTCAAACAGGCTTACTGCGGGCTGGGAGGCTCATTTTCCTCTGCTGGAATGCGCTCTGTGGCTATTCGGAGTTTGCTTGGACCCAGGGGCTCCTTTCGCTCCTTTCTGTCACTGCTGGTAATAAAATAAAATCTTGCTCGTATCCTGAAAAAAAAGGGAAAAGCTGCTGCTGCTATTTCTCCTATGCCTCCAAAACACTTCCTCTAGTCCAGGCTACCGCTGCAGCCGCCACAAGTCCTGGCATGGGATAGTCCTCCTACCGCTCCGCCGTGGGTGTCTGCCTTCTTCCCTCCCCTTTCAACCTACCTCCCCTCGCTTTGGCCTCCTCCCTCTGCCCCCTTCCATTTGTTTGTTCTCACCCTCACTACTCATACACAGACTTTAACTTCCTGCCATCCCACACCCACATAATCACCTTTCATATGGCTGCTGTACAAGTAAATACATATTCATGACATAATGAAATATATAATTGTAAGAAATTATAACCTATCGTTTAAAACCTTTAATATATAAGTAAGTTTAAATTAGGCAACAACTTTTTAATGTTTCATAAAGGTACATTTTATTTCCTCAGTAGTTCACAGGTGTATTACGAATATTCAAACCGTTAGTTTTTTGTTTTTTTTTGTTTTTTTAGAATAGTCACTTTATTACATTAACATAGACCGAGTTCAAATTACACATATGATGATCTCCAGTGATCCAAATCAACCTCCTTCAGAAGGTAAATCATGGATCTTTCATGATATCTTATGCAATGTTTTTATTTATTTATGTAGTTTATTAACAGATATTTCAAGCCACCATCAATCAACTGAAGAGTGAAACTTCACTCTCAATCTGTGTAAGATCAAGGGTAATATAGTGAGTTGCATTTAAACAGGGATCCCAGAACAACTTTAGCATTACAATCAGAGTCATCCTTATAAACAATGCTGTCTAGCTATCTTCTCCTCATACACGCAACAGCTAATTTAAATGAACCAGGACAAAAAGGCATGTAAAATTCTGTAACAACTTTATTTTGATAGCGGGCAACAGCATTTTAGTAGCAACAATTTTCTACAGTTACAATGTAAAATATGTTGTATTGCAATGTAAAACATATATTGCTAAGCCTCAGGATTTCCAATTAACAACAACAACAAATGTTCTTTCAATAATGCATGAATTAACCTGTCATGTTCACACAACACAACAAAAGCGAAATTTATTCAGAGGTCATGTTAAAGATGAAATCAACAGGCATTTATTATATATTGTTATAAAAAGTCATCATGTAGTAAAATGAACTGAAATAAGGTTATATCTACTAAAAATCTATTGTGATAAAGGTGTAAATAGCACTCAGCATCTAATATTGAAACTTATCATTACAACCTGCAAACAAAAAAGGTCTAAAAAAAATAAAAAACAAAACAAAAACAAAACACCTCCCCAATCTTTTAAGTACAATACTTCTTTTTTGTTTTTTTGTTTTTTTAAAAATGGTTATAAAAAAAAAAAAGCAAACAAGCAAACTGCAAAAGACATGCTACTCTTATGTGATTAATTATTATCATTCTGTGGAGTGAATTAAAAGTGTGTGTTAGAACTATAAATGGTACTGCTGCTGGATGTAAAGGTCATAGTAGAGGTGTAATCCACACTGCCTCTACGTGATCCACTCCTCGAGCCGGTACGAGACCCAGCCCTTGAGCCAGAGCGAGATCCTGGGTTAGAGACATTGTAAGGGCTGCTGATTCCCTTGGTAGACACAGATGAGGCTTGCAGCATCTTCATGCCATTGCTTTCCTCCACCATGCAGCTGTCCATGGCTTCTTTGTAGGATATTTTCAGTTTAGTCTTGGGACAGGTCAGGTTCTTCTGGTGGTTCCGAGTGTCTTGAAGCTTCCGGGCCCCCTGACCATCTAGCCATTTTCTGCGGATAGCCTCTTCAATACTGACGCGACGTCCAGTGCCAGGTTCAATCAGGCCCCCTGTCAGGTACTGAAACTCCAAAAATCTCTGGCCAGCCTCATAAGGCAGCCATGTCTCCTTGACTGCTTCTGCCGCAGACATCCTTCTTTTAGTCTTCACATCCTCAAAGCCAACATAAGCTTTCTGGGCAGGTTTCAGTTTACTGGCCATGCTTTCATCAATGATGCTCTGATGGACAGCATCTTGCAGTGACAGTCTCTCACCAGTAGCAGGGTTGATGATACCACCTGTGCATGCCTGGGCCTCCAGCAACCTCTGTGCTGTAAGAGTGTCAACTATGCCTCTTCTAAGCGCTTCACTAACAGTTATTTTCTCCAAGGTCTCTGTGTCAAATATAGCCCCCACAGGGCTGTGGTCATCAAACATCTCAGGGGGAGAGACTGTAATAGATATACTGTTGAAGCGTTTACGGACAGTAGGAGAAGATGGTGTTGTGTGGGTGGGGCTGCTGCAGGTGATCATGTCATCAACATTGCTGGCTGCAATGGTCATTTCAAGGCTGCTGCTTCTGCTGGCAATTTCGTCAGCAAATTGGGTCAAGGTCATTGTTCCAGCACGATACTTATCCAAAGTGCTCTGGTTAATGACACCACGCTCTAGGCAGTCTTGAATATCATGTTGGATTCCAGTTTTTCTATCTACTATAACCAAGCGTGCAGAGCCATCTGACCCTGTTATAGTTATTTCCTCCCACTCACACTCCTGCTCTGACAAGTCCAGGAAAGTATCGTAGTCAATCAGCTCACGGTGGTAGGCCTCTCTCACTGACATTTCAAGCCCAGTGTCTGGATCAACGATTACAACCCGCCTCTTGCGTAGGACATTTGTGCGGCTTTCCTGCGTCTTCTGGGGCTTTCTCTTGTCTCTTAGTGGCAGCAGTAATAGACCTGTTTTTTCATCTTTGATGCACCTTTCCTTCAGCTGAAGATATGTCAGATTTTCCTTGGTATTAGGATCAAAGAATCCTTTTGTGTCATCCCCTTCATAAGATAAGATTTCATTCATCTCCTCATCAAAGTATCCTCTCTTATAGGCAACAGCAACATCAATACGATGGCTCTCTTTGGGGTCAATAATCCCACCACTGGCAATCTGAGCCTCGAGCAGTCGGATTCCATGACCCTTCTCAATAAGATCTTTCTCAATAGCTTGGAAGAGGGATATAGTTTTTCCTGTGTTTGGGTCTCTGTATCCTATTACTGCCTTCTCTGCAGACAACAGCTTGTTCTTAAACTCCTTCCCTATCAGACCCCTCTTGCTGGCGTCTTCCACTGTCAAGAAAACATTGTTGACTGGATCAACTATGAAGCCAGAAGCAGCCTGGGCCTCAAGAAGCTCCAACGTGGTGCCTCTCATAAGCAGACCCTCCTTCATTGCCTGATAAAAAGGTAGTATTCTGTCATTGGCTTCATCATAGATCCCGGCAATACAGGTAGAGCCATGGAGATAGGTCTTTAGCTTGTCTTCAATATCTCTGCTAGTGAGTTTGCCCTGACTGAGCTTCTGCAAGTCAGTTTCATCCAGAAGTTCAGATTCGATGAGTTCCGAGACAGAGACTTCACCACGGAGACCTTTCACTGTCAAGGGTTTTTCTGGACCAGAGATCAGAAGCAAGCCAGAAACAGGTTCCACTGTACACTTCATCCGAAGGTCATTGTAAGTTGTCTTCTGTCCAGTTGTTGGATCCAGATAGCAGGTTGGTTTTTTAGTCAGAGCCCTGTAGAGGTCCTCGTCAATAAGATTGCGGTCCAAGGCCAGATCTTTTGGTAGGAAGACACCCAAAACAGGATCCAGTATACCCCCAACAGACTCTTGAGCCTGGAGCAAGCGGATGGTTGTCTCTTTGTCTATGTGGCCTTGTTTGCAAGCCTGACCCACAGATAACACTTTGCCAGAGTATGGATCTTTGAAACCTGTGCTAGCAGCTTCAGCTTTCAACAAGGTATCTCTGTCTTCCGTGTCTACAATCCCTCTTGAACAGGCGGTATCCACAGGCATCTTCTCATTAAATGCAGGATCCACTATGTAGCCTGTTGCTGCCTGAGCTTCCAGAAGCTTAAGGGCACTCTCTGGGCTGAGCATATTCTTGTTTTTGGCTTCAGTGAACGGGATTTTCCTTTGAGAAGTAGATGTCATACCAGCAATGATGCCACTGCCCTTAAGGTTAACCTGGATGTCTGCAGCTACCTCGCTCACTGTCCGTCTTCCCTTTAGGAGTTCATCTAGAGTAGCTTTACTAATGATACCACAGTCGCAAAGCTGATGGGCTGTAACTTTGCGGCGCACGCTGTCAAACAGAAGCTTTGAAGGATCAATGGTTTGGACCTTCTCATCTGTCTGGGTCTGCATATTCAGAGTGTTGGGCCTCTGCTGCAGTCTGCGTATTTCTCTTTCCAGGGACTCCTTCTTGAGAGCCAGCTCTTTTGCCTCTTTCTCTGAGCTCAACAGACGGCTCTTGTACCTTTCTTCAATACTCGTTAGCTCCCTCATGAGCCTCTCGATCTCGCTCTTGAGGGAAAGCCTCTCTCGATCGGCTCTATCTCTGTCTGACTCGCACTGCCTAATCTGAGAACTTTTCAGCTCATACTGGCTCTTTATAGTGCTTAGCTCCTTGAAAATTGAATTTTTCTCTTCCTGCAGCTGTTGTTTGTTTCGACGCTCGGACTCTAGTGTGACTTTGATGCGATTGAGCTCCTCTTCTAACCGCAGCTGACGAGTCTTGTCCTGCTCCAACAGTTTAATCCTGGACAGAAAACTATCCTTCTCCAGCAGCAGCTCACTGTATTTGCTTTGGGATTCTTGCACCACAAGCGAAGTCTGTGAAGAGATAAGAAAGTATATTGTCATGTATGCAAGACATTTTCCCACATATAGAATACAAACAATTTAGATTAAATTACATGTCCTTCATTTGTTAGACCTGTCTGAACTAACGTACATATTTGTGCATACCAGCATGTTAGTGTTAAACTGTTTAATGGTAAGAATGAAGTTCATAAGTGCCATAAGTGAATGGGTAAATGAAATGCATAGCTATTTTGTAAGTAAGTAAAAACATGCAAAAATGCTAAGCTAAAAGAGGCAAATCACAAATTATAGACGGCTACTCTGATATCAGGCTCACTTTTATTGCATGTATACCAAGTCATGCAAGGAGCGCTTATTATCATTAGATGTGATGATTGGTAATGATCCGTCAGTACAATCAAAAATACCTCAATTGACTGCTTTTGGAATTTGTTTATTTCCGATTTAAGCTTTTCTCTCTCGTTGGTTAGGTCATTGATGAGACCCTGGAGCTCTGACGTCCTCTTGATGCTACTCTGGAGTTGGACATGCAAGGCTGAAATCTGAGTAGCACTTTCTCCATCAATAGCATCTTTGCTGAGCTTCATCTCATTTTTCTCTTGTCTAACGGTTCTCAGCTCCTCCTCCAATTTCAGTCTCTCCTTTGTGAGGTTCTGTGTCAGAGTCTTTAGCTTCTCAATCTCTGTGGTATACTCATTAAGTTGGCGGCTCTTCTCCTCAATAGTCTTATAAAGGCTTTCATTACGCAGGTTTAGTTCTTGAATACGGGTCAATTCCTGCTGGAGCTTCTGTTTCTGTATCTTCAGCTCAGCTGTTACACTTGCCAGTTCCTCCTTTGTAGCTTTGTGATCCCTCAGACTCTTATCCAGAGCCTCCTGAAGAGCCTTGAGATCCTGCTCATACTTTCTCCCAGAGGTGGAAGCCTCTATCTGAATTGATTTTAGCGAGCTAATTGTGGTGGTATGCTCTCTGCAAGTATGTGTCATCCTCTCCAACTCAGCCTCCATTCGCTTTCTACGAGTGAACTCCTCCTGAGTTGCCTGCTTCTGCTTTGCCAGCTCAGCTTCTTTCCCATCCAGAGAGCTTTGAAGTTCCCTGACACGGCTCTGCAGCCTGGCATAATTCTGCTCAGCCTTAGTTTTCTCACTGGCCTGCTTTTCCAGCTCCACTCGAGTGATACGGATCTCCTGCTCAGACACTTTCAGTTTGTTAATTGTCTCCTGATATGAAGTGTTCTTTGTCTTCAGCTCTGCCTCAGCTTGTTTCAGGTGATTTATTTCCAACTCCAGAGCTCTCCGCTTCTTCCCTTCTTCCTCCAGGTTAAATGTTAGGACGCTGATTTCCCGGGACTTTTCCTGATTGTTTCTGGTGGATTCCTTCAACTTGAGCTCATTCTCTTCTCTCTGCTGCTTGAGTGTTATCAGCTGCACCTCCAGCTCACTGCGCACCCTAGTCTCTTGTGCCACTGAGGCCCTCTGCTGGTTGACCTCCTGTTCTGCCCTGCTTTTCTGCTCCTCTGTAATAGCAATCGCCTGCCTCAGTCTCCTCAGCTCCTCCTCTACATCTCTCTTCTCAGCAGCGAGTCTTTCAAGTTGCAGCCTCAGCTCTGTTGCGTCTTCTTCTTTCTGCTGTGAGGCTTTCAGGATTGTGGTCTTGGTAACGTGGATCTCTGTCTCGTATGTCTGCTTAAGTTGATTAATCTCCTGGGTGCACTGTGTTCTTACCTTTGACATTTCAGATTCAGCATTTCGTCGACGTGCTGCCTCCTCCTCCAGCTGCATCTTCATCCTCTCAACTTCACGTTCCTTGTCTTTCACTGCCTTTTCTAAGTCAATCTTAGTCCAGCTGAGTTCTTCCAGTTCTTTCTGTCTGCGGCGAACAGCCCCTTCATACTCCTCTTGTTGGCTGTTGTAGCGCTCCTCTGCCAGCCTCCTTTTCCGTTTTTCTTCATCAAGTTGGTATTTAATACGCGTCAGCTCATCATTAAGCTCATGAAGCTTGCTCTGTGTGCTGTCCAGGCTCTCCTTGGCAGCATTAACCTGTATTACTGAGGTTCTCTTCACTTCCTCAGTACAAATGACTTGATCTTGTAACTGACTAAGCTCCATCTTATACTGGGCCATAGCATCCTCCAGAGACTTGTTTTTCTGGTTACGATCATTGAGGTCCTCCTTCAGACGCCTCAGTTCCTCCTCAAGCATCTCAATCTTGGTGTTCCTTATCTGAGGAAAGAAAGGGCGAAAACAGAAAGCACATCAGTTACATCCTGTCATACTCTCACATAAACCTCTTTTTAAATTTATCATTCATTCTTTTCTAATATTAGAATTTATTATTAAAATATCATTAATTAACAGAAATACTAGTTTTTAAACAACAATATGCAAATTCAGTAACCACCTTCAGCTCTTCCATGTTCTTCAGCAACTCCCCTAAGAACTTGTAGTAGTCACTAGAGCGGGTAAGTAGCTCTATATAATGAGTCTGTAGGTCACCTGCCTGATGAGACAAAATGAACAGATGATGAGTAATTTGGTAATGATTACATGTTTAAAGGACACAAAGAAATAAGGGAGTAACTTTAATTATATTATATAAACCTATAAAGAAAGTATCCACTGTTCAATTCAACAAACAAATGGCAATTAACCAATAACTCCAAAAATATACAACGGCTAACTTGTTTTCCAAATGTACAATACTAACAATGGCAATGCTCACAATAAACATAAAGTTAGAATATTAATAAATATGCATATGAAAAGGTGATTAGAGCAAAGTGTTTGAAGGCCAACGTCCATACCTCTTGTCTGACAGCAGAAGCAGGGGACTGCAGCATAGTTCTCTTGATGGGAACATTAAGAAGAGTTTCCAGGCCTGAACTGTAAGAAGCCAGCTGCAGCTCATAGTCCTGAAAACATACAACGCAACATAAACTTTCATTTTGCTGTCTAGTCTAGCACACTTTTAGATGTATAACTGCATTTTAAATTCAACTACCGACCTTTATAGAGGCTGCACATGTGTCTGCATTTTTCTGTACATCCTCTACTTTCTCTTTCTTTCCTTTGATTTCACTGTGAAGTGCCTATACATTAAAACAAAACAAAACAAACAGAGTTGTTGCTGAATAATACAAAATCCATGAAACACATAGCAGTAAATAGTAGATATTTCCAAGTCAAAATCAGACCAGGCCAGTTCAAAACAATACAAAACAATAAACATGATGTAAACAGAGAAAGACATACCTTCTGCTGATTAAGGTGGTCCATTAGGGTCTGGATGTCACTGATCTTAATGGTCTGAAGGGTGTCCTGGCGCTTCCTGGCATTGTCTATCCACTGTTCCAGGGAAGTGCTGCCCTGCTGATAATGCTTTAACTGATTCCCCTGCTTCTCCAGGTCCCACACTCTGAAGGAAAAGGAAGTGGAAGGAATGAAAGAATATTTTTAGTGTTGTTACCAGCAATGATGAATGGGCAAAAATAAGTATTGGACCAATATGAACATGGACGAATAATTCTACCATACCTGCTATCTATCTGTGATTGGATGCGGCGCCAGCGGTCAGTCAACTGACGCACCAAGACTGAGTATTTGGATAAATCTATGTCGCATTTGTGGAAGGAGTCAGAAATTTGACCATTCAAGTGCACTGCTGTAGAAAGCTCAGACTCCATAGATGTCAGCAGGTCTCTTTTCTGTTCCAAATCACTCTTCATTTGCTACAATACAGAATAACAGACGCAAAAAAAGAATACTTAGAACCATTTATCTAAACCACATTACATTTTTAAAACTGGTGCTGCACACTTGGACAATGTATGTCATGATTTTGATATATTAAAAAAAAACAAAAAAAAAAAACTTAACTTGAGACAAAAGCAGACATTGGCATCTGGTTATTTCATACACACAAAAAAGGTATCAAAAGACTAAACTCTTAATAGTGTTGAGTCAAAGTAAAATCTCAGGTTTTTATCACCAAAATGAACTGGTTATTATTTGATCACTGCTAGTAAAAAGGAGCCAAGCAAAATGATTGTAGATTTCGATCCCTACATGCAAAAAAGCAGCTGCAATGTCAAAACACTCCTATAAAAATTTTAAGTGTGCCATTTAAAATGTGTCATAAAGAAATGGCAGCAACTCGTCATGCAGAAAAATGACCAGAATTATAACATTGTTATAACACATTTTATAGCCTGATGAGCCATTTAATACTGGCTCTGAATTATAACCTTCAGAGCAACTTGCTTTCAAAGAAAGCTGAAAAGCTTATTAATAATACACTATTTTTACATCATTCAAGCCATATTAGTAGCCTATATTACTCTACCACAGACATACTGATACTGGAATATAGGCTGATATTATTTATTTACTCATGTATTTTTTGTTCTTGCCCGCCTAGATGATACAATTCTAAGATACAGATGGGAGCTCAGAGAAGGATTACATTCCAGCAAAGCAAGAGACAACACTTGTGAAAATATAAAATGTGCATCAAACCTTTAGTGTGAGGCGCTGGTTTTCCAGCTCCCGAGGATCCAGAGAGCTGGTCTCCTTCTCGGTCAGTCGGGCCTCGTGAACTTTAATGATATCCTCGACCTGGATAAGGCTCTGAAGCAAGGCCTTAAGTGCTGATAGTCTGTTGCAAAAATGTAGTCAAGACATTAAAAAATAATGTTAAGGATATTGAACTTGTGAGAACAACTACAACTTCTGTTCCTACACTTTATCACTTTTTTTTTTTTTTTTTTTTTAAAACAGCATTTACTCAATCATGACAGAATGGATATAACGTACCTCTGAAGGTAGGTTGACTGGAGGTCCTGCAGGCCTGCAAGTTTTTGACTGATTACATCTAATTCAGCGCGAAGGAACTTGGCTTGCTCCGAGTCCGCAGGAATCCCTTCCAGCTGCTTTGTAATCATCTCTCGGAGGCGCAAGTACTCATCGTAAATTGAGTCCAGGTCTTGGTTCATAGTCTAGAAATTATTATCTGATATTCAGTTAAATCAAATCTTGAAATTTCTTTTTTTTTCCCTTTCAAAATGAGGGTTTCATGATGCTATCATTGCTAATAGACTGCAAATTATCTTATGTAATACAATGTGAGTATTATCTATATTTTGTATATTTTATTTATACTTTATAAGAATAAATTACCTGGAGCTTCTGAATATGCACTGAGCACTCATACACACTGTTATCCCCCAGAGGAATGTGGAGATGACTGGTAAGACCGGATTCAGCCAACTCCAGCCTGCGTCGAAGCTCATGCAGACTAGTGAGCAGTGTGAGACTTAAGGAGGAGCTCGGTGGTGCAGTCTGGTTATTGGGTTTTGGGGTAGAGATTTTGGTCACCTTGACCTTTTCCACTTTTTGGGATTCTGTCTCTTTCTCCCCTTTATTGAATGACAAAGATGAATTTATTGACATAAAAGCACTATTTTCTTAAAAAATCAACTTCAAAGAATTGTGCTGGTTTGCCCTTATACAACATTCATGGGTGAAGCATACACCCTGGTCTTTGGTTTTGGATTTTTGTATTACACTTTTAACAATGGCTCATAATGACTAATACAACTGCTAAACTCCAGAATATAAACTGATTACAAAATACTGATTAAGATTAATATAAATGAATAAAAGTAATTTTTATTCATAGTTAAATCTGCTGCTCAAAGCCAGCTTTGCTAGCATGGTAAAGCAGGCAATTGTAACGAGAAGAAAAAGGTCATAACAATCCAAAGTAACAAACTGTTACACTCGTAGGAATAGGGCAAAGAGAATTTAAACTCACTGTACGCAGGCAGCTGGATGACCAGTGTATCATAGTGGGCCTGGGCCTTGTCAAAGTTGCCCTGGATTAATTTCTTTTCTTCTTCCCCAAACATTTCAGAACCTTGACTGGTACGCATGAACTCCTGGTAATGAGTCTCCAGTCCTTTGATGACGTTGCGGTACTCCTCAGGACGCATCTTTGACAGCTGCAGGACAATTGAGAAGGGTTAGACACAGCACCAGGCACGATGAAACAATGGAAACAGGAGCAAACAGAAACTTTGCTTATTATGAATGCAACATTTCATTTTAATGTTTTTTGTGATCTTACCATGGTGATGGTGAGAGAGTTGATGTAATCGATGTCTTTCAGGCAATACTGCCAGGAAATGAGACTCTTGATGTTGATGAAGAGTTGATTCCAGATGCTCATGATGGCTTCATAATACTGCTCATTTCTGGGGAACGGCACAAGCAAACAGTCACTTTTTAAAAGAAACTGCAAATGTAGAAAGAATTATGACAAAGTCACCACAAGGAAGAACTGGATAAAGCAAAACTGCAGAAAAAAATGCCCCACAATGCATCCAGTACTGTATATGAAGCAAAGCATCACATTCTATAGAACAGAAGAATAAGATGAGCTTCAGCAGGCTAAATCAATACGTGACTGAATGTTTCTTACTTGGTGGCGATTCCGATGCTGAGAGGGTTTGGCGGGGGGATGAGCAGGCACACCGAGGGAATCATCATGTCGAGACCTCCTGGCCCCGTCACAAGCCACTTGCTGCGCTGTGAGTTGTCCTTCAGGATGCCCTCATTTCCTTTCATAATACCTTTCTGAAACACGCAGATCATACTGAATTATACCTGCAAGATTTAACTCTTCTATTCTATTCATATGTGCGTGGGTGTAAAAATGCATCTTACCTGGTCTTGTTTAAAGTCACATAAGGCCTGGACCATGATCGGGCCGCTGCTCTTTTCCTCGGGGTTGCGAGGCTTCAGCCTGACAATAGACTTGGACTTGCTGACCAGACTTTGGACCTGCCTCTTATTCTCCATGATGCGTGCTTTCTCTGTCTGTGTGAGAGCAAATTGAAGTTCTTAACTGAGCTATAAAAGTTAGATACTTTCATGTAGTCTTTAAAAAACTGGCCTTAATGATTTCCATGTCACTTAAGAGGAAAAGTTTGAGTTTAGCATGTACAGGAATAACATTTAGGTTTTTCCCGTGGTATTGTAACCAAGCACTACAAAAATATACCTCCAGGTTTTTCAGGAGTTCGGTGAGTTTGTCCAGGGGTGTGTTCTTGTCACAAGTGAATTTGCTTCGAATTGTCTCGTGCTGCTTCTGTAGCTTCATATAGGTCTCATTGGCCTCCTTGAAAAACTGAGGAATAAAGGTTTGTTATTGGTTACATAAAAAAATACAAGGCTATATACTTTTTTTTAATCAAACCAGAGGTAGATATGAGCTTTTACTTGGCTGTAGGCAGAATTCTCTTTCAAATGAACATGGATGCATTTAGTGATCTGCAGAAGCCAGCTCCACTGGGTCTGTAAGGTGTCCATGTAGGCCTGTGAGCACAAATGGACATCTCAGCACAAAACTGCAGAATAATGCGCTGTTTGAAATTAAAATGAAAAAGAAACCAGAACACCTTACATCAATCTTATCAGAGGCAGGATGGCTGTTGGCCAGAAGGCTGTCTGATTTCACCTTCAGCTTGTTTAAATCTTTCTCCTTCACCTCCAGGTCTCTCATCAGCCTCTGTCACAAACCGAAACAAAACAGAAAGTAAGGACTCCATAATGCCCAGAGAACCAAAACACACAAGACATAAGGAAAAAAGAAAAGGCGATTCTCACAGAGTAGCTCTCTTGCTTCTTAGGGATGTAATAGTCAATGTTCTTGTCTCCCCAGTCAAAGATTAGTTCTTCCTCCTCTCTCTCGTTCACCCAAATGATGGCCTGGGAGATCTCCTCGATGATGTTCTGAAGCTCACGCAGCTGATTCAGACGGCTGTGGGACATTTTCTGAAACAAAGCAAATTTCAAATTGTAATAATGATAATGATGTGAAAACTAAAGACTCCAACAAACTAAAACATGTTTCTAAGAGGTTATTTATTTATTTAGGTTTTATTAGTATTGTTATTATTGGTTTTTTTTTACCATCATGCTTTCCCATTCTTGGTCCAGTAGGGAGAGGTGGTACTTTTCACCATTTGCACTCTAAAGAAAGAGATGTTTAATTTAGCTCCGTTTTGAAAATGCCCACAAAAATACTTAATGCACAGTGGGCATAGAAAGCAAGGGGTAACTTACAATACAATAATATCACATTACGCTACAAATGCAACACTTAATAACAAAACATTAAGTAACTCAAGACGGATGCATTATGGTATTCATTTAGTCATCTATTTTTCTGTTATTCAGTTAACTGTCAGATTGGCTCCCTCCCCTGAGTTTCTTCTTCTGCACCATTAATGCACCCCTAATGCAAAGAATGGCATGGCATTTTTATGTTTTAAAGAATAACCTTTGAGCTAAAACATAAGCTTTATGAGAAACTTCATAGCGTGGGTCAGGCAGAGGACAAAAACTTACCAGTTCATCTCTGGCACGTTCCACTTCTGAGCTCCTTTGAATGGAGCTGTGGAAGCTGTTGTGACTTAGGATTTGCTTTTCTATGGCAGCGGAGTCATCTCCCCATGGAGCGGTCTCAACCATGCGCTATAAGATGAAGAATAACAGTTTATCTAACATGCTAAACTACACACTGAACTGGAAAATAGAGTGTTATGTGGAATACCCAAATGCTTGGCCCTATGAAGGTTTATTAAGTATTAAAATGAATGAAATAATACGGTAAAATTCATGTCTTGACTTATTTACCTACCCTACCCTGTAGGTCCTCTAGGTGTCAGTATAAAATCATTAAGTGCATTGTTAAGCAACTATTCCAACTATTCCCCCCTGTTGAAAGCACTTAGCTTTGATAGGAGCTCTGCCAGCAAACCAACTCAAGTCAGTCTCTGTTCTTTACTTGAATGTTTTCTCTCTCTCTCTCTCTCTCTCTCTCTCTCTCTCTCTCTCGCCTCTCTCTTAAGGCTTTCGTTCTTTTGCCACTCCCTTTTTCTTTTATGAAAACTTAACTGACGCTACAGACAAAGGGTCTGACATTAACCAGCATGGTTTAAAGTCTAACAGGAAAAGGTCAACAAAGGCATGTACTGGAATGTCAGCACATTAGCTGAAAGCCTAACTAGCAGCACAAGGCCACATTAGGTGATCTGTCTCTAGCTTTGTAGCCATTTAAGAAAAGCAATGCATAGACTGATAGAGAAAATATGTTTTGACAGCAGGTAAATGAATTATGACACACAGAAGGGTGAGGCTGGACAAGCTGAATGAATAATAGGGTGTGTTTCTAGTGAGGTGAGAGGTCTGGGGAGGCCATTTTCCCACGAGCATGTTAAGAGATAGGCTAAACTGCCCTGTCCAATAGCAACTGACTCAGTGAAGGGTGTCATATATCACACTCCCTTACTTTTTGCAGCCACAGCTTTTTCACCCTCTCTTTTCCTGCTCTATTTATTTCTACCTCTCTCTTTCTCTCTCTCCCTGTCTATCATTGGCACTCTCTTCCCTGCTTTGTTTCAATCCTCCTACACCCCTCTCGGCTTCTTTCACTCACGGATCAGGTTTTGGCAGGTTTTGTCCAGATGGTTTCAGTTACGAGTGGTCAGAAAGCCTGATAGAAAAAGAGCACAACCTTGCCTTCCTCCTTTTGCATAAAAAATGATGCACACTAGTGCACCCACGTAGGCATGCATACACAAAGAGTTACAATTATTCAGCCAGAACAAACAGCTCAACTCGCACGATGACCCTAAAAGCGTCAGACGTGGATTCTGATGCTAGTAAGAAGGAATTGGTGTGCAAAAACTGTAATTGTGACAACTGATTTCTAAAGTTTTTGCATTTTTTAAAGTGGCACAAAGATCCCTGAAAGGAAGGCAGGGTTACTCTGCAGAGATCACGAGTCTATCCCATGGCTGAGTTTAACCATGCAGCATATATTTGTTGTGTTTATTGTCTCTGAACATGCGGGGCTCACCTTTTGTTGGGAAATCCAGCCCATAGCATCATTAAACAACTTCCCCCCCTCAAAGCTTCCACTGCCTCTATTTCGTCTTATAGTCACACTGCCCACAAGCTGCTGAGCAATAGTGCCATGCATGTGCTGGAACTGTTCGATGCTGCAGAGTTTTACAAAAGAAAGAAAGAAATACTTTGAATCTTTTAAAATAAACACTAATACACAAGCTGATTATAAGTGCATGTAATCACTAAACCCACATACATATACAAAAGTGTATTCAGGATTACTCATACTGCTACACAGTAATGAATTAATGCATGCAAATGCAAACCAACACAGTACACAGACTCACTCACACGAGTGTACACCTGCACTTTGCAAAGACAAACATACTGCATCCTGTTTTACCTTCTGAAAATACCATTTGGTATACGCAATTGATTCATGGTTTGGCTACAGTTCCTCAGCTGCTCGATGGATTCTTCAGCAAGAAGTAAAAACCTCTCAGCATCCTTCATGGAACCCCCCTATAAAATCACATAAAACACACACTGACATCTTACATGCTGCAAAATTGTGTTAAACTACTGTCACACCTAAATTAAGAAGACTTTTTTTTAGTATTCTATATGATATTTTCCCCAAAACAAAGGTTAAAAAACACAAGTCAAATCTGTTGGGTTCCGCGTAATATGCCAAAAATACTTACAGTCCGGAGAATCATGTTGGCTCTTTCCAGCTGTTCATGACACTGTTGTTGCAAGAATGCGGCTTTTTGCTGAATAGCATTTGCACTGCACATGGGGGGAAAGGATTATTATTCAGAAAACAATGAAGCAGTATTTATTTCTTTATGTACACAGAGAAAATTTGTTTAACATGATTGTAAACGACTCGCGTAACAACATAAGCAGAAGAGGTAAAAATGAAGAAAATGAATGCTAGGTTCTGGGGATTTTTAATGCTTTGAGTACACAAAGTTTCAAAGACAGATGCTGTGAATTGCTTTTCACGGAAACTGAAGTGAACAGACGCAGATCTAACTTTCTTGAAATAAAAAGGACTTAAAAATGACTAGTCTGCATTTTATTCCCGTCCACAGTAGTTATGGAGAAAAAAGAGCGATTAGTGCAAAAGGGAAAAACAGACGCTGTAATCTTTCAACTCCACCACATCCACCGCAAAGTATTTTTCTTTTTATTCCACCACATTATTGGAAGCGAAATAGCTCGACAGTTTTTGGTGCTGACATCACCATGAATTACAGTAGTGGGAGGATGTTTCAATGTGACTCGGAAAATTGCGCAACACGTCAGGATTACTTGGGTACGTATTCCTGGGGGAAATGAGAAAATGACGACCCAGGTAAGGAGATCGAGGCTGTGTGACTGACGAAAGACTAGTTTTAACCACTAATGCAGGCCAACGTCAACTGTGCAGTTTCCATTTTATGTGTGCTTGTTCTAATCAAAGGTGGGCTTCCAGTGATCCCCCCCCCCCCCCCCCAGTTATCTGCTTGATTACATGTTCAATTATATAATTTAAGAACTACTTCATCAAAATAAATAAATGCTCCCAACTTGCCAGTAATCAGCTGACAAAACCTTGCACACTATATAAACTAGTTTCGCTTTCTCCCAGGTAATTCCATTCTTTTCTTTTTTTTAATGCGTCACCCAAGACCCCGGCTACTTTTCTCCGTCGTATATGCGTATGCATTTCACACTTTACAATTACAAATACACCGGCAATTTTCCCACCACTCTCAAAAGCAACAGGTGATTTCAGGGCACTTACCTGATAGCACCGCCGCCTCCACCCATGCTAACTTGCATGTTCTGCCCTCCGACACCTCCGCCGTGCACGGAGTGCCTGGAGAAGGTGTAGGTGACTCCGCCGTCCCCTGCTTGGTATTCCCCTTGGAAGCCGTTTCCACCGAACACGTCGTTTCTGTAATTCGACAACTCCGGTCGTGAAGTACTTCTGCTCATGCCGCTCATGGGCAGTTTTGACTGGGATCCGTACAGACTCATTGTTTATGAGTTTGTTTTGGGTAGCTCTCTATATTTAAAATTTTAAAATAATAACTTTTTCGTTGTCTTTTTTCTCTGCTTTTCGGACAGCGGACAGACCTTGCGCCTCTCCCCGCCCCGTCTCCTGTTGCGCAGATAATGGTGTGTTGAGAATAGACGGAAGCTGGCTGCTTTTGGACTAAAGAAACCACACCTTGGTGTGTTTACGAAACACAAGCGAACACAGTCCTGTGTGGGAAGATAAGTGCTGGGCATGTCCTTTCACTCTGCAGAAAGTGCGTATTTTATGTTGTAATACCACTTGATAGAATTATAAAGTACAGTAGAGGTCCAACTTTACGCAGTAGAGCTGGGGAGGCGGGGGGACTAACCTGACTCCAATAATCACATAGGCTTACATTATATATTTTGCTATTCCGTTTATCCTGTGTGGAGTCGCTCCATACAATTCACATTTTCCATGAATTTAATTCTTGAAATGTTTTTGTGTGTGCTTGTGAAGCCTCCCTGTTACTTTATTGATCTTGAGGGTTAACTGTAACTATTTTTCTTCCCACAATTAATAGCTCCTTGTGTCCTCCTGTTTGCTCCTTGCCTCCCTTTATACAGACCAAAAATAAATTTAAATGAAAGCCTGGCAAGTACTGACAGTAATTAAGACGCAATGCAATCAGCTCACTGAATCCCCAGAGGAGTGCATGGAGGTTGTGGTTACATGAAGCATTTATCATCTTGAGTTCAACATTCTTGAGGTCAGAATGAAATTCATGTGAGTTCTTAGTTTTCCAGAAGTGCTGAAGAAGACACTTGTGCCTGAGCTCTGAAGAGTGAAAGGGTGTGAGAAAGACAAAGAGGCATAGTAGGGAGGGGTAGACACCTACAGTGTCTGTGTTTTAAAAAAGATGTTGGTGCAGATTTGTAGGTGCAATCACTTCTTGGAATGTGATTGTATCTTATTTTGCTGATAGGTGATAAAAGTAAATATAGATAGATCTGACGAGGACAAAATATCCCGTAAAGTGTGTGCAATTATCTTTTTCAGCAGAAAGTGACAATAGTTCACTTTGCTGATTGAGTGTGCCCTCTGGTGTTTTAACCTATAGCCAACGGACACATACTTACTCCCCGACCTTCCCCTCAGACATGCGATAACAGGGAGGAGGAGATAGTTGGGGGAGGGAGGCATGGACGCCGGTGACTTTAAGGAGCCAACGCCCTAAACTGGAATTTTCATACCATTTTCAGTCGCTTAGTTTCCCACGTCAAACTTTTTGATTGCGCTTGACAAACTTGGCATAGCTTGCCTATGCAAAATATTTTCAGCAGTAGTGCAAATGTTTCACCGAGATATGGTTTCATTTATAAACGCAAAGCAACACAAAATAAATATGTGATAATAAATGTTTCTCGAAAGTCCAGAGTCCCACTCTGGAAAGACACACCCTATATCGAAGCTCAGGTGGGTTGTGTGTGTGTGTGTGTGTGATACATGATACCCAAACAAAAGACACTGCAAGACTGAACTTGTAGAGTTTGTCTAAAACCAGTCTAGTAACAGCTTTTGTTTTAAAAGCAATAAAGTGAAAACTGGGATGGTGGACTTTCTGTACTCTGTCATTAGATATTCTGACATTTTACCCTGCAGGATAATTCCTCTGGAATCTTTTTGTTGCATCAGATAAGTCAAGGTGTTGCAACTGCTGCAGACATGGTTCATTAAGTCAGATTTGGTAATACTCATCTGTCATCGTGCAGTGGAGAAGCCACCCTTTATTCTTTCCGTCTGCATGATTCATTCAGATATACATGGAAGAGACGCTGGTGAAAGTAAGCAGGCTGTTGACTTTCTCTTTAGTTCACCTCATAGTAAATATATAACCTAATGTTTGTTTCCAGGTCTCAAATCCATCATGGACTTTGCTAGTACACAGATGTGAAGGTCACTAAATCAAATGCAAAAGCTGAATAAGAATAAGTTCACTCAACCATCCAAATACGTTCCAACATTATGTCTAATTAGTCACACTTACCCTGATACCAGCTAATACTGTAACCTCACACATTTGATATCATTTCCAGACACTGATACTGACATCATGCGCTGAGTAAACAGGAAAAATGAACCCTGACAGCTGGTATATTTAACTGCAGGCAAGTGACACTGTGTCACCCATTAACCTCTTGTCCACACAGATGGTTCTTCAGACTTTCCAGTGCGCAGAACAATACTGTAAAAGAGACATTTCCTCAAGATAACTTACAAGAAAAACAAAAAACAAAATGCTGTAGTGCATGAGTCAGGGATCTGGGATTGTCACGCTTGTTAACCCAGCAATAGAAAAACAGAAACTCTGCTCACTTTTTTTAAGGCTTTGTTTGGAATAAAAATAAATAAATAAACATAATTAGCCTTGAAAAGGCCAATCCTTTAGCAGGTCATTAAACTCCCCCAAATTCCTGACACTATAACAGAGGACATGACCTTAGCCAGAAACAGCATAATGACCATGCCTCAGTCGTCAGTTCCCAAAATAGGCTATTTCATAATGAGCCTCCTTTTTTTGTCATTTCATTTCTTCAATAATATTTGAAAGAATTTTAAAACCAAGATGCTTTAATGTCATGATGTGTGTTTATCATTTTGCAGTGATAGTGTCCACAATCATTCTCATTGTCTATGATTTTATTACTTTACTTACTTTGACGATGACCCCTAAAGAATAAATCAAACATTTACTCTGTGTTAAGACTTTGAATCCAAACTGCACTAAAACACTATCATGATGGCTCTTTTTGTCTCTGTGAAAGGTTATCCTATGGTTTTGATCAGGACATTATTGGATTGCAGTATTTGAGCACATTAAATGTGGCCTACGTGAGATTACTTAGTTCTGGAATACTGAGTGCTGTGAAACTGCAGTGATAACATTTTGCAGCTCATGTGTCACTAGCTGGTTTGTGATACAGACACCGACAGCCAGAACAGCATCACACCTGTTCATGCAGACATGAGCTGACTCATATCATCATAAGGGGCGGATCCTGGACACACCTGTATGAGTTGCTAGGGAGTAATAAGCGAGCTTGAATGATAACAAACAGCACCGCCGCAATGAAGTGATGGTACAAGGGTTGACTGGTTTCTGTTGACTCACAAGCATGCTGGATTACAATCAAAAGCATTGTGTGAATGGAACATTTGGATAGGATACAGAAAATAAACCCTGTGATTAATGATTTATTTTTTTGTTACCTGGTAGACATAGTAGAGTACATAAAAAGACAAAAGAGGAAAGGTCAAGATAAAGTAGATTTCTAATTCACTCATTAGATGTTGCACAATACAATGATAATTAATAACAAGCCTTTAACCATGAGAAATATGTTTTCCTGTATTTTGGGAGAATTTTAGACTGTATGTAACAGTCAGGTGACACCACAAACATTATGAACATGTTCATATTTCACCAGCACTGACTTTTCTGTAAATAATAATAATAATAATAAAAATATTTTTGCTTTGGATGTTGCGTGGTTTAAAAATGGTCTGCATACACTACAATGAGAAAATAGCAGTGCTGTTGTTCCAGTCTGCCGCCAGGGGACATCAGTGTGCAACAAAAGACTACAAGACACCGCAGCCCATTTGCACCCTTAATCGTCCTTCCATTGCCCTCCAAAAATGGTCACGCTTCCAACCCACGGTAAAATGTATAATGTACAATATGGGTCATATATAAAAGATGTTTGCATGACATCAAAGTTTACCTAAATATATTTATTATAATTGCTTTATTATTAATCGTTTAGGAGGAACTGTACACACCTGAAATAATAATAAAAACAAACTAAGTAAGTAGTAAATGCCTTATTTGAGAAACGAAGAAAAAATACTGTTAAAAAGTTTTAAAAAAGATTTAAAAAAAGAGAGACAAAAATAAATAAATAAAAATACACATGCACTAGCACATAACGGCCAGGAGGGTGAGGCATTGCCAAATGCACATGTGGTGTAGATAAGGAGTCTACCATCACATGGTCAGATAAATATAGGTTATGAAGATATGAATCGAACCTCCCCGACAATTAACCGAGAAAAAAAAAGTTATTTATTCAACATGTCTGTGATGTTGAATTTGTATATTTGGGGGGGGGACTAAGTGACCAAGTAAATGTAGTCTTTAATTTTGTGACTGTGGGCCCTGATAATAATTATCATAGTGAGTTATGAACATGTCTTCAAGGTTTAAAAAAAGGGATTTGCTCAAAATTTCACTGAGTAAAATGGTTGCTATTTAATGTGGTGATGCTTACTAGTGATTACTGCAAAACCGTTTCTAAGCTGTAGTCCATGTTTTGATTAAACATTTTAAAAGCAAAGTAATCATCCATCTGGGGTTCTGGGGTGATGTTAGGTTGATATAAGGCGCTAAAAAAAATCTGGAACACAAACCTGAGCTGCTGGAGGTGGCCAAATCATTTATACAATTTAATAACCTCAAATCTGGTGGTGAAAAAAAAATCGATGATTATTTTCACTACTTTAAGAAGAAAAAAAATAAAAATATTTTATCCGTACCATATGAGCATTGGTTTAAGTACACTTGAACATACTAATTTATATCTTAGTTATAAACATACCACACAGGGAATCAGGGGCTGCCAGTGTTTAGAAGAAAACCTACGTGAGTTTTTAATTACAATAAGACAGCAGTTTGTGGTCATCGTCCCAAGCTTCTAAATAAACGTTGTTATGTGCTACAGTTCAGTCTTAGACAAGGTAAATTATTGATTTCCCCGTCTCTCTTGGAGTCAGGCTACAGTTAACTAGGAGAAAACGAACTCCGTTTACTTTCAGTTTGAAAGCAAATTAAAACCTGCTCCCACTCACTTAATTGTCCCGAGTCATCAGTTAAAAATCAGCCCACTAATTGGTCATATTTGTGTAGACCTGAAGCACTACTTCTTATTGCGCGTAATACTGTTTGCTCAAATTGCTGGCACGCACAGTTGTTTTGTTTGCTGGAAATATAGGCGGGGACAACACTACAGTCCCTCCCCCTTCCCATTACAGAACATAATCTTACCTGTTGTTGATGTTTTAAATCTGAGAATATGTGGTTTTTATCTATGGTTTACGCTTAGACTACTTTATTATACCCAATCCTTAAATTATAGAAATATATAAATAGGCTACAAAGAACACCGAGACAGCAATGTGGCCGTTTATCAAAAATATATAGCATCACTCAGACAAACTTTGTACTAATTCCTTTTTTTTTCTTTATGCAGGGCCTATTTTAACCTATGTGATTACATTACGGTTCATTGTCTGACTGCAAGAGAAAGTGGTAGTTACCACTGGTTACAAGTGGCCACGTTAGGTTAAAGTGATTAGCCACATCCTACATGGGCAGGTGCGTTACCTGTGGCTTTCCCAGGAAGCAATTCTTTCGCTCTGGTGCTACAGCTCACCTACACAAACAGAATCAGCCGACAGAAAAAAGCGTGGGATAGTTTATGTCGTCGTTTCCCAATTCATCGCAATCCGCCTTTTGTTTCAGGACGCGTGTCTGCAGTCACTCCCGCACAGGTTTTGGTGTCAGACGGAGGGAAGTGCTTCCTGATAATAAGGAGGTGCGTCTTATTTCCATTCCAGTGATTGACTGCGCACGGCTTTCACCGCCGGAACTGGAGGTATTGACGCATTGTGGAGTCGACAGGGGGTAGCACTGCAACCCCGGCTTCGCTACACAACGGAGGCATCTGTAGGGGAAACCGCGATGGCCGTGGTGCAGCTCGAAACGGGGGACCATCAACCTGAGAACGGCTTCGTGTCACCCGAAACCACGTCGCCGGATTTGCTGACACGCATCGACAGCTCTGTTCTGCCATTTCTAGGTGGATTTGGGAAGTACCAGAAACAGCTGATTGTGCTGACATGGATTCCGGCGTTATTTATTGGATTCAGTCAGTTCTCTGATAATTTCCTCCTCGCCCAGCCAAACAGCACTTGTATCCAGCCTTTGGCAAATCTGACTAACCATAGTAGAGCTCATTCCTCGCTGTTAGGCAGGCCAAAAAACATTAGTGAGCGACCGGATCCAATTTATGTCAATGGAAGTTCCACAAACAACATCACGACCAGAATGTCTTGTAACAACAATGAGTTGACATTCGAGCTGCACACAGGACTTAAGGAAAATGTGGTTACTAAGGTAAGCTATCCATCTTGAGGATAGGGTGGGGGGTCCTTTGTATAATTTGTTATGCATCCTAATAATAGGGTCGATATTACATTAGTAAGATGCGCTTATTAACGCTGCAGTTACAGTGAAAAAACAAAACAGTTAGCCTTAAACGGCCAGGTTAAAATTCTGTCTGATTGTGTTGTGAAAGCACCTCGGTAGTGGTTGTGGTTATGCCTCCATTGTTGCAGTCTTCTCTCCACTTTGGGGCGTCTAGCACCGTCATCTCCAGTGCGGATTTACACAGCCACGAATTGGCTCACGTTGGACCTAAAAGTAGTAGGATTCAGGTGAGGGCATGCATGGTGCTGACAGTGAGTCATCGCACCATCTGACACAATGGGTGACCTGTCACAGAAACAAGCCACCATTGGCACATGGGGCAAACTGCCAGGGCTAGTGGAATTTGCCGGTCGGTTGTCGTAATGGATATAATAGACAGGGAGCATTTGATTTGGAGCAAAGGTCATCACTGTACTCTCTAGAATAATGCAACCCCATCCCTGATCAAACATCACTCGGCCAATTGCTGTCCTAACCAAACAGCAGTAAGATAATCTTATGGCTCTCATATTGGACACTTTCGGGTTGTTTGTAACTCAGGATTGAGGCCTTTGCATTCCAACATCTGTGCCTGCAGTCTTTGTAGTTGGACTGCAAGCTGCAGGAGGAACATTTTATATCTCCTTTTGCCAGTCTGCTTGTCTCCAGCTGCAGATGCTGCATGTGCATATGAGGATACAAACATTATTATTTTTGTACAAGAAAAAAGAAGAGCAGACCTTTTTCATTATTGGAAATATGCAAAAAATAATACTTATTAATTCTTAGAACAAGGTGCAATTAAACCTTAGAAATAATCTAAATGTTGTATAATCAGTTTGTTTAAAACCTTTAATGTCCACTATTGCTGTCACACACACACTCAGTTGAAGAGCACAGCAAGTCACATTCTAGCTGGCAGCAGCTGTACCTTTTTAAGGGTTTTTAAAAAAAAAGGATGAGCTTGGAAGCTTCACTGTATTGCACACTGCTCGCCTCCATTGTGGTGTCTGCTTTTCATTGATAATGTCCCTTATTACAATAAAGCAAATAAAATGCAGCTGTGACATTTTAATTTAGCTGTGGGAGCTGGGGCAGTTGAAATCTTGATTTCATTTGCTGTCCACAGGGTAATTTGAGGGCCGGGGCTGCATAAAAGGCCAGCGTGATAAACTGTTCTCACGCACTAGGGGATTCTCACAAGTGCAGCTGAATATAAAGTCATACGTGAAAGAATTTGACTGGGTGGATGCAAATTACTAATAATCAGAACATTTCAGTTTCCCTGTGGCTAAAGCTGAAAACAGGTTTCCCATATGAAGGCTGATGATTTGAAAACAGTCATTGCTCTCTGCTCACGCTGCCGTTGCAATTTTGTACATGCTAAGATTTGTGTTGACACTACCACCTCTGCAGATCAGTAACGGGCCTGGACAGTTGCTAAAAGTGTCTGGTAATGCTCGTCTTCTCTAACTCCTGGCTGTCCACATTCAGACAAGGTCACGGTGGGGAGAAGCTGAATCGAATGGCACGCTGTCAAAATCCGAAATTGAAGCAAAAATATCTCTTGTGCTTGTACTTGTCATTTTCTTTTTCTATTTTGACACTGTCCCTCAGTCTTCCAGGCCTCCTTTTTTGCTCCCCCACCATAGAACACAAACTATAGAATGTAGCACTCGAATAGGAAGTGATGACTTGGCTTTTATCCCTGTGTTTGGATTGCCACAGAAAAACTGCACATGCCTGGGTCTGAGCTATCCATGACACACTATCCCTAAAAAGCAGAACAGAGTGCCAATTCTGACGAAACGCCTTAGTGTCTCTTACACACTGTCTGAAGACAATCTAATCCCACACTGCTCTGCACGAGGTCGGCACTTAAATACTTGTAGATATTCAAACTCTGTGCCATTTTTCCGAACTTGACACGTGATGAGGTGCCACTGCTCACACAGTGCTTTCTCAGGGTGACACAGAAAGAAGACAGCGTTGAAAGATCCAAAGTGGTTAATGTGGAGACCCATCCTAATTGAGTCAAAGCTCTCCTCAGGGTCCTTCTTAATTGAACCGAGCCTTTGAAATCAGAATATACCATTACTCAGACACAGTCTCTGTGCAACCTACCCTACTCATCTTGCTTTGGGATGGGCAGCAGCTGCACATACTGCCTGAAATAGTGGCCTGAGAACCTCTTCAAATGACAGATTAACCTCTCTAACTCATGCTTTATCAATTTGGTTGTTGTATGATAATCGGATGCACCGGGCAGTAAAGGACTGATGATGATGTAATATTTACATGATGGATTCTCCTCTTGGGAATTGGACTATCATGACACTTTAAAAAAGAATTACTTTTTCATTGTCAAAAACTTAAAACAAAACAAAAAAAAAGATGAAGTATCTCCTGATGTGTCTCTAAATTGCACTGCATTGCATTGTAAACCAGTTGTGTATTCCTCGCACTGAAATCAACAAGAAATGGCATTTTTAAATAATAAATGACCTAAATGATTAAATAAAGAACTGCTAATTGCTGAGCTGAAATGGTTAGCCAGTTAATCAGTTAGTTAATTGGAGCCCCGCGCTTTATTTAATAATTGAGAAATATAATTGAGAACATTAGAATAACTGTTAGGAGCAGACGGATTGATTAACCAATCAAACAACTGTTTAGCTGTGCCCGTACTGCACTCATACAACTGTGCCATCTTCATGTTGTTCTCCTCGTAGTGTAGGTTAGGTTCTTATGAATGTGATAAGGACGCTATGTTTTAAAAGCCTTGGTGGGTACACCCAGACACGGTATCTCTAACTCGAGGCTGCACACCCATAGATCTGAAAGATGATACTGTAGCTGAACACCCATGCAGGCCCCTCTGCTCTGTGTCCCTTCATGCTGTTTACCCAGCTGGTTGGCTCCTTCCACAGACTCTGGATCAGTGCGGGACACTTTGAAATAGCCTCGGCTGTCGAAAGGCGACGACCCCGCTGCAGATACCCAGTCAGCACACAATGACAGCCTCTCACAGTGTCAGCTGGGAGGAAAGATGCTTGTGTGACCAGATGATAAAACTCTGCTGAGGCGCTGTGTGTGTGTGACAAGAATGTGTGCTGTGCCGCTCTTTTCTGATAAGTGCTGTTTTGGAACAGGGAGGGGTGAAAGCTGTGACCCTTTGCTATGGTTTAAGTTTGTGTTTTCTATGGATGGTGTGATGGAATTTGGGTAATAGGAGTAATGGCTTTTCAATACATATGAAGTCTGACTGTTGACAGATATATGTAGTTGTGCTAACTATCAACAACAGGAGGGCATGAATAATACATGGTCAGGCAAAGGTTTGTTGTTTCACAAGCTGTCACTGTTGATCACAGTAAAATAACACTGCCATCAGCCAACTTGTCAAACATGGTATGGTATCTTATGTAATGTTTAGCATAGCCTGCATCTGAAACATGTTCACACTGATAATGTGACATCAGGTTCAGTCCCTAAGGCTGCAGATCCAGCATCACATGTGTAATGTTCCCTTTTTTGACTTCTTTTACCCCATATTTTCAGTGTGTTATGGGACGCATACTATAGGTCTATGTTTTTCCAAGAACTCACCCTCCTTATACAATAGTTTGTTATATCCTCACCCAGCTACCACCACAATATAGGGTTTCACCCCTCCAGCGGTGGTAAAACTTGCACTTGGAAGCAGACAGAGTCAGATAACCTCAGTGATGGTCTGTTGCTAGGCAGTAACTATGCAGCAGTCTCTCCCTGTGTTTTCTGCTGTCTCCTCACAACTGCTTTTGAGCATTTCTTTCCCTCTCTCTGTCTCTCTCTCTCTCTCTGTCTCTTTCTATCCAGTTATCTTTTGCATAAATGTGTTCCCTGCTTTATTTTTTTGCTTCTCCCTCCATATCTTTGTATGTTCTGTGGTTACATTGTACAATTATGCCTCCTTCCCCCTGTGCTTGCCTTCATCTCTCTCTCCCCCCCTCCCTCCTCTGTGTCCTGCTCCCTCTCCTTTGAAACCCCCACCCACCACTGTGTAGTTCAGCGAGTGCAAAAATGTGCAGCTGTGGTTGAGCATCTTCATCTCAGTGGACTCGATGGTCTAGACTGATCACTGGTGGTCGTTCTTTTGTAAGAGATCAACAGATTTCCTTGAGATTTTGACTGATTTGATCTTAGCCCTTTCATGGTTTGCATCTTATCTCAGCTAAGTGATTCATGTGTACAGAAGCAGTCTCTCTCACTGACTTCTATTCATTACTCACAAAATGAGCAAGACAATAGCAAGGAAACAAGTGACAAATCAAACCTGACAAAAAGCATGGATCTGACTCAAGGTGATGATGAATCTAAATTTTAAAGATGCTATTTTTCTGTTATGGCTTAAATATTTGTCATCCCATGTCTCCCTGGCTTTTCTAAAAACCGTATGCCCAGTAATGGCTGTTGCACAGATAAAGAGCAAGGTTTTAGTCAAAGTTCGAAACAGAGTTAAATGATCTAGAAGTAACCTTAATAACAGCTGGTCAAGCCTTCTACTGTAGAAAGGTCCTTTATGAACACAGGATACAGGGACACATACTTTATGAAAGGAAGGCCGATAATACGGTCCAACAATTCAAAGAGACATGTTAGCTGACTCTCCCTGGGAACAAGCATGTAATACAACTGATAAGTGACAGAAGCCATCATGCAAATTACACCCGTGTTTTCCTGCTTCTGTTAAAGCGTGTTAAAATGCAGATATTTTTGACATTCAGCAGGTTTTTTTTTTTTTAATTCACATGCAAAATAAATGGGCAAAATAGGAATTCCACAGTGTGTGAGCTTTTTTTTCTTCTTCTTTACATTAAATCTACAGATACATTATGAATGTTTTTATATGCTCCTATAAATTTGTTGCCTTGTGTGTACTTGCACTGAGTCTTTAGAAAAATGCTCTATAAATAAAGATAATTTGTTATATTGAAATGATCCAAGTGGTTGTTGTGTAACTCTGTCTGGAGTGGTTACTTCCTCATGTTGAGTGCTGCTCTATTACCAACCTTTAAAAATGATCCCTGTTTCATTTTTAGGCTGACTTTGTCCAAATGAAGGCAATGGTTAAAGTAAAAATATGAGCAGACAGCAGGGTGAGCTTATTTATTAGTCAGTCCATTTCCTGACTAGTAAGTTATATTCTTTTTGTAAATTCCATTTTTTAATTTTTTAATTTTATTTTTTAACTAAAATTCATATTCTAGACTGGTTTGGTCACTTTTATAAAGGTTGCATAAAACAGCCTGGTATATTAAAAGCATTGAGCAAAGTATGTAACCCCGCTTTTTGTAATTTGTAGGATTCTCTTTTCCAAAACTTTTAATTACCGTTAAAGTTAATGAAGGCTTTGAAATAAAGCACATTAATGATGCCAAGCAATCTAAATGAAGCCACAGACAGTTTAAATGCCTTTAACACACGTAAGACATTGCTGCTTTGTCTGTAGCGTGTGATTTGGGGAATGCTGATGTTCGTGTTTTATAACACTGGTCATCTGTCTGTGGTCGCCTACATATGTCAGTTCTGCTCAGTCACCAGTCTTCCAGCTCTGCTGATACATGTCGTCATAGTGTGTTTTACTGTAGATTGAAATGCGAGTTTTATTTTGGTAGTCTCTCCAGCTTCCAGTTTCTGTTTTTTATAGTCTTTGCTGTCTTGTGGTTGCGCAAAAGAAACTTGTTTTCTCCTCTGCGTTTTTCTGTGTCTGACATCGATACTGAAACCATGCATGAGTGGCATGTGTGAGTCATGTGACTGCTTGGTGGCTCTGTGTAATTCCTGGGGCATTCCATTTTGAGCACGTCACTATGGTAGAGTTTACGATAGGTTATGACCCTTCAGAAACAACCCAAATACAAAAGTAAAAGAAACAAAAAGCCTTTTGCTAATTTCACTTTGTACTTGAGCGTATGGTAGACTTACTACATACATAGACTTGCCTGAGCCAACCTTTATGTAAATTTGAAAAAAGCCCCTCCCCCCCATCCAAACTACTACTGCTACAGCAGATGATCTTAAAGTAATGTCCTTCAGAGATCTAAAAAATAAAAACTGCTAAGACCTGACACAGGACCTGGGAGATACATCTAATCCTTCAGCTGGGCCATATACTCTTCACTAATGCTTTATTATAAATGGTCTCAGTGGCTATCAAGAAGCCATTCTTAAAGAAGCAAAACTGGGGGGAAAAGGCTGTGATATGCCAAATTACACAAGAAGTGGGGCTGTATTTCAGCCAGTGGTGTTGGGGATCTTGTCAAAACTTGTACAGAAAAGCATACAATGTAACACTTCCACTCATGGATTGACCTCCCAGAACCTCAACATTATTGAAGCGGTTGCAAATTATCATCACAGAAAAGGAAACAAAAGGCAGCCCACGTCCATTTGAATGTACTTCAAGCAGCCTGGGGACTCCTGAAGACTGCTTAAAAGAATTTACAAGAAAGCATGCCTAAGGTAACTGGAAACTCCTTTTAACCCTACAACCTAACCTTCCATGTGACCTGACATGCAGCTCCTGAAAAGTATAACTACACGTCGGGATGACACAGCCCACAATGACTGAATGGCTTGGAAGGTTAAGGTGAAAGGTTAAAAGGGGTTTCTGGTTACAACACAAGTTACACACACAAAAAAAAAAAAATCTACATTGTATCTCTAAATCACACTTAAGAGAGTTCAGGCTTTTGAATAAACGCTGTTAAAGAATAAAGATGGGCAGACTAAATAATAACTTTTCATAGATTATACAAATTCAGTTTTTGCCTTTATATACCGCATTTCCACATATGCTTACACACACATTAGTACATTTTTTGTAAACGTGCCAACTTTTACCCCTTCCTCAGATGCATAATCATTACAATGCCAGTGATAGTCAAAGCTGTAAGTTCAAATCTAAAACGTGCGTGTTGAGTCTGCTTGTCACAACCTCTTGCTGGAGAGAAAAAAACAGGGTGTACCTACATGCAGAGACAAGTCTACACCACATCGTTGTCATATTCTAGGAATCACTTTTTTTTCCCTTTTTTTTTTTTTTTTTTGCAGGGATTCAGTCACAAAGTAAAAGTAGAGTTACTGTATTATAGGTCACCATCTTGACAGCCTACATAGAAACAAAAATAAATGATGTAATAAGAAAGTGTTTGCTTATGTGGAGTTAACCTTGATTATCGACTTAAGTAAGGTTCTCCAACTAATAAAGGAAAACGCCTAATGTGTAATTCATCATATATATATTGCATTGCTTTTGAACCAGGCAGAATGTAATTGAAGAATTTGTGCTTAAATAAGTAATCATAAGTGAACTATAGCGAAATATCATGTTTGGCAAGATGCTCTGTTTTGGAGCATTGGTGTCTTGTCGGGATTAAATAACAGAAAAAAAAAAATGTTGATATTGTGTCAGTGTTGCTATAGACTAAATACCAAGAAGCTCTTCTGTTGCAGGGTATATCCTTCTTACATATCAAAGCGTTATGAGTGATGATATTTGTCAATGAATTAGACAAACTTGGAGGTGAATGTTAATCAAGAGATAAAAATGCAGCATACTCAAAAAATAATATTGATCTTTGTCCTCTACATTATCTACACAGCATCATTTTCTTGAAACTAATACCTGTTTATTTGTCTCTACAGTGGAGTCTGATTGGTGAGTCAGCATGGAAAGTCCATATTGCAAAGTTTTCTCTGTTGGTTGGATCCATCTTTGGATATCTGGTGTTTGGAATATTAGCAGACTGGTAAGACTTTCACACCATCCTTAATTGAAAGATCATGCAAACCTTAAAGGTGTTTTATGCTTATTACAAGTGTCATTTTTGCTCTTACCTTATTTTGTAGGTTTGGCCGCCACCCAGTGCTGATCATATCAGTACTGTTCATGTTGGTGTTTGGTTTTACTGTGGCCTTTTCTAGGAACGCCCCCATGTTCAGCACATTGCGTTTCTTTGAGGGCTTCTGCCTGGCAGGAATCACCCTTTCTCTCTACGTCCTTAGTAAGTAATTCAGTTACTCCCTACTAAAAGTCCCTTGGGTTCCTTTGTCAAACACCTTATATCCTCAGGTAGTTGCTAAGGTTGTTTGTTCATTACATGAAAGAAAACAATGGAAGGTTTCCTAGAAAAACACAATAACAGTTTTGTTACATGAAACGGCAGCTTTTCAATTCAATTCGGGTTTTATTTATATAGCGCAAAATCGCCACAGAAGTCACCCCAAGCTTTACAGTGTCAAGTAAAGACCCTACAATAATACAGAGAGAGCAGAGAAACCCCAACAATCAGATGACCCCCTATCAGCAAGCGCTTTGGCGACAGTGGGAAGGAGAAACTCTTTTAGTGGAAAGAAATCTCAGGAGAGAAATTTCTCCCTGCAGAAACAGGGTTAGGGAGATGCACTCAGCTGCCTGCCAGTTGGAGGTGAAGGAACAAAGACAGGACAAAAGGCACGCTGTGAAAGAGAGCCAGACATTAATAATAATCTATGATTAAATGTAGACTGATATATAAACACATTGTTAGAAAATCTTACCTGTAGGTAGCTTGTTAGTTGGCTAACTTACACTCTGTTGTGTTATTTGAAAATTTCAACCTCCAAGTTGCTCTTTTTCACAAGTCCAACTTCATACAGCTGTTTAAATATTCATATGATGGTTATACACAGTCATAAAGAACTAAGTACACGTCATGAATCAGTATCTTGTACGGCCACCTTTAGGAGCAATAACTTGAAGTAATGGATTTCTGCTTGACTTAATCAGTCCCTCACTTGCTTGTGGAGGAATTTTGGCTCACTGTATTGCTTCATTTCTTTGAGGTTTGTAGGCATTCAATTATGCACAGCTCTCCTGACGTTCTGCCACAACATTTCTTGCAGGATGAGGCCTGGACTTGAGTGGGCCATTGATTGCAACACCTTAATTCTTTTTTTTTTTTTTTTTTTTTTTTGTAGAAAATCTGCAGATTTTAGGCTGTGCTTGGGACCTTAGGCCCTCATTCACTAAAAGTACTTACACAAAAATCTGTGCACAATTTGCACATACAAAAGTGTCACACATAAATCTGTGATTTACCAAAATTTTCTTACCCGAGTTTATTTGTTAGTACTAGTAGTAGGTAAATTAGAATAAATTCAGGTTGAATACTATTACTACTACTGCTACTATTGTTACTAATATTAATGCTACTAATACTAATAATATGATTGCTAGCTTTTGGTCATTATTTATAATTTTCACAAACACCATAAGCCACAAAATACTTGGACTCCACCATTTAAAAAAACAGGCTTTAATCCTTTGGTTTAAATATATTACATTATTCTCCTATATCATCTTATCAACAGTGACTTCTACCATTGTTGGATGTCATCAGTTAGTCTAATTTTTTGACTAAGTGACTGCTGATTTATTTATTTATTTTCTTATTTGATGCCCCCACTTAGGCCAAATTGAATGTCTTAGGCCAAAAGTCATTTCAAAGACCAATATTTAAGCCTGAGGCTCACTTTTTTTTTTCCATGGGAGTGATGACTCTCTGGAACGCTGTGCCTTTTCTGCCTTCCTAAACACCTTCCTTATAGAGAAATTTGAGTGTGGCAGTTGGTATGCAGATTGCACCAGGCTGTTGGTCTGGAATGATTCTGATTTACTACCATACACATAAGAAAGAAAATAGGTTGGTGCGCATGCTTCATAAATCTGACAGTAATTTATTTTGTACGCACGTATTTTTGGCTAAGGGTAAGAATGTTTCCACACACATACTAGTAAATGAGGAGCGTTGTCCTGTTCCCTTTTGGTCAAGGTTTAGATGTCAGGCATTTGACTCTAGATTACTTTGGTAAACAGAAGAGTTCATGGTCAGCCTAATGACTGCAGGGTGCACATGTCCTGTGGCTGCAAAGAAAATGCCAATTCATCACCCCTCCACCTCCGTGCTTGACAGTCAGTATGAGGTCTTGAGGTCTGATATCTTTTGTTTGCTTTTCACCAAACATGGCACTGTGCGTCATGGCCAAACACTGGCGTCTTTAGTCTCATCTGTCCAAAGGACATTATTCCAGACATTTTATGGTTTGTTCAGATGCAACTTTAAAAACTAGGCTGAGCCTAACCTATACTGATTCACTCTTTTTCTCAGTGTTCTACAGATTCTAAATCTGTATAATCTGGTATGTAGCTCAGGTTCTACAGACCTTTTGCAGGTTTCTGAGCAGTGCACAGTCTTCGGGTACATTTCCAGGAAAGACTGTGGTTGTGTTAACACTTATCTGAATACCCCATACCAGCGAACTGCCCAAACCTCTGCTTTCATTGAAGTGGTCACACTTATTAATGATGAGTTAATCAAGTGGGCTTGATTAGCAGCATCTGGCTGCTTGCTGCGTACCCTCTTAATTCCTATGGAAGCAGTAAGGGTGTACTTGATTTTTCACATGACTGTGTAGTCCTTTCTGGAGTACTTTCTTTTTCATGTGACTGTAGCTAAGTAATGTTAATGGAAATAGGTTTAAGCTAACAGCTTTCTGAAAGAGCTCATAATTTTATAAGAATGTTGCCTTGAAAAGAGTCTGCTGATTAAAAGCGCTTTTTGGCTGGACTGTAATTAAACTTCTGTAAATCATGTTAAGGGCACGACCCAGTGCCATCACCATACTTAATTAAATGTGCTACAAAGATAATTTGTTTACAGTGTGTACCTGGATTTGAACTTTTACTAGGTGCCAAATTACTTAACTGCTCATGCAAATGCTTACTGCATATGAAAACCAGTGTATTCATAGTACTTGTTTTTGTTTTTTAATAATGATAAAGTAAAAACATTAATGTAAAAAAGCAGTAGATCACTCAACAGTTATTCACAGTGTCCAATGCAAGAACTGCTTGTTAACAAATCAAAATCTTCCCTTTCACTCCTCTGTTCATTCCTAAATAACATATTGGTTACTTGTTGGTCTTGGTGGTTTAGTTAAACTGGTTTGTTTTCGGTTTGGCTGCTTGCAGAGGAAGTAAGAGCCAGTTTGTTTACACATCATGATCAGAGTTCCTTGTTGATACTGTGCGAATCAGGTGTATTAAGTCTATATACGTCATACAAATACATGTTTGCTTCGGTGTCTCTGTCTATCTGTTCCCTCTTTGCGACACTGTCACTGTTTTTACTAACAAGCTTACATGCTTGCCCCCCCCCCAAAAAAAAAAATAAATAAATAAAAAATTATTCCCTGAAAAGCCTTCGGTTAATCCAAATTGCAAGAGGTACTGACAGGGACCCGAAAGAGAGAGCAGATTTCTCCTGTTTTGGCTTCCCTTCATTGGCTTCCTGTTAAATCCAGAATTGAATTCAAAATCCTGCTCCTCACATACAAGGTCTTAAATAATCAGGCCCCATCTTATCTTAATGACCTTGTAGTACCATACCACCCTATTAGAGCACTTCGCTCTCGCACTGCAGGCCTACTTGTTGTTCCTAGAGTATTTAAAAGTAGAGTGGGTGTCAGAGCCTTCAGTTTTCAGGCCCCTCTTCTGTGGAACCAGTTTCCAGTTTGGATTCGGGAGACAAACACTATCTCTACTTTTAAGATTAGGCTTAAAACTTTCCTATGTGATAAAGCATATAGTTAGGGCTGGACCAGGTGACCCTGAATCTCCCTTAGTTATGCTGCAATAGACGTAGGCTGCCGGGGGATTCCCATGATGCGTTGAGTTTTTCCTTTCTAGTCACCTTTCTCACTTACTATGTGTTAATAGACCTCTCTGCATTGAATCATATCTGTTATAAATCTTTCTCTCTTCCACATTATGTCTTTATCCTGTTTTCCTTCTCTCATCCCAATTGGTCGCAGCAGATTTGCCGGTGGTTTCTTCCTGTTAAAAGGAAGTTTTTCCTTCCCACTGTCTCCAAAGTGCTTGCCCATAGGGGGTCATATGATTGTTGGGTTTTTCTCTGTATCTATTATTGTACGATCTACTGTACAATATAAAGCACCTTGAGGCAACTGTTGTTGTGATTTGGCGCTATATAAATAAAATTGAATTGAATTGAAGGTATTCCACTTTAATACTTGCCTGTAGCCGAGGATAGTGATCAGCTGAAAGAAGAGTAATTATGTTGCACTAACCTATTAACATCTATTAAACTGAATGCCTATGCGGGCATAAATTCTCATTACTTACAAACTACCAACCTGCTTAGCTCTAAATTGAACTCTTTCATTTTCATTTACGTGAACCACCATTTTTTTCCTCCTTTAATCTTTGTTACTTCTAATCAATAATCTAATAAGGACAAAAGTGGTTGTCTTCACTACACTTTCCCATCACTGCAGGAAGAGTCTGTAGACACTGTAATATTTCTGGAGATAAATCATCTCTCTTAATGTGACCTTCAATCTGAACGGTAAAGTAATAGTTTGTGAATATGTTGTGCTGTGCTGCGTCCTAGTAATTGGCGATGCAGTTGATGAACGTTCTCGGCTCAGCGGTGGATCCTTAAGAGCCTCTTTGGCTACAGTAATTGACCAGTGCAGAGGCAAGGGAAAAAGGACAAATGAGAGAGAGGGAGCAAGGACGAGATGATGAAGGACGGGGCCCTCAGCATCCTTGTCATTCTAATTTAATCCACGCTGCGTACCTTGAAAAGCTTTACAGCACACCCAGAATGGTGGGACTGTTTTTGTCTGCTCCCAGTACAAAGGGGTGAGATGGAAAGAGGCAAAGGGGTAGACTTGAACCCATCAAATTTAAATTAACCTGACATTTAGTCATCGTTTTCAACAAGTTTGTGGTTTAATCATCCTCAGTAGAGTGGTTGGAGAGTTTTGGAGTCATCATATTTATTTTTTTATGTTTTTTCCTCCCCTCTCGCTCTCTTTTTTACATTCTTTTTTTTTGTTATATTTGTCATCATTAAACAGACTGCAAAACGGAGAGTCAAACAAAACAAGAAGAGTAATTATTGAATAGTTGAGCTAGTCATTTGTAAATAAAATGGGATCATCTCAAAAGCTTCATTGCAACATTCCAGAACCATTTTAATGAATCATCTCTAGTCAGAGACCAAGATAACATTTGTTCCCCTGGTTCCAGTGAACACACAAGTGCATAAAAATTAGTTATACACTTCCTCGTTGAAGTAGCTATTCTGATCAAGAGAGGAAATTTTAGTTTTTTGCAGAGGCGCTATAAGACGTAGCGCACATTCTACATAACCTACAGCATAAAATATGCACACAGATTACTGTTAGATGTTTTCCACTTTAATCGCATTCAATACTTTTTCGTATTTGATCTAATATAACTTAACTTTGGCTTAACTTTATTGCAATCTAAATGGTAGTAAAGTGAATAAAGTTGTCATAAACATGCTGTAATTTGATGTGTTCCTTCTCCTTTCTGGGAGGTCTAGTGTTTGCCAATAATATATCAAACATTATATTTAGAGTCTTTATAGCTTGATAGAAAACTAACCCTAGAGGTAGTTGGGTTCATCATAAATCCCCAGGGCCAGGACTGGAGGTGGATAACGCAATCATTGATGTTGATCCATTTGCATTAACTGTAAACAGAGAATCTTCTCAGTTAACTTGCTTCAGTCTGTCATTAGAATAAAGATTACTAGTTCCTCATTTACATATAAAAATGAGGCAGTTAAACCCAAACAGCAGTCTTACAGTATTATATAATAATCCTTCCATGATGGTGCAGGGTTTCCCATTTCATTCCATACTTATTAAAAACACATTCCTTAGCAAAAAAACAACAAATCAGTTTCAGTAGGATTTGTATCTTTCTAACATCGTTATGATTATCCTTTTATACTACAGATCTTTGTAGTCCTGCTGCACTGTAAGATGTAATACACTCAGGTTGCGCAGGGATTAGCTGGACAGCTGTATGTTTGATCTTTGTGCAGGTTTTGTGTTGCCATACTGCCGCCCTTATTTCTAATAATGTTCGGCCCCTGTCACGTGATATTTTCCCTGCAGCCACTCTGTATTGACAAAACTGCTCTACAGCTGCTCGAAGAGTAGGAACACGGTCATGCAGTAACATGTTGTTAGAGAGAATGGATCATTTTATTTTGTGGAAAACATGCATTGCCTTCGCAAGTGTGTCACATATTTAAAAGTTTAGGAAACATTGTAGTCTTGACACTCAGTCATATCACATGCAGCATTGTAAACCACATGACCTTCGTTTGTGGCTTGCTTTGTTTTATCCTGCTTTCAACAGGAAGCCAGAGTCAAATCCCAAGTTCAGCTGTGTTTGCACTGGAGACATTACACTAATCCCCCATTTCTCATCCATCCATGTGCTAGTTTCATTATATGCACCATGGAGAGTGAGAAACATCATGTGCAATAATTTTGATCTAGAAAATCTTATGATGATTGCAATCTTCCTGTTTAATTTGACTGAAAGTTTTAATCATCTTTATTTAGCTAGTATATGCTAATGGAGTTAATAGAATACAGCTCCTTCCCACCCACCCGTGTATATTATTTCCTTGTGCCTTTGAGGCATCATTCAGGAAATCCATTAGTCTTTGACTGTTGTAAGACTGTGGAGCGACTGATACAGTGGGGCAAAAAAGTATTTAGTCAGCCACCGATTGTGCAAGTTCCCCCACTTAAAATGATGACAGAGGTCAGTAATTTGCACCAGAGGTACACTTCAACTGTGAGAGACAGAATGTGAAAAAAAAAATCCATGAATTCAGATGGTAGGATTTGTAAAGAATTTATACGTAAATTAGGGTGGAAAATAAGTATTTGGTCACCTCAAACAAGGAAAATCTCTGGCTCTCACAGACCTGTAACGTCTTCTGTAAGAAGCTTTTCTGTCCCCCACTCGTTACCTGTATGAATGGCACCTGTTTGAACTCATCATCTGTATAAAAGACACCTGTCCACAGCCTCAAACAGTCAGACTCCAAACTCCGCCATGTCCAAGACCAAAGAGCTTTCGAAGGACACCAGGAAAAGTATTGTAGACCTGCACCAGACTGGGAAGAGTGAATCTACAATAGGCAAGCAGCTTGGTGTGAAAAAATCAACTGTGGGAGCAATCATCAGAAAATGGAAGACATACAAGACCACTGATAATCTCCCACGATCTGGGGCTCCACGCAAGATCTCATCCCGTGGGGTCACAATGATCATGAGAACGGTGAGCAAAGATCCCAGAACCACACGGGGGGGACCTGGTGAATGACCTGCAGAGAGCTGGGACCAAAGTAACAAAGGTCACCATCAGTAACACACTACAACGGCAGGGAATCAAATCCCGCAGTGCCAGACGTGTTCCGCTGGTGAAGCCAGTGCATGTCCAGGCCCGTCTGAAGTTTGCCAGAGAGCACATGGATGATACAGCAGAGGATTGGGAGAATGTCATGTGGTCAGATGAAACCAAAGTAGAACTTTTTGGTATAAACTCAACTCGTCGTGTTTGGAGGAAGAAGAATACTGAGTTGCATCCCAAGAACACCATACCTGCTGTGAAGCATGGGGGTGGAAACATCATGCTATGGGGCTGTTTTTCTGCCAAGGGGACAGGACGACTGATCCGTGTTAAGGACAGAATGAATGGGGCCATGTATCGTGAGATTTTGAGCCAGAACCTCCTTCCATCAGTGAGAACTTTGAAGATGAAACGAGGCTGGGTCTTCCAACATGACAATGATCCAAAACACACCGCCCGGGCAACAAAGGAGTGGCTCCGTAAGAAGCATTTGAAAGTCCTGGAGTGGCCTAGCCAGTCTCCAGACCTCAACCCCATAGAAAATCTGTGGCGGGAGTTGAAAGTCCGTGTTGCTCGGCGACAGCCCCAAAACATCACTGCTCTCGAGAAGATCTGCATGGAGGACTGGGCCAAAATACCAGCTACTGTGTGTGCAAACCTGGTAAAGACCTATAGTAAACGTTTGACCTCTGTTATTGCCAACAAAGGTTATGTTACAAAGTATTGAGTTGTATTTTTGTTATTGACCAAATACTTATTTTCCACCCTGATTTACGAATAAATTCTTTACAAATCCTACCATGTGAATTCATGGATTTTTTTTTCACATTCTGTCTCTCACAGTTGAAGTGTACCTCTGGTGCAAATTACGGACCTCTGTCATCATTTTAGGTGGGGGAACTTGCACAATCGGTGGCTGACTAAATACTTTTTTGCCCCACTGTACATATCTTCTCTGTTGTGCTAGGGTTCCCAGTCAAACTCCGTCTCACTGCATGGTCCAACATAGCAGATGCAGAGTGACAGCTATATGACTCTTACAAAAGAGACACAATAAATTTAAAAGGAGCATTTTCTGGTTGTGTGGAATAAGGCAGGTTGTGGGAAAGGTTGATTAGGCTAAAATAAAATAAACCGATCAAGAAGATTGAGAGATTTGTGGAAGTTGCACAGCTGCTAGAGTAGCATTTTTCACATCTGAAGAATGCTTGACTAAGAGATAGTGTGATGCAATTACAGCAACGCCACAAGTGAAGTGTTTTGTATATTAACATTAGCCTCTTTCATATATCAACCAAGTTGATGCATCTCTCTACTTCACTGATTCGAAGTATAACGAGCACAAAAGAAAGGCCAATGGCTATAGAAAGTCATCTGATGCAGCGCTGCTATTTATACCCCACTGCTCCATCAGTGTAAGCTAGTCTTTTTAGCATCACGCCACAGGCCTCATTGTGCTTATAGCTTTGTGGTGCTGCGCACTAATGCATTTTTACAGTAAACATCAAACCCCTCCCTTACCCCTGCCACACAGTTTCCAACCCCCGCCCCCCCACTTACAAACAGGCTTCAGCTAGCTGAGTCATGGTAGCAGACTGCACAGGCTGCTGGGGAATTTTGTGATCAGGTTGAGAGCACAGTGATTCTGATCTAGGGCAGTAGTCCACAGCCCTTATGACTGTGTGAAACATTTATGAGTTAAAGTAGTTTCTCTCTGTTACAAAACACTGCCAGATTAAATGTTTTTGTATGTATAACTGTGCACACTAGCTCAATGTTTTTCATCTTACTGTTATGAAAGAAGGACTAGTTTGCATCAAGCTTACCTTATGAAGAAGAATGCTTGCTCACTTTCTGAATTATTTGCATGTCTAATCATGTCATGGGTGTGTGTATAAGAGCCTAGATGCCTTAATAGAGAGAGAAATGAAAAGCGACGGAGAAAAAAAATGACAGACGTTTATCTGTTTTCCACGTAGAGCCCATCTGAATGTTGTAGTCTTCATGACTCGTGTGGTTTGGGGGATAATGGAGAACTCACAGTTGTTAGCTGGCGCAGCTAACTAGTTTTTAGCGCATTGTTTGTTAGCTTGATTTGCTAGTCCACCTTTTTGTATATTTACAGATTTGCAAACTAAAAACCAGCACAAAGTGTCTCTAAGGGTTTGAGCCAACATATGCTGCCAGAATAAGTCTACAAATGCATTACAGCATTGAGTCTCTATCAGAAGAGTGGAAAACCATTGCTCCAGAAAAAGATATCCCCTCATTTTGATGGCGAGTACTGTCAAACACATCAATCCTGAAATCACTGTTCACTCATGTTCACTTCAGCTGGGATCTGGCACCTCCAAAGTCTAGTGTATGAAAATGGTTGCTACCATTTAAAAAATAAATTACTGGTTACAGCCTCACCAGATGAAAAAAACAACACACACACTTTGCTTGGTTACGTAGTATATCTTATGTTAAAGTGGGACTTTGACAGAAAAAATTATTATTAAGTTCTGCACTGAAAGTTTTTTTTTTTCTTTCATATTTGCTCTTAGATAAAATGCACACTACACACTGTGTTGTCCCAAAAAGACTTGGCTTTTGTTTAGCTATAAATTTCAGCAGCAGTGGTTACTTTGGGGAAAAGGGGCATTGTTTTTATTTGCATCAGTGTGGAAATATTGCTGCTGACATGCCGAGAGACTCGCTGTGTGGATATTGTTTTTACTGTCACACCTTTGGTATATGCACTGGGCTTATATGTGTAGCTGGTAAGTACACAGGTGCAACTGGAAATTATCTAGATGGACAGAAAGGGGAAGTACAAACTGCATGACATGAACTGTATCATAGCACTCTTCAGCACATTTTTTTAAAAGTCATACGGTGTGGAAAAAATTCAGAAATAGGGTGTCAGAGGAATTTTCTTTTTTAAATGCCCAGAGCAAAAAAATTGGTTGATATTTTTACAACATGCCATTGTGAGATTTGATGTTGCACAGTGTCCCTTTAGTTCTCTGCTGGGATTTTTTTCCTTCTTTCAACAGAGTGGCAATGCTCTTCTGGTCAGGCTGGATGATCGGTCTTTTACACTTCCTGCTGCAGTGCTCTGCTGCCTTTTGTCAGTTTAGCCAGGCCAGGCTAACCCTTTTCTCATCTCTCTCCTCTGTTAGCTGATATAAGGTGCTTCCTGTCAGTGGCACCCTCCACTTACAGCAAACATTTATCTCTTTCACTCATAAAGATACTCAAGGCACAAAAAAACAACAAAAACAAACAGGTCTCTGCAAATTCATTTATCCTCAGTGATTTCCTTTGTGTCTGGGGCGAATTCCTGCTTTGACAGACGGCGTTCTTTGTTGGTCTGCTTATTCTCCTTACTGTTCATGTAATTATTGCTCAGTGTGGGCAAGATCTGGACTATTAAAAACAGAATTTTTTCGTTAAGCACCAAGTAGCTATGTTCCCTAAAATCACAGCTAGGTCTGCCTCACACCACTGCTAATATAGTTTACCAACATTTGGCAGACCATGCTAATTCAACTGTCTTTTCATTCTGTATGCTTAGAATGAATTAAAGAAACTGAACGGTGAAATACCCTAAAGAGGCAGTCCGGGTATTGAGTGGAAATTCTTTCACTCAAAAAACAAACAAAAAACAATTGTTGCTGATGAAACACTGACCACAGTCTTCCTCATGATCCACTTTAGCTGTCTGCTGATAAATGAGTGGAGGGTTAAACTCTGAGCAGGGTTAAAGTTCCCTTTTGTGCTAAGATTACATTTTTGGTGGCTCAGCAAATGCACTTTGCTAAAACATTAGGCTGCATTTATTTTTAAGTTTTAAAGCAGTAGTACTGACCTAAGGGTCATGTTCTAATTGGCCCGGAGTGGAAATAATTTTAAACCTTTGTTGCATGACATAACCTCAAACTATCTCAAACCACAAATTCCTGAGTGAAGTCCAGTAACTGGTAAAATCTTTACTGGCAACCTTTGCACTTTCTTTTGATGAGTGGAAGAAAAAAAAATCAATGCAGTTTCAGTTCTTCTTTGGTTAGGCTGAAGTTGTGTTTAGTTAAGCAAATCTAGGACTGTGACAAATGTAAGCTCAGTCACTCACAAACAGTGTCTTCTGAACAGCCAGGAGGTTGTTTTGTGTTGATCTTTCTTTAATGGAGTGGTTTTGGAATATGCTGTGCGCCAACACAGCACACTAACACAAGAATATACTCTCCAGGTGGGGATTTACTGTCCTGATTACTGAGAATTTGAGGACATGAATCAAAGGAAAGGGCTTGTGGATAGCTGGAATTGTTTGACATTCTGCTCGGCTCCTGATACTAATCAATAAGCATGACCTTATTCTTAGTCAATAGCCCCTATTTGGAGCTTGAAAAAAGGGAGAGAGGAGACATCAACATTTTTGTGTGTATAAAAATACACAGCAGGCAGAAAAAATAAAGTATCAAGGTTATTTACCAGAATGACTTATCAGTTTGCTCTTGTTCATTTATACCCAGAATTACGGTAGTACAATTAGTACAATTTGTCTAACTGCACTAATTCTAAAGAAAGGCCACAGGAGAGAGAGACAAGATAGTTTTACTTTGCCCTTTAATTGACCCGAGGCCTTTAACCTTGTCAAGATAAATGTTTTCATGCTCTGTTAGAGAACTGGCTTTCTGCCATGTCTTCTTAGGTGATTATGTTGTACTAAAATATGAAGGATATCTTAAGAGCGACATTCCTTTTTTCTCACAGACTTTCATGGCTAACTGCATGGCAAACAGCTTGTACATCTATGCCAGTAATATTTTATTTCTTCTAGATGTCCTCCACAAAGGATAGAGTTTACCCCTATTGGGGGAAAAACACCTTATTTGATCTATAGTAATGCCAGCCAGTTCACCCTAATCAGGGAAATGCTGTTTGCTGACAATGCTTCACTGGTCTGCCACTCAGAAGAAATGCTTCAGACGTTCATCAGAAACTTTAAACATGCCTGATTTGAGTTTAGCCTCACTAGGCATTTCCATCTGTGACCATCCATCCTTTGAAATTTAATGGTGTATTGATCATGCAGTGAATGGCATACCTGCCCAGTAAGGTTTGGATCAGCCTGGTGGCGCAGGGGCTGATCATTCATATATATATATATACAGTGGGGCAAAAAAGTATTTAGTCAGCCACCGATTGTGCAAGTTCCCCCACCTAAAATGATGACAGAGGTCAGTAATTTGCACCAGAGGTACACTTCAACTGTGAGAGACAGAATGTGAAAAAAAAAATCCATGAATCCACATGGTAGGATTTGTAAAGAATTTATTCGTAAATCAGGGTGGAAAATAAGTATTTGGTCAATAACAAAAATACAACTCAATACTTTGTAACATAACCTTTGTTGGCAATAACAGAGGTCAAACGTTTACTATAGGTCTTTACCAGGTTTGCACACACAGTAGCTGGTATTTTGGCCCATGTTTTGGGGCTGTCGCCGAGCAACACGGACTTTCAACTCCCGCCACAGATTTTCTATGGGGTTGAGGTCTGGAGACTGGCTAGGCCACTCCAGGACTTTCAAATGCTTCTTACGGAGCCACTCCTTTGTTGCCCGGGCGGTGTGTTTTGGATCATTGTCAAGTTGGAAGACCCAGCCTCGTTTCATCTTCAAAGTTCTCACTGATGGAAGGAGGTTTTGGCTCAAAATCTCACGATACATGGCCCCATTCATTCTGTCCTTAACACGGATCAGTCGTCCTGTCCCCTTGGCAGAAAAACAGCCCCATAGCATGATGTTTCCACCCCCATGCTTCACAGTAGGTATGGTGTTCTTGGGATGCAACTCAGTATTCTTCTTCCTCCAAACACGACGAGTTGAGTTTATACCAAAAAGTTCTACTTTGGTTTCATCCGACCACATGACATTCTCCCAATCCTCTGCTGTATCATCCATGTGCTCTCTGGCAAACTTCAGACGGGCCTGGACATGCACTGGCTTCAGCAGCGGAACACGTCTGGCACTGCGGGATTTGATTCCCTGCCGTTGTAGTGTGTTACTGATGGTGACCTTTGTTACTTTGGTCCCAGCTCTCTGCAGGTCATTCACCAGGTCCCCCCGTGTGGTTCTGGGATCTTTGCTCACCGTTCTCATGATCATTTTGACCCCACGGGATGAGATCTTGCGTGGAGCCCCAGATCGAGGGAGATTATCAGTGGTCTTGTATGTCTTCCATTTTCTGATGATTGCTCCCACAGTTGATTTTTTCACACCAAGCTGCTTGCCTATTGTAGATTCACTCTTCCCAGTCTGGTGCAGGTCTACAATACTTTTCCTGGTGTCCTTCGAAAGCTCTTTGGTCTTGGCCATGGCGGAGTTTGGAGTCTGACTGTTTGAGGCTGTGGACAGGTGTCTTTTATACAGATGATGAGTTCAAACAGGTGCCATCCATACAGGTAACGAGTGGGGGACAGAAAAGCTTCTTACAGAAGACGTTACAGGTCTGTGAGAGCCAGAGATTTTCCTTGTTTGAGGTGACCAAATACTTATTTTCCACCCTAATTTACGAATAAATTCTTTACAAATCCTACCATGTGAATTCATGGATTTTTTTTTTTCACATTCTGTCTCTCACAGTTGAAGTGTATCTCTGGTGCAAATTACTGACCTCTGTCATCATTTTAAGTGGGGGAACTTGCACAATCGGTGGCTGACTAAATACTTTTTTGCCCCACTGTGTGTGTGTGTGTGTGTATGTGTGTGTGTGTATGTATATATATATATATATATATATATATATATATATATATATATATATATATATATATATATATATATATATATATATATATATATATATATACATGCATACATACCGCGGATCACCCCGTGCGTGGGACTGGACGGCCAACACGTTAACGAGCTAACTGCGCTAACGCACTAGTACCCATCAATGTAATTGAGCATTGCGTGGCACATCCAACATATTGTTTTACTTTTGTCCATTACGCGCTTACCTTCAGGGTCATATGTCACATGAAAACCAAAATGGTTCCAAACGGCAGATCTGAATGAGGGTGGGGGAGGTTCAATTTGCCATGTTGCAAGGAGAGCTTAACTTCTGTCTCGCTAGCTTGCCCTGCGCTCAGTGAATCTGCGTTCGACTACTCCGCCTAGGCTGCACTGTGCTTTTTAATTTAGATTTTTTTTTTTTTTTAACTTTGACAGCATTTATGGTGTTGCCAAAGGCAAAGTATCAAATGTTTATTGTAGGTTTCTTACCTTACTTTTTAATGTGGTCACTCAGACTATCTGTAACCTTTTTTTGCCTTACCATGTAATCAGACAATGCACTCTGTAAACCACTTTAAGCATACCACAATCTCCAGAGAGTGTGCTCCAACTATTATCACTACACACACTGAAGGAATTCCATTTGGAAATACTGTTTAACTAAAATGTTAAGAGATTCTTCAGGATATTGGTTAGAATCTGCAAGCTATAAACGTTACGGTCCAGGATTGATTGGAACTGCTGGAGGCACTGACACAGCCTCATAGTCTGTTCATTTTAACTCATTTCTGTGTGGGATGTTATTTGTGTTTAGTAAGGAATTAGTAGCAAAGGGATATGCACACCCTGCCTATTTCCTTTTCACTTGATGCGGAAGCTGTGGCGACAACTATTTTTGGTGCCTTCTTTTAAAACAATTAGCAAAGAAATATGCAGATTTCAGCTGTGTGACAGATGTACAGCTGAGTTGATCCCATTCCTGATTTCACTGTGATTATTTCCTTTCACTGCTGTATGTGACTATAGCTTGCTTTACAAGTATATGACTTTTTTTTTTTTTTGTCCCTTTTTAACCCACCAGGAGCGCTGTAATTGATTCATTGTTTCTTTAGTCGGGGGAAATGATATTTAATGAGCAGACGCGAGATGTGTTTTAATTGCTGAGTGAATCCGAGAACTCCTTGGTGATTCAAAATCAAAATATATTGATGCTGAAGCGTAGGTATTCAGAGCAAAGTGTGGGAAACGTGATGAGAAGAAGGGCGTAATTGATCAATGGCAGCCTTGTGCCTTGTGATGCCTGCAAGAGGGCTAAAAGACAAATGCCGGATCTGCTTCACCCCATTAATAACTTTGATGAGCTGATGATTAAACACATAGGCTACACAGTCAATCTTCTTAAAGGGTTTTACTTTTATTTATGCAATTAGCTAGCAGCTTTATGCAAGGCAGTTGTGAAATAACAGCTGAGGGTGCAAGACTGCCAAATCTATTGTTTTTCAGCAGTGGCACACACACACATATCAGTGTAGTATTGTACTGTAATGTGGAACAGGAAACATGCACGCGTGCCGCTAAAAGGATAAAACCATATGTGGCCTGGACCACTCTGAGGTGTTCTGAGTGGTCACATCTTAATGTATCCTCAATGTATCTTGGTTACGTTCTCGCTCATTCTGCAGTCTGAGTTGTGACCAGATCTCAGAAGACGCATTTAAATCCCTGTTACAAAGAGGGACTCATGAGCTACTGGTGAGCTGCTGCACTTTGTGCTTGAGTGTGATTCACATTCTCACATTGCCAAAGTCAGCAAACCAGCCAAATCTTCTTTGGGGATTATCATTGTCATTAATTGGATTTTTAGCCTAATCATTGATGATGTAATTTCTATTTTTTACTAATGGGAGTGGTACAAATACATTTAAATGTTTGTTTTTTTCCTATTATCTTTTATGTGTCACTTTTCCGCCACCCTCGGGAGGCCTTTGGTTTCCAAGTTTAGTCAATTTCTTATATGTAACATTAGAGTTGTAATTGGTAGATTTATGTCAGTAGGACAGACTCTGCCACAGAGCATTATGGGAATGCTGATCTAGCAGGTTGTGGAGGATTAGGGTCAACATGAGTAAGAAGCTCAGGCCTCTTTTCCACAGCTTCTGCTTCTTATTCTGCATTTAGTTTAATTAAATATCCTTATTGTCATAATTGATATCTTAATGAAGTTTGTGCCGCTTTGCCTAACGCTTTTCCACACCTCACCACGGGATGTACTTTTCTGGTCAGAGTGCATGAGTCTCAGTGCCTCATGCCTTGCGTACATAAATACAAAACCAAAGAATTCAAATCCCATGCGGTCCTTAACCAGTGAGCCGGTGCTATTCTCCCACAGGCACACAGTGAAGGAGTCTTGAGGTTAGTTGGTTCAAACTCAGCAGGTCTTGCACCCATCGCCCTGCTCTCCACTCATTGGCTTTGTCATACCAGCTGCAATAGTGTCTGTGAACAGAGAGCATTATTCATGTCCTCAGAGGGGGGCAAGTCCTAATTGAAATTCCAGTCTTTTCCACTGGAATGAAGTGAAGCAGCCGACATCCACTGTATTATCCTGGGCCTGTCACCTTGAAAGGCCCACTGGAGACGGTTAAAATTCCTGGGTAGAAGAAAAGTGATGTATAACAAAAGGGACCAATGAAGCAAGACAAAAGATTCTGGTTGTATGAGAGAAGCGGCATTACAGCAGCATTGGCTTTCTATGGTGTGGTGTGAACTTCTCTTCTGTACTGCAGTAACTAAAGGGCTGAACTGTCTGTGGTTGCTTGCTGCCAGTGGGGTGTGCATGCTAATGACCGAGTGAATGAATCAGTGCCATTCTGATCGAGGGGAAAGAAGCACAAGGAACCCCTTTCTTGTTTGTTCAGCAGCCTACTGTCTTCATCTCTGTACTGTCTCAGAATAAAAAAAAAAACTGTACACAGTAAGCACTGGAGTTATATAATTTTCTGACTGATGACTTAAGCGTTTCATTAATTAAATCTCAAAAACTAAGATTAGCACAATAACGTAGCTTCCATCCTCCTGTTTTGAGAAACTAGGAATATTCCAGACTTATTAAAAAGATAACAATTTTCTCGGATGTGTGAGTGTTTTTGGTGTCAACTTAGTTTTACTCTGTGTAAAAAGCCACGCTGCAACAGCAGTAATTTCTGGATTTTAGGATGTGTTGCATTGAAACAATAAACCTCATTTGCTGATGACAGTGCCAGGATCCCTGTTCTGACCTGCCTGCCTCGCCTAGTCAGAGTTGTTGCTCTGTTTTTTTTCCCGTTTACTCATCAACTTTGCTCTAGATTGCACATTTCATTCCCCCAAAAGTCAATGAACGCATTATGCTGTTCTCAGTTTTCTCTAAAGTGATTGAAAATATTTTTCTTCATTGCAAAAAGGTAAATATCATCATTATAATGTTACATTTGCCAGGTAATTCAACTGCATATGAATGGGTACAAACATCTCAGAACAACTCATTTATGGGAACCCTTTTATTTGAAGCAACTTCATTTTATTTTGTGCTCCAAAATTTCCAAAGATTTTAGCTAGTTTGAACATACAAAAACTAGTGTCAGTCCCATGTGTCATCTTCCCAAGAAATTTTGAAATTCTGGTATTTCCACTCGTTTTATATCATTTTTCTAAATATGTCTCGACTAGAAAAAAAACACATTGTACTTTTTTCCCTTTTCGTCGTTCTCTTTGCCAGGGATCGAGCTGTGCCTGCCAGGATGGCGATTTTCCATGACCATGGTGGCCAGCTTTGTGGTTTTGGGTGGTCGGCTCTTGATGCCTGGAGTGGCGTACCTCTGTCGCAACTGGCAGGTACTTCAAGCTGTCATCATCTGTCCCCTGCTGCTTATGCTGTCCTACATTTGGTAAGGAAAAGACCTTAGCATTCGCTGCACTTTGGTACCGGGTTATCTTATCTTGATTTTGATATTCTGTTAAACTTAAAATATTTTTTTCAGTTACACAACAGTTTAAAAAAGACACATAGATGCATCCACGGCGATCAGGTGTGACTTGATTTATTGATTTTCCTTTCAGTAAATTAAGCACTGTTTAACAAAAGATACACTTGCAGAGGTTTTTCTTATTATTATTATTTTTACAAGCTTAAAAATAGTACTAAAGTCCAAGCTGAGGTATCTTTTACACTTAAACCTCTGCTTTGACTTTTTCCAAAGCATAAGCAATAAATACACCATTTATTCTACCTCACTGAACACAGTTCTGTAATACTGCTGATGTCTACAAAGATGGCAGGAATAGGTTCAAGGTTCTTTATATATAATATAGATTTTGCCAGAGTTTCAAAGGCCTTGGTATCTTTGATGTCCCTGCAAAACAAAGGGGGGTTCTGTTCAGTAACAGTCAGAAGTAATCCAAAGCAAACATCTTGTCAAACATCAGTCTTTGTCATGCAATACACTTTCATTAGCATAAGAAACAGTGTGGAGAAGGGATGGAAATACACCTCGGGCACATGTCAGGTTAGTCATTGTGATTTGGTAAATAAGAAAATGTTGATATGTCCTCAGTTCCATTGTTCTGATCATAAAAAAAAAAAAAAATACAGCATTCATTATCACTCAGCATTTTGATGGCTCAGCTGTTGAATGGGATTTGCAACAGTTGTATGCTGTGACGCAATCATGGCTTTGTTTGCTAAAGACTACACAATTCAAGGACATGAAGCAGGTTGTGAAACTTGTGGAACTTCTGTTGATATCACAAGTTTGGACATTGCACGGTGAACTCAGCCCGAGAGGTTCTCTGTAAACTTTTATTATCAATCCAGCAATCTAACAATCTGTCATGTGATACTGTGTCATCAAAGTGTGATGTCTCTGTCACACAGCACACATTTTTTTAGCACACAAAAGTTGGCAAGAGCCTTTAAGGTAATTTCCAAAGCTGTGTTAACTTTCCTGATTAACTGTGGCTGACTCTGCAAACATCTGGAATACAGCTGATTTGTCATGATAGCTGTGTGGCAGGCAGGATGAGGACCCAAAATGCAAACTCACGGACTCAGGGGATAAACTCAAAATCACAGCTTTAATGCTGGAAGGCAGATTACAAGAAATACAAAACTTAAACCGGGAACAATAACTAACACTTGCAGAGAGACACAGGGAAATCCACGCAGCTATGAGGGAGACTACGACACAGAACTGAGGGAGACGCAGACATAAATACACAGAGGGTTAACGAGGGAAGTGGGAGCACACGGGGAACACAGCTGACACAGATAATCATAACGAGACAGGGCAGGAGTGAACACAACATGACGCATACTGACGAGAGACTGTCAAAGTAAAACAGGAAGTACACAGAGGTTCAGACAGGAGGAGAGAGCACGGGGAGAACACAGACATAACAGGCTGGGGGAAACATGGAATAAAACACGAAAGGGGGCAAGGGCTCATGAATACATAGAGGGGCACACAGGGGGTGAGAGTCACAAAGGGAAAGCACACAGGGAACAACATAACAGGGCAACTCAGGAAACAGAACCTAAACAGGGAACTGAATACAAAAATACAAGAGAACTAAGAATACTGGGCCAACACGGCCCAGGACCATGACATGATTAGGTTGAAAATTTAAACGCTGCAGGTGATCTAATGCCGTTGGGTGAGGGGGGGGAGAGGGATAGTTGCAAACCACACATGTGGAAAATGATGAAACCTGCACATCTACTTTGTAGACAGAGGTTCATCCAAATGCAGCACCAGTCGTTATGTTATTGACTGTCTTCATATACACATGTACTCTTTCTGCAAGCTGATACCTTGACTCATTTTTTCCCCTGACTCATTTTTCATGTCATATTAACAAGGACATCCCCCATCTTTTTGACAGGATCTTCCCTGAGTCACTGCGTTGGCTGCTCGCCACTCAGCAGTACAGTCGCTCCAAGTGGATCATGGGACACATAGTAGAGAAAAATCAAGTGAACGTGGAGCTTGACCCAGAGAACATCCTCACAGGTAATGAATCCTTCAACAGTAATTTAAAGATATCAGACTCAATGTCTGCATTTTATATTTTGATATGTTTTGCGCGACATACTGCTTCCCTGCAAAGGTGTCTGCTAGGCCTTTATTTTGAATGGCGTGGTCTGCATTGTTATTCCCAGCTTCGCTTATCCAAATGAGACAGATTGACAAGGTTATATACATTTCCCATCTTGCTAACACAGAAATAATCCACTACAAAGGTAGCATTGGGTGTTGAACATTGGATTATGGCACTCTCAAATGTTCATTAATATCATTATAGCTTGGATGGGTGGACATGAGCTGACACAATAGTGGGCAGATGGCAGATGGTTGTAGGTCAGGCATTTGACCCCATGTTAACTGTACTCAGACCAGCCAGAACAAAGCAGTTTGGATTGTGTTGTTGTGAAAATCAATAGCAGATTTGTATAAGTGTTTGTTTATTATATATACTTTGTTTCCCTGTTTTTGTCCTGCCATTGCGTAGTTATCACTCCTTTTTGAAAAATGATGGAAGGGAAGTGCCACTATGAGATAAAAGGCTTTAAGAGGAGCCACAGTGTGAAATTGACTGCATATTTTTAGAAGTCGGAGTCTCTGTGCTGACTCTTAGCATTTAGGGACATACGTGCATTACCATAGACGTAGATTTATCTTTTTTTTTTATGTACAAACTTCCCCATACGGTAGAGAAGCATGAGCTATTTCTCTACTTTCAATTGCTCAGCACTAAATTATGCTATAGAAGCAGACTGAAGCATGTCTTATTCATGTAGAACAATTTACTTGATCCCCTTTGAAAAAGTGGAATGATTTGCACAGCTCTGAGCACAGTTGATCTTACTCAGGGGATCACTGGAAAACCTGAGTGGTTAGCCAGAGATAACCTTCGCATGCCTGAGTCAATGTGAAAAATGAACTAGCATGAGGCAGAGGTGTGTTACTGTGGCAACCTGCAGACTGATACCAAAACATTAAGTGTGTTATATCATGTATCACGAGCAGCTCAGGGGTGTTGCCCGCTGGTAGCTGCTCTCCTGTTAGTGTTACCATACCTGTTTGACAAAGCTGTGGGATGGTACCTGTGTGGAATGAATGAGCTCACCAAAACATAGAGTTTCTGTGGTTTCAAACCCAGATAACTGTCCAACTTTTACTCATTATATTTACAGTACTGTCATTCAAATACAAAACTTTCCAGAACCCTATTCTTTAGAAGGGTTTGAAACATTTGAATTTTGCCTACACTTTAAGGTAATTCTACTTAGTTTATTATTCAGGTTTGTGTACTACTGTACTGCAGTGCAACAACAGATGGATGTTGACTTTTCAATCGAAATGCCAGGAAAAAAAAAAGAAATATTCTACCACTTTCACTTTCATTTCATTCCTTTTTCAATGTATTTATTAAATAAATAACAGTTTGTTAATTTCTCTAATGTTAGATAGGAAGCACTTGGTGAATGAGGCAACTTGTATAAAATGCTTTGAGTGCTCAAGAGGAGTAGAATAGTGTTATATAAGAATAGAATAGAATAGAATCGAATAGAAGTATCCTTTATTTAATGTCCCTCAGTGGGGAAATAAGAACCAGCCCGGTTGTATATGTGAAACAGTAAATAGGGGGGGAAAAGAAACAAATGTGAGTTCTATAATTTTTATGATATTTTTTTTTATTTTTGGCAAAGCTTTAATAATATCTGTGTTTTCCTGTTCCCAGAACTACAAAGATCTCTTCAACAGAGACCCAAGAAAACATGCATTGTGAAAATGGTTGGGACGAGGACCCTTTGGAAGAATATCGTTGTGCTCTGTGTCACCTCGTAAGTGGCTGTCTTAAAATGTAAAAATAATTCTGTGTTAAAGAATGCAAATCATTTAAATCATGTAATTATTTGAAATGGTAGATCAGTGACATAAATCAAGAAGCTGTATCTTTATTTGTGTCTCTAACTTTTTCTGATAATTGTTCACCTTGAATTTGATGCTAGGATCATTTAAAAAGAGAGTTCTTATTTTAATGCATTTTAACACTCTGTAAGCATGAAGCCAAGTGTGTGGTTATCAAAGCATAATGCTTTGCTTCCTTGATATAGGATTTCTGCTGCAGTTTGCAGACTCTTTTCTGTCATATTTTTAGTTTTATAATGTAATGATTCACATTTTTCAGTCGGTCACAGTACTCGACTACAGGCACGCTGGTTTAGCCTCTGGACTCTTGTACTGCAGACTTATGCAGTTGTAATACATGTGTACTGTGTAATGAGCAAGTATTTCGCTAAAAAACATGTGAATGGGGACAATCATCTCTCCAAAACCCATGTACTGTAATAATATACAGCGCTAACAGTGCCTTTGCAGATGTGTTTGTTTTCCATGCCAAGTGCACTAATGCCCTCTTAAAGCCTTTTAGATAATTGCTTTTGAAGTTTGGCGCAATAGTGATTGATTTAAAAAGGAAAAAAAACACAGACGTGTATACTGGTAACAAGCCAATCACCCTCCTCTTTAACCCAAGACACACAGAAACATCATTTCCTGTTTCTAACACATGTAGTCTAATGTACATAAAGTTCATTTTCAGTCCAACATAGGATCCAATAAAGGGTCTGCTTTTTGCTTTTTCCAGTCTATTCTGCCTTTTTGAGAACAGGGTTATATGTGTCAGTGTGCTAACGAGGGTGTGTGTGTGTTTGTGAGTGTGTCAGGACTTGAAAAGATGTATATAATACAGGTACTTGGAGTGCAATGCCACTCAGACCTGCCATTTTGTGGAGTCAAGATGCCACTATTAACCTGCGGGCTGGATAGAGGATTGATCTTTAGCTGTTTCTTCTTTTGTCCTTCCATATTTGTGCTGCTCTCTCTTTTCATCTCCAATGGACTCTTCCTTCGATCTGAGACCTCATCTCTTGTCTGGCAGACCGAGCTCTACCTCTGCTTTGGTGCACAGTGTCCCTGATTCCCTGTTTGCATAAATTTTACATGAGCTTTGTCCTTATGAAACATTAGACAACTCGGAAGGAGGGTGTGAGGGCTTGCTTTTGTTTTGTTTTTTTGTGTGTACATAGGGTGTGTTTCTGTGTGCCAATAAATCCATGTTTACACATGTGAGGTTTTTGGGTTTTTTTTTTTCAAAATACACTGAGATTAGAGAAAGCATGAAATAAAGCGGCTCTTCACTGCTTTACACAGTTTACTTAGTACCCTTACGAAAGATGTAGTTCAGTGTCTCCTGATGTAGCCGTTGTATTGCTTGAGATGTCGCTTTTTTTGACTTGCTTTTCTCTTTTCTCTGTTTTTTTATTCAGGTTAACTGGTTATGGGATCCACCACTGCTTTGCCCGCAGCATGATGGATCCTGAAGCTCAGGGAACCACCATATTCCCTGACTTCTATACACACTATTACACAATGGCAGGCATCGCGGTTGCATCATGCATTGCACTATGTCCAGCGGTCTGCCTGATGGGCCGTCGCGGTGGCCTTCTTCTGTTTATGATCATCACTGCCCTCGCATCTCTGCTGCAGTTGGGTCTACTTAACTGTGAGTATTACATAGGAACTCCTATAACATGAAAAAGCTCTAGCGGTTCTTGAGGAGGCCACTCTCATGCAGTTTATTGAGATTGACTATGGTCTAAAGTCCACAATATAAACCCCCCCAAAAAGAACTCTTAGTCACATAAATCGAAGCAATAGTTTAACATTTTGGGAAATAAAGTTAGATCAAAATCAGCAAAATCTGAGATCTGTTAGTTAAAATGCAGTCTCAACTCAACAGAGTTAGCAAAAAGCAAGGCCAACCAGCCAGCCTGGCTGTGTAAATGAAAAAAGGCCACATGGAGAGCACATTGTTATGCTTGTATCAATAACTACAGTGGTAACTATAAGGTAATTTACTCAATATAAACAAAGCAAAAGTAACAACAGCAACAAAAACAGAACCCATAGAAATGTGTATACTTCACAGATATTTTTAAAGAACAACTGTGAGTAATAAATGTAATTCTGTCATGCTACCTAATACTGAGCTATTCCTTCTCCCAATTCTAACATTTTTACAAATGTTGTGTAAATGACACATGCTTACAAGTGCATACATCTAAAAAAAAAAAAAGTCCTACATTTTTGCTATTCATGGACACATTAAACATGATGGTTGTTACGAGATTTGCTACCTTTAGTTGTTTTGTCCCTGTTCAGTCCCTGAACTTGATTACATTGTCAGTGAGTACCAGAAGTGCCTCAGATGATCAAAACAGCCAGCAACAGTTTATTCAGTTACAAACGAGTTACACTTAATGTTTAACCTGAGTCAACACATCAAGGTTATGCTCATGTTCTATTTTCCCTTTGTTACGCTGTGCTGAAAGGCTTAGCTCAACATGTGTTAATTCTCACTATTTGTCACTCTTTTCTAATGATTCCTCATATTTTCAATATTTTTCTAGTGTTGGGGAAATACAGTGAACACCTGAAAATAAGTAAGTCTATCTGTTCATATATACTCATATATTCATATATATTCATAAGTGTTGCATTTTGTAAAAATATTAGCTTATGTTTTATATATATATATCTCAATCTCATAACTCAGACTGTTGCATTCCTTGAGGTTTAGGAAAATATGCTTCATGCAGATACCCAGCATTTTGTCAGGCCTATGCAAGCCTTGTGGAGACTCATGATGAAGTTCTAGGCTCTCTTTTTATTTATTTATTTATCCCCTTATGTTAAAGAGGGCGAGCCTCTTTGTTACAGAACCATGAACTCACCACCAGCCTTCCTTTACTTTTCTCTTCTGTTTATCCATCGCCTGTAATCTCTCCACACTAATCCCCCTGTGGTAAGCGAGAGCTGATTTCAGGGTAGTTCTCCTCTACACCTCTTTATGCCATTATGCCATCTTTAGTATGTCTTATTTGTAAAACACCCTATTTAAACCGTCTTTGGGCTAAATTGGCTCATTGTTTGCAGATTCATTTCTCAACAGCTCCTCATTCTATATCTCTTTTTGTTGAATTTACATCAAAACAAAAGCTAAAATAATAGCCTTTGTTGTCATTGCATTGCCTGATCTAACTCCATTGAATTTACCAGAATTGTTGTAACATTATAATTTTTGAAAATACTAATTTTGGCAAATACTTGCAATCATTTTCCCTGAAAAGTAAATTTAACACATTTTTACATATAAACCACTGTTGTCCTTTCACTGATTACACAGCATACTGAGTGAAGAATCTCCATGTTTGTGTCTCTTGATTCTTTTGCAGATACCACAAGTACAATGAATACGCATTTCACCATTGGCTTCTCCGCTATCGGTATGTTCTCCTCCCACGCAGTCAGCGCCCTGAGCATCTTCTTCTGTGCTGAGATCACTCCCACTGTGATCAGGTAAACCCACTGCAAGAGCAAGACCGTACCACCAGAGGAGGGGAGATAATGTGGAAAATGTGTTCTTATTTTGCAGAGGAGTAAAACAATATTCAGGCTGACAAGTGTTTCACAATTCAAAATCTTTGTTTTAAAAATCTGTTTCATTGTTCTGGAGAACTTATAATTCATTTTTTAGTGTAGCTGTTGTTTTTGTTTTTAATCGTGACCATCCATTCTGCTCCTCCTCCTGTTTAATATCGGTATGAAATTCCTGAACTGCTAGAAAAGACAGACTCACAACTCCGTATCAAATGTAATCCACAACTTGCACAAATTATCTAGCCTTTTGAGGATGTGTGACACAGCACTTGATGTATAAAAATATAGTTTTTTTTAAAGCATTGCTCTGCTAACAATGTGTGAAGTGCACCATCTAGTGGCCAACTTTGGCAATGACAGGAAAGCGAATTTGAACATGGGGTAGAGGGTGTAGACGGTGCTGCAGCACTCTCTGCTGCTCCTCGGGAAAAAGGCAGAAAAGAAGAGGAGGGTAAAACAAAACTGCTTTTAAATACCAGATTTAGCTTTCCAGAACAACGTGCAGGTTGTGATTCACTTAAATTGCAGTAATTTCAATATTTGTGAGAGGTTTTAAAGGTTTGTGAGGTCATCCCAATTTTCTATTGATATTACAAGCTAATAAATATTCTGTCTTCCCATAGGGGTGGTGGTTTAGGCTTGGTCCTGGCCAGCGCTGGCTTTGGCATGCTTACTGAACCCATCATGGAACTCCACAATCAGAAGGGCTATTTCCTTCATCACATAATTTTTGCCTGCTGCACTCTCATCTGTATCATCTGCATTCTCCTGTTGCCTGAAACGCGCAATCAGCCACTCCCCGAGACCCTGGCTGATGTCGAGAACTACACCCGTCCACCCCTGCTTCCCCCGAGGAAACCTGGATTGCTGCACACGTCTGACAGCACCAGGGACTACACAAGAGTGCGTGACACACCACTTCATGAAGCGCCCATCATCATCATGGACTCTACTGCCTCTTCAGCTATTGATTTGACTGGAGGTATGCAGTTAATCGAGATGCACTCCTTTGTGGCTGGCCCTAAAGATCCCAACGGTCACTCGGTTTCATCTTCATCTGCGGGCAACATGATGACACTGGGTAAAGACGCCGTCACACAGGGCAGTAAAGAGCACCTGCTGTCTTCCACTCCTTTACACAAAGCCCCATGTGTCACAGACCCACTTTTAGCTGCTGCAGAAGAACCTCCTGCAATCGTCCTGGAGTCTGTGGAACCACTGTTAGATTCATCCCTACCTGAAATGAATGACAGTGGTGAATCCCCAACAAGAGAAGCAGAAATTACACCTGCTGCTTCATTGGATTCTTCCACTCCCCCCGTCCCTCAAACTGTACCCTCCTCTTTGCTGATCTGCACCACGCCCATCATCGAGCCCCCACCGAGCTCCACTTTAAAATCTCCGAACCCGCTGGATAATGACATCGAAAATATAAGCACAACATCTGACCCGCCTTTGCTCAAGGATACTCACGCCACTTCAGCGGGTTCTCCTTCTCCCCCTTCCATAAGAGACAGTCCTCCTTCTCCTATGGATGGAGGAGATGAGGATTTATCTCCTCCTTCCGTAAGAGATCAACCCACCCTCCTTCTCATAGACTCCCGGCCACCTCAGTTAGATTCTACCTCTCCCTGCGTTGAAGAAAAATACGTTTTACCTCCAAACACACCTCCTCCATGCATTGACTCAGAGGACTCTTCCACTCGCGCTGTCATAAATACAGTCAACAATGCAGCACAGTCTCCTTCCATTCTCCCCGTCACAGACATTGCACGTAGCTCCACTCTAGAATCAACCACTCTGACTGTCACAGACACTGAACCACGATCAGCCGCTCGCCTCGTCTTAGATTCAGTACCATCTTCCATCACAGATTCAGCCTCCACAGACGCAACTCCCTCCTCTCTAATGGACTGGACGGTGTCCTCCCCCATAGACTCGGGTGTTCTCTCGATCAGGGACAGGGACAGTGCCAGCACAGAAAACAGCACTGTCAACGGCATGGCATCATCGTGATCCACTTCTTCAGCCAGGAATTGAAGCTTTAATTGTCTCACCAGGAGGCAGCCACCCACATGAACATTGCATCAATGGGAACAGGAACTGGCCTGCTTAGACTGCAGGCACTTAATGAAGACTGTTCCCCACCTGGAGTTGAGTTAACATGTTTGCAAAGTTTCATTTTTTTTTGGTTTTGTTTTGTTTTGGGTGTTTTTGTATTTAGTTTTTTCAGTGCTGCTGCACCCTTCTGTGCATTTAGCCACCTAATGAGACCATGCAAGCGGGAGAATGCCACAGGCTGGTATGTGACAATGTGACAGTAACTTCTGCGCTTCGTTGAATGTCACTGGAAATCACCAGCGTTTTAACTACTCTGACGTAAATGAACGGGGACAAAATCACTGTCATTTTTAAGAGACTTAAAGCAATTCCCATAATTACTGAGACGTGTCATCAGCACTGGGGAAGAAATGCAATGGTACTAATAGCAAACAAACAAACAAAAATCACTGGTACTTGTGCTCAAAGGTAATGTCAAGATATTTGTACAAAAAGGTTGCTTTATATGTATGGACAAGTAAATCTGAATGTTACAAAGTGCTTTTTGTTGCTATAGAGGTAAGCAATCAGAATTGGAATAGTTTTTTTTTTTCTTAAAAAGAAAATGCCAAAAAACTACCCTGACCAAAATAAAGTGTAGAAATAGTGCCAAAACTTTAGTGATATAGTATTTGCCTGTTTGGGAGAATACTGTTAAGTGCTCTCTCCTGCTATAGGCTATATGTGGATACCTATTCCAAAACTAGGAAGTAAAGAAGAAGAATGAACAATTTATCACCATTTGATGAATTAAAATTGACAGAAAGCATATCTGTGATGCATATGAGCAGTGATACTGGTGAAAAAGAATGACCCACATTTTGTCGGTCAGAAGAAACTTTTATTTTTCCAATCATTCAAGCCAATGAAATTTATGGTATGCAAATGTTTTTTGATTTTTTTTTGTAAATGTATTAATGTAAGTATATTGATAATTACTTGTTACGCTTGATTGTTTTGTTTTTTTTTAAATTCAAAGTATTATTTTGAATAATCTCTCATGGCGTGCCCTTATTGTACAGAGCTATACTTCATTCTTACAGTATTTGTGGCACCTCGGTGTGGTGGCACTTTATCTTTCGAAGTGGGGACTAAGCATGAAAATTTATTGTGAATGTGTCGGCAACAAACAAAAAAGCTTAAAAAAAAAGAAGAAGAAAAAAAAAATCATTTCCTAAAAAAAAATTATTTTTGAACCTAAACCCGAAAATGTTTGACGCGATTGCCAAATGTCGCAGCACCACTAACCTTGTGTTTTCCGAATCGTGGTCCGACATTAAGAGCTTACTAACATCGGGGTGTTCATACTTTCACATGCACAACTAAGTTTACCTTAAAAGAAGGAAAAAAAAATGCAATACTTCTTACATTTGTCAAAACGACATTTTAAAAATACAGGTCACAACCGTTCAGTCAGATTAACCGACTGATATTCTTAAATTGATAGACTTTTGCTTGAGGAGGCACTTTTCCTTCCAAAGCCCATGTCCGTCTGCGGACAACATTATACTTGACTTAAATGTGTGTGAAACTTGACAGTTGTTGTAGTACTTTGTGCTTTGGAGGTTGTAATATTTGTCTAAGGAAGGATGTGTGATTACAGATAATCCACTGTTTACAACAATCCTCGTAATAATGATCATTATTATTAATAATAATAATAATTACACTGTACTGTAAAACTTTAGAGCCAACTGAGTGATGTGTTGTCATTTCAAATGTGCTAAAATGATCACAGTGTATCATAATTACTTATATCCAGGGAGTATTTGGAGTTCTATTAAGGTGTCATTCAGGAGTCAAACGCAACAGCCGACTTGACGGAAGATTTTCCGTAAACCTTACAGCTACTTCAGTCACTAGAATTAAGTTTTGCTTTTATCAAACTCAACTTTGCACTGACTAAATCCTGCATATCCTTTGATATTTATTTGAATGATTGCGAAAGCCTACCTGTGGTTGTTTTACTCAAATGCAGCTTAAATCGCACCACGATGGCTCCACTTTTTGATTGATCTAGGGTGGCTGTGAACGACGACCATCTAGTCATTAATATTGTTTAAATATTTCTTGAGATCATTTAAACCTGTGTATGCTGTGCTGCTACACGTGAAAGCACAATGACCTGCAATCGTGTGATGTCAGATTTTGTTGGGGTTGACAACACACTTTTCAACATTGTAGACTGCACGCAATAGATCAGCATGCAGTCTACAATGTTGAAAAGGGTGTTGACACTAGATTTAATAAGGAAATCTTGGCATCTGCAGTTGAGAGTGGGTGGGCTGCAGTGGTCAGTAGCTTCATTTTACTCGGAATCCTCCTCGGTGAATGTTGATCTCTCTCTATTTCAGTGTGTATTGCAAAAATTGAAGTGTGTATCAACTAAATCCCACGCGACATCTGTAACGTTAATGACACAGCACGATGCAACCAGTGTCTTCTGAGATATGTTGCTTCCTCACTTTTCTCCCATGCAGATGGGAGTAACTACACTTTTTGTTAATAATCCTTTTATTTGACTCTGTTTGAAGCAAAATGAAAGTTTAGTGAAAGTAATCCAAAGCAATGTTAGCACCAGCGATAGAATAGGATTTTTTAATTGTTGGAAAAGCAAGCAAAAAAGAGGAGGAAGAAGAAGATTATGTCTTTTGTAAATACGGTAAATGTGTGGAAACATCGAGCTTAAATAAGATGAAGGATCCTGGATCTTAGCAAGGACTTGTTTTGAACCCGGCAGATGAAAGTCTCACATAGGACGGCCCCAGTATACACATTTCAGGTGTTGCTTCTCTTAACCATGCGACTTAAGATCTCTTTAAAGGGGAGATTTAAATGAATGTAAAATAAATAAATAAAATGATAACAAAAAAAACAAAAACATGGATTGTACCATTTATAAATTCCAGTTGTTTGGTTTCATATTGTTTTCAGTTTAACAGTCATCATGCACTTGTATATAAGCCATACCTGTTGTTAAAATAAACCACTATTTATTGATCAACTGTTGATATTGATGTGTTTTTATGACATTTATGACTTCTCTGTGTCTTTTTAAAAAATCATTTTAAAGTTAAAGTCTATTCAAGTATTCTAATAATGGCGTTCAAAGAAGATGAAGAAGGGGGGAATGGGCGAACTTGAATGCAGTCTATTATGACTCGAAGCCCTTAGGCTTCAAGTCGTTATAGACAAGCTGAGACATTTCGCAATCAATGGCATCAGAAAGTAGGATTTATAACTCCTCACGTTTCCTGAATGTTAAGATATTTTCCTTTTTAGCCTGCATCAAAGTAATGGAGGTATAGTCACATGGAAAGTTCCCTAGGGTTGACTTTTACCTCTTATCTCTTGAGGACCAGTCCTACATAGAGTCGGTTATTTAATACATTTAGGTAACATACAGTGGCACAACTAGCTGGAGAATCTGTGCCTTCTAAGGAAAGGTTCACTACTAGCCTTAGCTAAGTCTTAAAACCCACAAAAGCCTTAAAAACTGGGCTCGTTTCTACAGGTAGCTGCTTAAAAGACGACTGGGATGAATCAGCAGCTGCAGTCTGGAGCATTAAACTGGTAAAGTCTGACATCTTCTAATAGCGAAATTAATTATGTGGATCTTTTAAAACATCCCCATTCGAGTGAGAAAGCAGCCCTTTTTTTTATGCTTGCCTGTATGGGATAGGGTGATGTCAGGGCCATGATGCGGCATGATCCGCTGGTCCACTGCATCAAACCGGGGCGCTCCCATTGGCTAACAGGGATGCTGAGGATGCTGCGTTGTGTATAACGTCATCTGACCAGCAGCACGTTTATCTATCTCGCCGGCTCAACACTCACCCGAGAAATGAGGCAAGTCCTGATTTTGAGAAACACCGCGGCAAGACGCTGAAGAGTGGACGCCAGTTAAAGTCGAGAAAGGACGCTGCCTGCACGCATCCGCAGTTCACCATGAGGGAAATCGTTCACATCCAGGCTGGTCAGTGCGGAAATCAGATTGGGGCCAAGGTATAAATGTCTTCATTTAATCTCTGAAGAAGGGATCTAAAGGAGTAATTTTCATTTAAATGTGGAACGTCACCGCGTTTGTGTGCCTTAATAGTTTACAAAGCGCTGTTAGTTCGGCACATTTAAATCGAAGTGATTACAAATCTGTCTTTAAGAGTTTAATATCGATCAATCACGGATTAACATACCTATATGGAGCGGTTCAGTCTGGTTGATCTTTCAGGTGATGTGGCCTGCGCTGCTGCGCGTCATTGTGCCACCAGATGCGCAAAAACTAAAACAAGGCCTGACGCACACACGTCAAACTTGCTTCATGTTTTCGTTTTTGCTGTGTTACTCTAAAAAAATAAGTAAATTAATGATTTTTTTTAAAATGCTAATGAATAGTAATGGCTTTGTCTTAGTTCTGGGAGGTGATAAGTGATGAACATGGCATCGATCCAACCGGTAGTTACCAAGGTGACAGTGAGCTGCAGTTGGAGAGGATAAATGTCTACTACAATGAGGCATCAGGTGAGAAGGAAAATGTTGCTTTAATATAAACCACATGCTTGAATTTTCCACTATACACAAAGCAGCTTTTTTAACCACTGATCATTATTCTTGCATGGCCTTATGCTACACAGACCTCATTTGACTGTCACAGTTTGCTCATGTCACTAATTTAGCTGCAGTGGAAACTGGGTTCTGCTATGAGTGAAGGGACACAAATGAGGACAGTGCACCTGCTAAAAATCTCTTTTTCTGTGTCCTTGTCTCACCCCTCCCCCTCTGTCTCTCTATAGGGAGCACAGGTATCTGCAGTCTCAGTATAGCTGAACTCATGCTCAGTATCTGATTTTACTGGTGCCTGTGTTGCAGGTCCTTCTAAATACAACCTGCTTTGTTGCTCACAGCTGTCGTACATCAAGCAGCCAGTCAGTGCCTGGTAAATAAAGGCGCAGGGATAATAAAGAATTAGTATTTGTGTTTCATCATTAGGCCTCATGTTTTCGGTCAACATCTCAATCCACATGCACCCAGGGTTGATCCAACCTTTTACTCATCTGCATTGGCAATAAAGGACAACAATCTACCCATATCCTATTTCCCAGCAGCATGCATTATTGATTCTTTGTTTCCATGTTGCATGCCGGCTTCAGTGTCACGGGGGGTAACTACCTAATGCAGACTGAACAAAACAAATTGTCCTTAAAATAAAAAGTGCAGATTCATAAGCAACATTAAAACTTCAGCACTGAGCAAGAAAGTGAAACGAGGCAAAGTCAAGGAAGACTGCTTCTGTGTCTGAATACATCCTGCAAGACTCAGCACTTTGAAAACCCCACTGGTTTAGATTAAGCTGTGCAGCACGCTGCAGCAGTTTTGCAAGAAGGGTGACAGGCAGAAAGGGTGGGGCAAGACAAAAAGCAAGAAAAGAACAGAAGACGCTTTGAATTCCCAGCTTAATTGAAAGGCTTGTATCTTTAAGGAAATGCTGCTTGCGAATCTTTTGAAATATGCTGAGGTTTTTCTTCATGGTTTACTGCCGGTGTTGCTGAGGTTACTGAGACTGTTGATATTTCCATCCATTACCCCTCCACATCCCTCCCTGTCCTCGTATTCAAAGGCAGCAAATTTGTGCCCCGAGCCATTCTGGTGGACCTGGAACCAGGAACCATGGATTCAGTTCGCTCTGGTCCATTTGGGCAGCTATTCAGGCCTGACAACTTTGTTTTCGGTGAGTTGACAATAAATCTGGATCAGACCATTCATCCTGAACCGACTCCACATGTGTGAGTCATCCGTGCATGTGTGCAGCATGTGTCTGACCTACTGTCACAGACAATGAAGCTGCACTTCGTTTCCACTGCACTGCACACTACTATATATTCTGAGCACACAGCTCCTGCAGTCCCTCGGTGATGCATTGCCCATGTGTCGACTGAGACAGCTCTTGTGGTGACTTAGCAAAAATACAGTCTATGTGGAGATTCTGCAGCAGAACACAAAGCAAATAATAATATGAGGGCCAAAAACATTTATCCCAAGATGACAATCTATTTTGTCACTGGATAACAAGTGCTAACAAGTTGAAAATGGCAGATAAATCACTTACTGATGCTTTCCAGAGAAATAAGTTATTTTGAATTACAAATTGGTTGCCAAGTTTTAATCAGCTTTCTAAGAAGTTTTGTAAAACTACACCAAGGCTCACTTTTGTTTTGAGTGAACTGGTAGTGCACACATGGAAATATTATTAAGATGGCAATGCTGATGTTGTTACTTAGAAGATCTAAAATTTCACAACAGCTGCTGTTTTCTTAGCTTGTCGATACATATCAGACAAGTGGGAACCTTTATTATCTTGCCAGTTTCATTTGGCAACGTTTGACAAAATTATGGCAGGTGTTGACCACTGGTCTTAATTTCATGGCGAACCATCCAGTCGATGATTTTCAAGACCAATATAGATACCGATATTCTATGATCTTTGTAGTGCTGTGAATATCTACTGCGTACAGGGAAGTTGAAGAGTGCCCTCTGGTGGACAAACTATGCAGCCACAACACTCATAACATGGTTGAAGGGTGTTTCTCCTGTCTCTTTTATTAATGCTGATACCGATAGACTGGCAAATAGAAAATATCAGCTGATAGTATCAACGTATCGATAAATTGTTGGGCTATAATTATGAATAACTGTAACATATTTTGTATCCAACAACTGACAAGACATATCAAAACTATCAACTTCATCTTGATGCCAGATAAAAAGTTATATAATCACTAATTTATTATGATCCATTGCGTATCACTATTGTCTGTGCAAGACTTCGTGTCAGTCAATTCATTCTTTGGTCACAAATGTAAAACCTTTATGTGTAAAACCTAGATGTATTAACTAAAACAATATTTTTCAACATCAATTGTCTTTAAAAATTATTTCATGCAGGTCAAAGTGGAGCAGGAAATAACTGGGCTAAAGGTCACTACACCGAAGGAGCTGAGCTGGTGGACTCTGTGCTAGATGTGGTGAGAAAGGAGTCCGAAAACTGTGACTGCCTTCAGGGCTTTCAGCTCACCCACTCCCTGGGTGGAGGCACAGGTTCAGGAATGGGCACACTGCTCATCAGCAAAATCCGTGAGGAGTATCCTGATCGCATTATGAACACCTTCAGTGTCATGCCTTCCCCGAAAGTGTCTGACACTGTGGTGGAGCCCTACAATGCCACTCTCTCTGTACACCAGCTAGTGGAAAATACAGATGAGACCTTTAGCATTGATAACGAAGCTTTGTATGATATCTGCTTCCGCACTTTAAAGCTAACCACACCCACCTATGGAGATCTTAACCACCTGGTATCAGCCACCATGAGTGGTGTGACAACGTGTCTCCGCTTCCCTGGACAGCTCAACGCTGACCTCCGTAAGCTAGCTGTCAACATGGTGCCCTTCCCCCGCTTGCATTTCTTCATGCCGGGCTTTGCACCTCTGACAAGCAGGGGCAGTCAGCAGTATCGTGCCCTCTCCGTGCCAGAGCTCACACAGCAAATGTTCGATGCCAAGAACATGATGGCAGCGTGTGACCCCCGTCACGGACGCTACCTCACCGTGGCAGCCATCTTCCGTGGCCGTATGTCAATGAAAGAAGTGGATGAGCAGATGCTGAGTGTGCAAAACAAAAACAGCAGCTACTTTGTGGAATGGATTCCAAATAATGTCAAAACTGCAGTTTGCGACATTCCGCCCCGTGGCCTCAAGATGTCCGCCACCTTCATTGGCAACAGCACCGCCATCCAGGAGCTGTTCAGGAGGATCTCAGAGCAGTTCACCGCCATGTTCCGCCGCAAGGCTTTCCTCCACTGGTACACAGGGGAGGGAATGGATGAGATGGAGTTCACTGAGGCCGAGAGCAACATGAATGACCTTGTGTCTGAGTATCAGCAGTACCAGGATGCCACCGCTGATGAAATGGGTGAATACGAAGAAGATGAAATGGAGGATGATGAAGAAGTCCGCCATGATGTTCACCACTGATTCTAAAACACAACGAGCCAGTTCCTAATAATAACAGCTGTTGGAGTGCAATGAGACCACAAGATGTACACTAGGGATGCTGATTTCAATAAATGTTGTGGTGTGCAGATTATGGTCAACTATAGTTGTTTAGCCTATATTGCGCTGAATATAAATATAGCCTTTACTGACAACGACAGTGAATGGTGTTAGAATCTAAAGTTATCCAAGTCATGCTATGTCAGTGTCAACAAGCAAGTACAGTTTTGTAACAATAACTCAAATGTGCATTCTTTTCCTCATGTCTCTAATAAAAGATCCAGTCTGTACGTCTTGTCAGGTTTCTTTTTTCAAAGGTACATAATGTGCAAAAGCTACGTCGAAATATGTACAACCCACATAGCTCATGACATCTTGATCTATTGCCTTGTTTTGCAAGCAGGTATCAGATTGTCACCCATCCAATCAACGACAAAGAAGCCCAGCCCAAGTAGGAAGGTTCCCAGCAACAGCGAATAAACAGCCTGTACAGTGCACAAAGGAAAGGTTAAAAAATAATTTCAAAGCACACAGTGATCGCTGATAATCTCACACTATAATGCGTAATATCAAAGGAACATGTCAGGGTTGTGACTTTCACACACACACCTTTCAAAGTGCGTGAAAAGTTTTTTAAACTTTTAAAATATTTTATGCTTCTTGACACACCCTAGTCTGAACTGTGAATCCAAAATTTTCCATTGGAGAGAGAGAGAAAAAAAGGAGACAGACAGAATGTCAATAAATAAAAATTTTATTTTGGGTAAATCATCCAGGGAATAACACAGAATACTACTCTGAACCAGTTATCCCAAAGGAAAGAAAACAAGGAAGTTGTTTTTATGACTGAGAAACAGATCTGGCTCGTTACAAGCTTTTAGTCAGATTACCTTACATGGGGCCAAATTACAAATTACAGGTCATAAATTGAGCCACCTTTTTCTTGTATGTCACAAAAGAAGAAAAGTTGATTAGCAAAGTTGCTCAGAGCTGTGTCTACTTTAATGCTTTGTATGTTGACAGCTCAGACTGAGGTTTGAAAAGAAAAACTTTGCAAGTGATCCACTTCTGTCCACAGAGGAGCAAAGAAACAAAGCAGTACATTGTCGCCAGAAACAAAACATTAAATGGGTTTAAAAAAGACGGTTGGAACTGTTGAATAAACTATGTATCACAACTACATTTTATTTTGGGAAGTAAACAAAACAACCCCCGATAATTTTAAAAAACATGTTTAATGATTATAACGTTAATGCCAATTTTGGATTTCAGTGGCAACAAGAGCTGCCTTCTTCCACATCAAAAAGGCCATACGTCAAGAACCCTCTGAGAGCTTGAAACAATGCTTCCCCACATTCAATATGGATAAACTGAGCCTCGGCTTCTCAAATACACATACTTGACAGGCTGTGATCTGTCCCCTGTGCAGCTGAGCAGCCTCTGTGATGCTAATGTATTCTCTAGCACTTGAAGTTATTGAACAGTACTGTTTTCTTAATTTGATTACTATTCCTGACATTTAATGACACATTTGAAGTTGTAACTACTGTTTGTTTGTTTCCATACCACACACTAGCTCAGTCGGTCAAGCATTAACACCCAGACACCCTATGCGGACAGACTGCTATCTGAAATTTGAGCTAAAGGCAGAACACCCTCTTACTTTGTGCACTTCACAGATAGCGAGCATATAATGCTTACTTTGTTTCTCCAAGGGAAAAAAAGACACAAAAAAAGGAAAGCGCTGTTCCTGCATTATCAGTAACTGAAACCTGAGTTTCTACTTTACTTTCTCCTCTGTTTATGTGAAGCATGAATGAACCTTTGTCAGTCAACCACAGAGAAACCTGTTGTATCCCTTCTATGCAGAAACACTCCTGTCGGGTTGGAAAACCCTGAAGCTAATGCTTACAGTTTAACGTCTCTACCTGTGGCATGTTTTAGTTGACATGCAAATATGCAGTTAATTTGTTGGTGATCACCAAGCCATATGCTTAAAACACATTATTGGGAAAAAAAAGTTTTTAACTTTGAAGAATTGCTTTACATACACTGTCTCTTTCAATTAACAAACTATGTAGAAATATTATATCAGCTTATGGTCAGATTTAAATAAGGACTTCCATTTATGTTTACTATTGTATAAACATTTTCAAATGTAACCAAAGAATCTGAAACTAAATTGTTTATATATGAAATATATAATAAAATATATTACAAATATGTTTATATAAATAACTTAACAATAACAATGAAATACCAATTAATGCTCATTTTCATTCTATCTGGCAAATAGTATAATTTTGCATATCACATGACATCCAAAAGCTTATAATGTTGTAAAAAGAACAGTTAGGGTGATATGCAAGTAATTTCTGAAACATAGTTCTTAACTTTTTTTTAACTCAAAGATGTACGATAAATCGTGTCATGTGTGAAATCAGAAAGTAAAAAGTGTCAAGCAGATTCTTTTCTGTTTGAGTTTATTGTGATACAAGTTGAAAAACCCCTTAAAATAAAAACATCTTCATTATCCCCGTGGATTAGCACTGCACTGCTATATTCTTACAGCAGTTTAGAAAGCAGGTTTAAAAATACAGGTCAGTAGCAAGAACAGCAGCATTAAACTGGCAAGCTCATCCCATCCCATTACACACACACACACACACAGCCACACACACACAAAATCAATCTGGTAATGATCCCACAAAACACATTTCTTCAGCTTTGGCACTTAGATCTCATGGAATTAATACTTATATATATATATATATATATATATAAAAAATGCATACTTTCAGGAAAAATATAAAAATAGTGCAACAATTCAAATAGAGGATGTGTTATTTGAGCACACTCAGTATTTATCTAGTTTCTGTACAGCTTCTGAACACATTATGAAGTAGGCGAACGATCTAACAGTTAGCACGACAACTTTAGTCATGGCTAAACAAATATACCAATGTACAAATTAAGCACCTTAAAAATCACAACACACTAAAATAATACATCAGTCTGTGCAATAAATCTAATATTGACAGCCTTTAAAGATAAATGAAAAATCTACAGCCTCTCCCTCTGCGAAAAACCGTGTTCGTTTGAAGACTAATTATATATACATTATATGTTAAAAAATTATCGCTAAGCAGAGAACACTCTTGTGTGGGAATTTTCATTGCAAAAAGGCTTTACTATGATTTATAGCGCTCACGTTGTGTTTTTTTTGGTGTGGATGTATCTGTTTAGACCTATCTGTTGCGCTTTAATTGAATATCAAGTTCATGCATGTGATTTCTGGCTATTGACTAATTCAGTACCGTAACCACTTAAAAACAGTGCAGCAGTTCCTGCTCCTATAGCAGCTTGGCAGGCTGAATAGACAGGAGATGCAATGATCTGACAGCTATTGCTGCCCAAGGTAAGGGTGTAGACTTGTTTTTACTTTGTGTCCTTTAAAAAGAGAAAGTAAAGTTTACGTAAAACTGGTTTAGGACTAGTTGTTTTACTGCCCCGAAGCCATATTAGTTTTGTACCTGAAAAAATGTAGCACATATAGGTCTGTTAAGTGCACTCAGTGTTTTGTTTTTTTTCCCTCGGTTGGGTTCTAATAACACAAGTCATGTAAGACTGTGTAGAAATGTTACCCTTTTTTTCCTCTCTATAGTCAACACTGTATTGTATTCCCCTGCTGTTGACAGAACTGAATTTTGACATATCATTCAAAACAAATACAAGCTTGGTATAGAAAAAGAGGAGATGTTATTTTAACTAGTTTCAGTTTGAAATTCCAGCCTCTGATGGCTAAGTGCACCTTACAGTCTGTATTACATACTAACTTCTCAGGTCGGTGGATGAGAACCTACAGTATAAGACTTTAGGTCAAGCAGACCAAACTCCAGTTTATAACGCAATTAATAATCTGCATTAATAGAAATACAGCATGTTGATGTACTGTAGTACATTCCAGTCCAGTCAGTATATCATTACATGTCAAAACAGGAGTAATATTTGTAGCGAGGCTACAGAAAATGGTTGCTCTAAGCTCTTGAACTAGACTCCAAATTTCTCTCTGTCACCAAGACCTTTTTCTGCTGCACAACCACTCTCTTGGTCCCATGTGACTTGGGTGTGACTGTCAGCTTAGCTTCCTCATTTGACCCTAGAGAACTGTGCGACCCCACTGAAAAACCCTGAGCTTTCACTGGCACACTTCGGACTTCAAAGCCCTGCTCTGCAGACCTTTGTCCAGTCTGCACAACGCCCTGCGCTAAATGCACACCTTGCTCCCCTCCTGAGGATCCATTCTCCACCACTAATAGTTGTCTAGACCTGGAGATGGTTCCTCGTGAAAGTCCTTGTGCTGCCTGCCCTGTTGCTTCACCCATTCCTCCCTGTCTATCGACAAGTACCACACCCTGGGAACTTTGGAGGCCACCAACTTGCACCAGCCCATGACCTAGCCCAGCTTGGCCTACTGAACCCACTGCCTGCTGCGTGCCTCCTGCCACAAGCATTACTTGGGGCTTGGACTCGACTACGTACATGGGCGTAGCAGCATAGTACATAGCAGGTTGCTGTATGAGCAGTGTCTGACTGGGAATCACTATGTTGTCCTGGACGTGTACATTGGGAAGAGTTGCTGAACTCTGTGCTCTCCCAGTGATACGTTCCTCCTGGATAACGGTAGAAGAGCCGGATGATACATTGGAGGTATTTAGGGTGTTAATATTGACGCGATCCCTGTCCCTGATGGTTTCTGTGTGACTACGGACATGTGTGTGTGTGGATGTGGAAGGCCTGAAAGGAGAGACGGGTCTGACTGGAGTGGAAGAAACTGCCACATCTACAGATTCAGTGACCATGGTTGACCCCTGGCAAATCTCAGCCAGGGTTTTGAATTTAGGCCCGAGGTCATTAAGGAATGCAAGATCATCATCATTTTCAAGAAGGCTGCAGCAGCCTACAGAACCTGCCAGCGACTCTTGTCCCTCATAGTTGTAGATCAGCATACTGTCCTTCACCTGAGGTTGCTGTGCAGCATGATCGGATTTCTGCAAAGAAGTGGGGATGAAAAAGAATATATTACAGCTTCAGACATAATGTCTTTATCTGACCTGAAAGACTGCAATTTCAACTTAACTTAGGGATCACTTACTCTTGAATAGTAGTCCCATAGAAATTCCTCAGATAGAGCTATGCCATCCCATGCCCCACCTCTGTATTGAGAGAAATTCATATCTTGTCTGGCCATCGTTCCTGTATTCAGGAAGTCCATATTCTGTCCACTGGAGTATTTGTACTGGTTGTACAGGTTCATGTTGTCAGCTGTCATATTGGATGTGTATATAGCACTGCCTTTATAGGGCCCTCTTCCACCTGCTCCTCCTCCTAACTCAGCCAGCCCTCCAAAGTATCCATGTCCCTCAAACATGTTGACATCCTTAGTCACTGCACCACCATCAACCTCCACTGGGACATGCATAAGAGGAACCTCCTGCAAGAGAAGTGTGGGATCCAGTCAGATAAATTTGATTATCAAACGTTCAGAGTTGAAGGTGCCTGCACACATCAAAACTACAGTAATACCTTGTCTTCTCCCTGTCCCTCAGTGTGATATGAGATCAGCTGTTGCTTTGTGTCGTATGGAATAGACTTGAAATCGCCGATAGCCGCTGTACTCCCACACAGGCAGAAGAGCAACAGGAGAGGCACCACTGAAAAACAGGCACATTTTCCACTAGATCAAAATAGGCTCGACTGATTAGGTCAAATTAAGTCCAATAATCAATGAATTACTTTAACTGAATAAACAGATTTAACAGGAAAGGAATGTATTTATGAAAAAACCGGCATCTGTGCGTGACACAACTACTCACATTAGTCAGTCTCTCTAGGCCTGCTACAACATGTACAATTAGGCAACCTTTTAAGTGAAAGTATGGAGAACACCCCCCCCCATAAAATAGGAAGAGTAAAATCCTCAAACAAGGGCTCTACTCACAAAGCAGCAGCAGCAGTCCCAGCAACATCAGCAGAATACCCGCAGCTCCAAAAGTTGCAGTCGACGTAGAGCGCGACACACAGGATTTGGTGTTTTTATTGCAGGTACATACAGTCAAATCTATTATCTGAGCATCAGCACATGACTTTCCCTGCTGGTCTGTGATCTTCAGTGTCACTTTGTGGACGCCAGGCCACACATAGTTTTCTTCTCGCAGAATGACTGTAGTTTCTGAAGAAATAAATTAGTAAATTAAGAAAAAAATACTGCACAAAGTGTTTAGTTTTTGTCTTGCAATGTGTAAGGAAGTGCACATGGATAACACTCAAAATAAATGCTTAAAAAAATAGCAAGAAACAATTTTTTTTCTAAAACACAATATACAATTTGTCCATAAATGCCTTTACTCTCAAAGGAAGCTCAGACGGTTGATCTAAAAAGCGTTTGCTGGATTTTGCCGTACAGTGATTGTTTACATGGCATTACCATTAAAATGCTCCACTCTCCACTTCCCTGTGGTGCTCTCTTCAACCACAGTAAATTCAAATGGTGATGAATTGGGGAAGTGGTCTTCATCTACAGCAGTGACATAGATCACGCTATCCTGAAGGCACATGGTCTGAGTTTTAGAGGTCAGTCTTGGGCAGTGATCATTGAAGTCCTCCACCTGAATAGCTATGGTCCCCGTAGCAGTTTTTGAGGGCAGATCTGAAAGCCAGTGGAATGTAAGATCAATATTAATCTGTTGGGTACGATATTACTCCTGATTAGACTGATGTTTGCTGCCGTGTTAACAGAACTCACCATTGCTGATGCATATAATTTCTGCGTAATATGTTCCATTGATCAAGTGCACGGACTCTCGGTCAGGGAGTTTACTCAGCCTGATGTCTGCTGTCTTTTCATCGATAATCAACCAGTTGTCAATGTCACGGTGTTTGGCATACCTTGAAGAACACACGTAAATTAATGTAAGAACAAAAATAAACTTTTCATATTCAGTGTAAGAATCGGTTGATATATGCGCAGGCGACACTTTCAGTTTAACTGTACCTCACGTTGGTGGCAATCTTTTGTGTGTCAGTGTCAATAGCAGCGTAATTAGTTATGATTTTGCTGAGGGAGGTGGATGTGTACTCCTCTGAGACAGTCACCACTTTTACACTTGGTTGGAAACGAGGTCCCTCCTTCTGATTGACCACATTAATTGTGACTGGGTAGGTTTTGATACCTGTTGCCCCTGTCACAGACTGACTGCTGCCAAAATTATACGCTGCTTTGTTGGAAACCATGACACGCAAGTTCATCACCTTCAGTTCCTCATAGTCGAGAGCCTGTATATAAAAGGGTAATCCATGAATTTTGACTCTTCTGGTCGAAACACATTTTTCCTTTTACCTCTAATTTACACAGCACTCTTTACCTTCCGAACCATGATAATTCCCTCATTGGTTTTTTCATCCGTAGTGATATCGAAATAACCTCCCTCATTGCCTGAAACAATTTGGAAAGCAGCCAGCCAGTTGTCTGTGTGAATTAGGTCCATATCAATGGCTTTTATCCTCATAACTTCCACACCGACAGTGTTCTCTTCAATACGCCCTTCATACTGCAAATAAAGTGCACATGAACAACAACTGTTTTTGAAAAAAGCTTACTGTTGACCACTATGAAAACAAAAAACAAGAAAAACTTTACACAAGAATAGATGGGCTGGATGTGGTAAAGGTGGAAGACCTACTATTTCTTTTTCCAGCGTTGGAATGTTGTCATTTATGTCGAGAAGTCGGATCTCAACTTCTCCAGTTGACGTTAGTCCTCCTGGGCGTCCATTTAAATCACAGACTTTAATCATTAACTTATATGTATCTTGTTTCTAAAAACAAAAGTTAGAAATGATTATTTCACAGATGAATATGTTGGAATATGTACATGCAGTGTGGTGAATAAAATTTGACTAATTTCTTACAAATTACGTTTATAATATGAGGTCGTACTATAACGATGAACTTGGGGGCTGTGACAAAATCTACATACTGTTACTGATTTGACTACAGTCTTGTGAGTTGCAAGCTTTTCCATTAAATAATTGTAGAGGCACAAGATGATTTTCACAATACCTAAAAGGTCATAAATGAGCTCACCTCCCGATCCAGTGAGGTACTTTGAACCATGAGCTCTCCAGTGCGAGAGTTCATCCAGAACAACCCAGCTGTGTTAGCCTGCTCAACAATGCTGTATGAGAGCTGGGCATTCTCTGTTCTCTCATCATCGGCATCAGTAGCGATTATTTTCATGATAACAACACCTAGGAAATCGAAGGTAAATGAAAAATAGCAACTCCGGTAAATGAATTCAGTTAAGGACAGGATTGTTTTTGTGATCCATCAAATAAAAAAAGACACAAACAAATCTTAACATACCTGATTGACTAGATTCATTGACATATCCAAATTGCTGTAATTGAATGACTGGCGCGTTGTCATTCTCATCATCAACGGTGATATTAAGGTCAATGTAGTTTTCAGCCTGGGTCCCATTGGTGTATCTTGCCACACCTCTTAACTATAAAGCACAACTGTATTAAAAACTGATTCACTTTGTAACTCATGGCTCTTTATAAAGAGGATTTGACTCTTACACGATAGAAGGCAATCTCCTCTCGATCCAGAATGGAATAGACTCTCAAACAGCCGGTGCTATGGTTAATACGAAATCTACCAATAGGGTCCTGGTCAGCGCCAGGCCCTGTTATATAGTAGAGCATCTTCGCATACTCGTCCTTATCAGAGCGAATCTGAAATTCAGATACACAAACAGAATGAATCCATCTGGAAGGCCAAAACCTTCAGTTAACAACGTAAGAAAACATTTACTGAACATATTATACCATATATTTAAAAAGTTGTATTTTTAAAATCATAATTATAGTAGAATATATTTATGATAAATATAAGCATGACAAATATTGCAGGTTCTCATTCAGACTGCTTTGAGACCATCTGTGCATACATCAGTTAAACTCTGCCGTTACTTAACATTAGTAGGTGAGTTATGAAGATTAATACACTTTAGAACAATAAACAGGGTTGTGTAAAAAAAAGCAGCACACAAAGCAGTATCTGTCATTTGTCTCTGTGTCTGAACTGACTCATTATGAACATGGCAGTCTGCCAGTGTCTGCCTCTGAAGCAACTCTCACATATGCTTGTTAAAGGCAAGTAAGTGAAAAGCAAAGGTGGCTGAAGGACATGCAGCTTTTGAAAATGATTTGTTTCACACAGTAAAATACATTAAAACACATTAAACTGTTGCTTTGCCAGCATAAAAAAATATATTTGTATGACTGTGGAAAATAATATACATATAAATATGTATATTTATATTTGTAAGATGAAAAACATTAATTTTACAATGGAATTCTTCAGAAAATAAATACACACTCTAGCAATGCAATCAAGGCCGGTGTAATCATAGTTCTCAATTAGCTTTCGGGGCGGTGCGATCCAGTGTCTCTTCTGCCTGTGCAGCAGTCGTCCATTTCCTTCTGCTCCCACAGGAACAAGCTGCAAATGAACAAAAAGCGAGGAAAAGGGACATTATTATACAAATCTATCTATCTATCTATCTATCTATCTATCTATCTATCTATCTATCTATCTATCTATCTATCTATCTATCTATCTATCTATCTATCTATCTATCTAATGTGAAGTCCACCCCACTTGCTGCACATTATTCCCACTGTGTTATGATGTAGCAGAATATCTAATAATGTAATCATTACGTCTGCCTTACAAGTGGACCTGATTAAGACTTTGTTCCCCGAAACTTTCCTCCCACGTCCCGTATGGCGAAATAAACCAAATGAACTGTCCTGTGACTTTCGAATAAAAGTGATAAAAGTGATGAAAACGCTTCTCTTTTTTTCTTTCTCTTTTTTAACAGGAAGATTAAGGACATATCATCTTCGGCATCTTTAGCGCTCACATACACACCACAAGCCAGAGCCACACCTGTATAGATCCGCTTTTCTCCATTCGACACTAAATGCGTAGCAATACATTGCACGTACTGAATGTGTTACTTACAGCTTGAAAGAACGCCAGGAGAATAAAAATGCTGCTTTTCAGTAGTGATCCCATCGCGTCTAGAAATAAAACAAAACGTTGTCAATCCTCGAGTAAGAGTTCGGCTTCAGTTTGACTGCATCTGCAGCCTATTGTTAACTGCGTTTACACTTTGACCGTCCGAGGGGTAGGACGAAGTTTTACAGCGCTGGGCGGTTCTTCCTCCCCCACTCAGGTTACTCATGACTGCTGATAGCAGGCGGAGAAAGGTGGAGTCCTATGTCCATTTTGTTCTGGTCTGTAATATCTCCGAGCAGCCCATTGTTTGTTATGAAAAACAATATGAAAGTCTCCAAAATGGACCGCGTGAATCCAAACTATTCACGTTTGACCATCTAAAACTGCAATTTTACATTTCCACTTCCACACTACATTCTTTTTTATTTTCTTTCCTTTTTTGTGCACCTAAAAATGTATCACAGTCCTTTTGGCTATCGTGCTTTCCCACTTATATGAAAAACTTTACCAGTGCCCGTGAAATTCCTAAAGAGTGCACCGCTAGTTTCTGGGTTCCCAGCTCGACTAGCTGTTGGCACACTCACAGTTTGGTTGCCAGGCTACACGCAAGGTTTATCCTGAATGGTCAAGGCGTGTTGCGACAGTACAATGGGAATTTAATCGGATTACTTATTTTGCATTAACGAATGAATCAGACATGTTTCTGATAATACTGGAATTACAAAACAAAAATTACAAAAATCTTTCTTTCTTTCTTTTAATTAAGACTAAAATTTATGTAATACCTTTCTTGGTGAGCATTTAAAAACACAACACAGAGGTGGATGGTTTCGATTGTGTCATGATTTATGACAAAAAACATCATAAAAAGTCTGAGGGTGCTAATACCTGCTAATAAAGGTTCTATCTTAGATAATGACCAAATAATTGTTTAATTTAGTAGTCCTTATGAACAAAGGCTAGTTCAACTTTTTAAGCAGACACATGTGACAGTCTTTGAGGAACATTTTTGATTATGACACCTCACATTCTTCAGTTTGTCCAGCACACACTCCCAAACACGTAGTTGTTAGTAATAATACACTAGTATTAGTGATTCAATCCTCTTAAGCACCTAGTTTCACCTGAATACTTCTCTCCTACACATGACGTGAATGCCTCATTTGGCACTCATCCAAAGGGTGATGAAAGCTGGGTGTGGTAGGTGTTTTAGGTGGATTGAAGAACGTTCTTACCTCGGGGACATGTGTGTCACTGTTGCAAAGTGAGCTGTTCAATTAGTGCTAGCACTTGGTACCTTTAAAACTTTGCTTCTCAAAACATTTGGTCTCAGCCCTGCAGCATTTGAGTGGAATCCTGGCAAACAAACAAGGAGATTTCTTCGTCATCATTTTGCAATTGACGTGTTCAAACTAGAAGAGCTAACTGGATGAAGACATGTTTTAATGACAGAAAAGACACTGGGTGAATTTAATCGGAAGTGAGAAAAATGGCTGAAAATATTTCAGAGAAAGTTCACATTTTCGGTTTCTCCAAACTGCACAACTCAGCAAAAGCAAAAAGTTGGTTATTTTAGAATGTAAAAACATCTGTTATGACTAATCTTACCAGGATACTGTAGGGAAAAAGTAGTCAGAAATAGGGAGACCGGCTGAATAACCAAAAGTACAATAGGTTTCTTCCACACAGGCTCGCTTAGACTCTAAATTCTGTAAACACACAGAAGCCTGAGCACAGCGATAATTAACCTTTTTTTTTATATAATAAAATCACATGGTATTTTGCTGTGTCTGTTTTGCATTTGCTGGTAAAGCGTTAAAGCGGTAAGCACTTTCATTATGTCCACGCCCATGACTCCCACCAAAAGTCTTCCTGACATTTTTCTCACCTTTCCTGTTGCAGGCCCATATATCCTGCCTTCAAAATGCTTTCATAAACAAGGTCAAGCCAGTAGAGTATTTCTGAACTGGACGTATTTTAAATGACGTAGGGCCAGTGTTTCTGCTGCTTTACTTTTATCAACAGTTTATAGAGATAATGAGTGTTTCGCTGTGGTTACACAGTCTCCCCCACACCAGGCTTCATTCAGATCAAATTCCTGTGGTGTTCAGAGTGGAGCTCAAGTTTGTTCCTCCTACACAGTAGAGCTGCAGTCAAGAGAGGAGGAGCAAGCAGGGGTCAGTCTCTGTGTAGACCTGAGATAAGCCACCACAAACAAGCAGACAGACCAGTATTTCTTCAAGCGCCTATACTTGTAGCATGCCATAGTGTTATAAGACCATTACTATTGCTTTGTACTGATGCATTCATATGCAAAATGCATGGGGTGATCTGATGTAACTGCACTGTCAACAGTGTCCTGCTTTGTATAATATGGATCCAAATGCAAGACTCAGAAGCAGAACTAAACTAAAAAAACACAGCTTTACTGCTGGAGCTTACAGAAAATATGAAACAAAGACACCAAACTGGGAAATTAAAGGGGAAACACAGAACACTGGTTTAAACAGCATGTGGGGAGGATGAGACCAAGAAAAGAAGTACACTGATAGTCTATGGATGCATATTGAAGTCCAATGATGGTTCCCAGACAGTTAAGCAACTAGAAAAAAATAGAGGGGTATATAAAGAGTATCAAATGAGACCACAAGAACAAATTCACTTTACCCTTACTTAGCAAAGGAGTTGACCATCGTTTATTTGACCTTTACATGCTAAATACAAATCTGGTATACTGGTACATTTATATATATCCTTTTTATTTTTTTAATTTGGACACCAAACTGTCCACCCCCTGTCATTTCTGACATGTCCCACATTGGCAGACACAAATACAGTGTTTGGCTCACATTTACTTTTTTGGAGACCTGGTCACTTTGATAAATGCAACATGTCTCACGTGTTTTTGTAGCAAGGGAAAATTACATTTTTAGTTGTGTATTGCAGTAAAAGAGTAATGTTTCAGGGAAAAAACTATATATATATATATCGTAAAAATATTTGGAACTTTTGGGAGGAGTTGTTTTTCACAGTTGGCAATGAGGAGCACAGTCCAAAGGTACTGTGCTTGTTTGAAATTTCACTTGTTGCAACAGATACTGCAGCTGATAAATGACCACCTGTTAGAAGCGGGGGCACAGACAAGTGACAAAGCTCCTTGTTTTTTATTCAAAAATGGCAAAATGTTTTATTTCCAGCACCTGCCTAATGTTGGTAAGTGTTTCTAGTTTTCTTTATTCCACTGTTAGGGATGACCATGGGTATTATAACAAAGGTTCAACGCAAAAGCTAAGTAAGTAGGGATTACCTAACATGTAATTAGTTCCATGTACGAAAACTCACTCTGACCTTGCAAGTGAAATTGCAAAGCTGTGTGAAGAAGAATTCAGAGTTTACAGTAAAATCGATGATTTTCAGTATTTTATTTCATCACTTGTCTACTTTGATTAGTACTGATACTTGTTAAGTCGTGTAACCTGTATTCTTTTAAAGAGCCACGTCTTAGGTAAAATTTAAGGCATTCCAACTATGCTAACTTTAAACCACTATACTGCTACAACTAGTTTTAAGTATGCATGACTGGGGTAGGGAGGATTGTAAAATCATATTAAAAAGTGTTAAAGCTATCCTACGGATAACAAATAACTACATTTTCCCTGTACTACTCATTTTTCAGCTTTTCAAGACAGTCGGTGATAAAAGCATTATCGCTGTGAGAGGGAAATGAACTGAATTATAATTGTGATATACTGATAAATATTGCCAATTTGTAGTTGATACACAAGGCTATTTTTAATGTCAATATGTAACAATCCCAGCACAAATATTCTGTGAGCTGTAATTGCATATACACAAAGGGCTGCAGTCATCCTCAGTCTCGCCTACAATACATTTCTCTTAATGCTTGCTGTCTGTTACTTCTGTCAGTGCTGTTTGCTATAGCAAAAATGTTAATGCCCAGAAGCATTAACAACATTTAAATGCGACAAGCCAGTTTGAAACTCACTTTCACCTTCAGATCCTGTCCTGTGTGGAGTCGTGCTCTCTCCCGAGGTCTCTCTACGTAATTGTACCTGAAACAATTCCACCTGAATACCAAGTAGCAAAAGGTGCTGCTCTGCTTACTTTTTTTTTTTTTTTTTTTTGAAAAAGTGTTGTAGGCCGACTGTTTTGTGTTTTATGGCTCTTTTTAACTTTCCCTTTCTCGGTTTTCAGTTGAAACCGTCGGCTGTGATGCCAAATCAACGCTGTTAACTGTGAAGGACCCGAGTTTTACAATAAACAGTAATGGAGCAGTGGTAGCTTTAACGTCTGTCTCAGTGGCAGAAAGAGGACGGACATTTTTTGTGTGCGCTCAGGACAATAGTAGACCGGAAAGTAAGATGAAAGTTCACCTTGTCCGCAGTACAATGCCGACAAAACATGTAAGACAACTGCATATTGTGAGCCGTTTATACAGCTCAGAAAGCACGATGCGTTTTTTTCTAACATATCCTGACTTGTTGGAATGTCACAGCAACGAGGCCAAGGATTCCTGATTCGGTCTAAAAGACGCTGGGCACCTCCGAACCTCACCGTAGTGGAGAATTACGTAGGACCCTATCCAAAACTAATTGAAAGGGTAAATTAAATGTATAATTCATATCATTTATAAGCACTGTGCTATTCAAATGTTTATTTTCAGTACACATTGTTCTCTTTTCTCACTTCCCCCCTCAAATTATCTGATTATTTCAGGAGTCACACCTGTTAATTAAATTCAGTGATTATTTCCTTTGATGTTCTTTTTTAAGTTACATTACCAGCATGTCAGATTGGGAACTGTCTACAGTTTTGATCTATTTAAAAACGCTACGAGCTGAAAGAGCTCACAGTAGGCTGCTTTATGAAAATTGAATAACAGAATAACAGAATTTTTGTTGTTTTTGTTTTCTTTAATATGTGTGTTTTATTTGGTTTTCCCTGTAGCTGGTGTCAGATACCTCAGCCAGATATAAATTGTTCTACACTGTCGAAGGAGAAGGATTCGATAAGTATCCAACTGGAGTGTTCAACCTGAACAGAGACACAGGGGATCTGTTCTTGCTCAAAGCAGTGGACCGTGAGGCGTTCCCAGTATATAGTGTGAGTGTGAACATGAAAATGATTTAAGGTTTTTAGTCAGTTGCATTATTGTTCAGCAGTCATTCAAAAAGAACGATTTATCATTAAATAAAATAATGACAGATTGTCAACTTGTTAGTTTTGAGTTTTGATTCTCTATTACGCATTTTTTTATATTGTTCACTCAAACCTGGAAGTGACACAATTTATATATGTCTTATAATGTTTTTGCCTTTAACTTTGCTTACACGTTTGTCTTTTTCGTTTATAGTTTGTGGTGCGTTCTTGGGACACGGTCACAAACAAGGAGACAGATGAGAATCTGCCATTGAAAGTGGTTGTAGATGATGTAAATGACAATCCACCGGAGTTTGTAGGTCTTCTACAGTTTATGGTTCCTGAGCACTGTAGTGTAGGTGAGAAAAGCAAAATAGAGTAACAGATAAATCTGTGGTGTTTGGCCTCAGTGCAGTTGCTCTAAATGATCGTGGTTTCCAATACAGGGACTGTGGTGGGAAAGGTGAATACAACCGACAAAGACCAAATTGGCACCGACCATGTGAAGATTAGGTATACACTCCTAACTGGAACAGACATGTTTGCCATTCATGCGGAAACAGGTGTCATTTCAACAACAAACAACACCCTAGACAGAGAGGTGAGCACTGCTTCTGCATCAGTGAAACCTGTGAACTTTATTTAAATGACAATAGCATTGACATGTTCTCCTTATTATATTTTGCAACATTTCTTTTTAAGTTAACAGACAACCATTTGGTGGTTGTACAAATCCAGGATATGAATGGTGCACCAAGTGGTCTGGTTGCCACATCAACAGCAACAATTGTTCTGAGTGACATCAATGACAACCCGCCAACCTTCATGAAAACATCTGTAAGTGTTTGAAAAAACTGTCAGTATGTAATCTGGCTGAATAAGTGAAATCATATTTGTTGAACAATAATCGTTTTAAGGACTTTTTTGTACTTAATTTTCAAGAACATTTGTTGTCTGATAACATAACATCCTCACTGTTTTAGTATGATGTCGCTGTGCAAGAGAATGAAAGTGAAAAACTTCTACTTCGAATTCCAGTTCAAGATAAAGATTTGATAAACACACCAAACTGGATATCAAAGTTTGTCATTACTCAAGGAAATGAAAATGGAAATTTCAGGATTGTTACTGACCCCCAAACAAATGAAGGGCTTCTGTACGTCTCAAAGGTGAGACTGACTTCTTATTAAATTTGTTATTATCATTATAACAATCTTATATTATTGTACGGTACAATATAAAGCGCCTTGAGGCGACTGTTGTTGTGATTTGGCGCTAGGGCTGGGCTATATCATACCCTTCACGGTAATACCGGTATAATTTTGGGCAACGATAGAAAAATGAAATATCGCGATAGAATATGGGTAAAACGCGCATGCGCAGTGCCTTTGTTTTCATACGCACACGTCGGAAAAAGCATGGCGGCGAAAGCAAATCGTTGAATGAAACGGATGAACCAGAATTGGTTTGTAAAAATGCTGCAACTTCAGTGGTGTGGAACTGGTTTAGCTTTCGTCCATCCGAGACACAACAAAGCACTATTTTTGGTCTGTCGTTATTACCGTGTTTTTTGGAAAATACGGGACACTTAAAATCAATCCTTTGATTTTTCTGAAAATCGACAGTGCCCCTTATAATCCTGTGGGACTTATGTATGAATTCTGGTTGTGTTTACTGACCTCGAAACGATTTTATGCGGTACACGGCGCTCGAAAATCTGTCAAATGTTTTAGTACGGGGCAGCACGGTGGCAAGGTGGTTAGCACTGTTGCTGCACAGCAAAAAGGTCCTGAGTTCAATTCCACCATCAGGCCGGGGTCTTTCTGTGTGGAGTTTGCATGTTCTCCCCATGTTTGCGTGGGTTCTCTCCGGGTACTCCGGCTTCCTCCCACCGTCCAAAGACATGCAAGTTGTGGGGATGGGTTGATTGGATAATCCAAATTGCCACTAGGTGTGAATGTGAGTGCGAATGGTTGTAGTAATGTTGGTAGTAGCATTTTACATGGATCATGGATCACATTTAACGGAAAGTCCGCCTTTATAAAACTAATTTATATTCATGAACTTTTAAATGTCTTTCTTTTTTTCAGCCATTAGATTATGAGAAGACCAACAATGTGCAGCTTCAGATCACAGCACAAAATCAAGCACCGCTGAATGGCAGCAGTGCCAGTTGGCAATCCATCCCTGTGAATGTCAGTGTCACCAATGAAGGCCCAGAATTCTCTGCTCCTTCGATCCGCTTCATTGTCAAAGAGAACACACCAAATGGCACAGTGATATGAACTTATATAGCTACGGATCCTGAGACGAAGAGCAGCAAATCCCTTAACCCTTTAAAGCCGGTTGGAGCGGGCACGCTCCGTTTTGCTAACTATTTTTAAATCCCGGTAGCACTGCAACCACGTAAGCTAGCGCAATAATTTTTTTTGCATATGAAACCGGAGGAGTTGTACTTACATCTTATGCCATCAGCTTGTCCTAGGTCACAGTTTCCTTCCACATATAGCTTTGCAAAAACTGCATAAAAAGCACTGGCAGCAACAAAAACATAATATTCCAGAAACACGCTTTGCCGAGCCGATCAGCTGTTCGTAACACTTCCTACGTCCATCAGCGCAAACTATCGCATGTCCGCCATGACCTGCCCGAAACCAAAAGTGAAATCATTTTGCAGAAATGTAGCTTTTTACTCATCAGGGCCTTATGAGCCTATACTGGTGTTTTTAAGTTATGTTTGACTTTATGACTTTCTGTGTCGTTTCTGGGATGCTGAGGACTCATATTGCACTGCTGGAAACAGTTTATTTTGATGCATATGCTGTTTATTTTTTTTTGCAAATTTGCATTATAATATTCATTTTCGTTTTTCCTGCAGTATATAAAAATTGGTGTATTTCAAAAATAAAACTATGAAGACACTTAAAATAAATTTCCTGTGGTGGGAAACTATTTTGTGCAACTTTTTTGTATTTAAAGTTTTGAGGGATAAGCCTCTTAAATTTTTGCAATTTATGTAATTACTATGCACTTAATGCAGACATATTATTAAAATGTGGGCTATAATGGTTGTATTGATGTATATCAACTTGAAATGCTCCCCAAAATGGCTCTACAACATGTAAAAATATAATATAAGCTCTGACGGACTTGGTTCTATGGTAGGTCTTAAAGAGTTAAATGGAACCCTCTCTGACAAAGTAAAGCATGCTAAAAACCTCAAAAATCTACACATTGTTTCACCACCTAAAGAAGCAGCAAGTCTTACAATGCCATTTCTATGGCTTTGGGACTCCAGAGAACCACGGTGAGAGCCGTTATTCACAATTGGAGAAATCCTGGAATAGTGGTGAATCTTCCCAGGAATTGCTGGCCGACCAAAATTACTCCAAGAGTCCATCGACTACTCATCCAGGAGGTCCCAAAAGAACCCAGAACAACATTAAAGAACCGAAGGCCTCACTTGCCTCAGTTAAGGTCAGAGTTCATGAGTCAACAATAAGAAAGAGACTGAGTAAAAATGGCATCCATGAGAAAGTTCCAAGGTAAACTCAGTGCTGACCAAAAAGATCACAAAGGCTCATCTCATATTTTCCAAAAACATCTTCTGGAAAGACATTGGGGAAAATATTCCATGGACTGACGAGACAAAAGTATCTTTTGGAAGGTTTAAGTTCTTTTACATCTAGCATCAAACACACAATTAAGAAAAACCAGAAAAACCATGATACCAGCAGTCAAATATGGTGAGACCATGCTGTGATGGTCTGGGGCTCCTTTGCTGCTTCAGGACCCGGATGCCTTCTTGTAATTGATGGAACCATGAATTCTGCTTTGTACTAGAAAATCCTGAAGGAGAATGTCCGTTTGTCACTTTGTTGCATAAAGTTCAAGTGCATTTGTATTATGTAGCACGACAATGATCTGAAACGCATCAACAAGTCCATCTCTGACTGGAGTGACCTAGTCAAAGTCTTAGCTTTCTCAACTGAAATTGGCCATTCATGCCTGAAAACCCTCGAATGTGGTTGAATCAAAACAATTTTGCAAAGAACAGTGGGACAAAATTTCTCCGCAGTGATGTGAAAGACTCAATCCCAGTTATTCTAGTTGCTTGACTGCATGCAGTTCTTGGTGCTAAGATAATTGCCCCAACCAATTATTTTGTTTAGGAGCAATTACCTTTTCACACAGGGCCAGACAGGTTTGGATAACATATTTCACTTAATAAATGAAAAACAACATACAAGACAAAACAAAAAAAAATACAGGATATTGTATTTACTCAGATTATCTTTGTCGAACATTAAATCAACATTGATGATCTGAAACATGGAATTGTGACATGTGTGCAAAAAATATGGAATCAAGAAGGAGGCACTGTAGGTGACACTTCGTAATTGCAATTGTTCCTGTGTGCCAACATGTACACATTTTCTACATTACTGTTATATTGCAGGCTCCATGACAACAACAGGAACTGTCGTCCTTCTGGTGGAGAATCATACGAGTCCAGTCAGCATTTTATTAAAAACAAAGACTGTGCAAAACGAAGAGGTTTGGAGGGTTCCAGGTAATATGTTTTGAGAAACTGCCCGTTAAATTCTTAAAGTGTAAAAGTGGTGAGCTTGGAGAACCAAACATCCACAAAGGCATTAACACTGTGACAATAAAGATCGAGAACACAAATAAAAATCCAGCAGTCGATATTCTGCAAAATGGATTCTGGGTAAAAATATCTCTAATATTGACAGTTACCCAAATTTCAATTTGTTATTGCTATTATCAATACAAGTCTTAACTCAGGTTTACAACTGCCATACAGCAATTTTCATTTACTTTTTATTTTTTACAGGGACGTGCTGATCTGCTGCCCTAAGAGATTGTGTAGACTTTGTTTGTTTTGTCATTTTTCCAGTTTCACTTTGATAAGGAGTCAGTCGTAGGATTGCACAGTAGGTTTAACTGGTTCATTGCTGTTTTGTTTATTTTAGCTGGTTACTGCCCTGAAGCCACACTAGTTTGTATATAAAGTAAATGGAGTGTATTTAGGGCTGTGATTATATATCTCAGTATTGTTTACCATCTTAAAATTTACAACAGTTAAACCATGGCAACAACTTAACAATAGTAGGTGAGATGTGAAGGTAGATTCACCTTAGAACAATAAACACACACACTCACACAGACACACGGACCAAATTTACACAGAAATGCTAATAGCAGGTGATCTAGGAGGAGGACAGGGTGAAAGTGCTTCTAGCCTTGTATGACCCTTCGGTTCAGTGGACTCAAACATGTGAGGGCTGGGTGGGTCGGTGAGAGTTTGAAGCCACTTAAAATATTTTATATGTTCTTCACACAAAATGGGCCAAAGGCAAGGAATCTCAGGTTGAAATAATAATCTTCTTTTTTGACTGTACCCTTAAGGGTCGCCACTATGGATCATCTGCCTCCATCTCACATTATCCCTGTTATCCTCCTCTCACACACAAGCCCTCTGTCACGATCTGAGGAGACAGACCATGTGGTGGTGTGTGTGGTGGACCCAGGTGCGAACACAAGAGAGTAGACCGGAGTAAACTTAAACTGAAAGCGAGCCTTTATTATGGCTGATGACAGGTTTCAAACAAAGCAGAAATACCGTGACTAAACTGAACTTAAACTAAACTGGAAGCAGATAAGCTATGAAGACTCAGAAAACCATGACGATGACTGTAAAGACTGGCTGTGAGCCCATGGAGGGCGGGAACACAGACGACGCGACACAGACTGCATGAAACACAGAGACTAAATACATATGAGGGATGATCAGGGGAAGTGGCCACACATGGGAGCACTGCTGACACACATGAACCTAAATACAGGACAGGAGAAGTGAAACTAAATACACTGACATTGAATACAGACTTTCAAACTAAAACAGCAAACATGGAGATTAGACATGACATGAACTAAACATAACCACGCAGACATGACGCATGACAGGTAGACGCACGAACCAGGGAGACTGAGTACAGGGAGATGACATAAACAACTAAGAAACAAAAGGCTAAACAGCACCCTAGAAATTAACTAAGCTAAAGCATAAATGAATACAAAAGATACATAAAACACTGGGTCACACGACCCAGGACCATGACACCCTCTGCATGTCCTCCTTCACTACACTATATGCATGAATCTGTGGTCTTCTTCTTTTCATTTTCACACATTTTTATGCTATTCAGGGTTCTCTCTGGCATCATGGATTATGGCCATGGCGTTCCTTCATTGCTCTCTCTAACCTTGCTTGATTTCGATTTAGACTACCTATCCCATGAAGTAAGATTCACAACCATAATGGTGAGAAAGAAATGCCAGAAAAAAAAGAAAACTTCCAAGAATTTGGCTTGAGCCACCTGTGTATATTATATTATCACCATTTATATCTAGTCATGACCACCTTGTTATGTCGATCCTGATGTTTTGTGCCATATATGCATATTTTTTGCAACAAGCTATACAATAGGTTGTGATATATGGTATCACAAGTAGCAAACATAGCTTATGCTGGTATTATTTGCAATGAGAAATATTATAACTGACTTTTTTTTTTTAAATGTCTTAGTTTGTGAATAGATCGGAAATTCTTGGTGGAGTCTAAGTGAAATCTTGGTGGTGATACAAGTGCTGGTTGGCCACAACTCTGAATGCTGATAGATCTGTAGCAGCAGACTGAAAAACCATTGGCTGTTACCAAGAATTCCCAATGACTTTTGGGTGGTAGGGAGCACCACGGAGGCAATATATCACATAATATGGGGGAATTATGCAATTGCTGTTTTGTTTTAATTTTTATAAGCAATCAATCATTCATTTCATGGTTTTCTTAGCATTTAAATAAAACAGAGAGTGGTTTTGATGGTGTCACATGATTTATGACAGATTATTTATAACATCATGAAAAGCAGGAGACAGAAAAAAACGAGGCTCTCAAATTATGCGGTGCCAAACTAAAACTGAGTTTTGAAATGCAGCAGAAGTAAGCTGACAACACTGAAACTCTGAGAAAAACAACAACACTGAAACTTCTTTGGCCGATTTGAGTGCAGTACACATTCAGGAATACATAAAGAAGGATATTTGCTTATGCACTGATCAAATAACTGGTTGATGCATTAGTCCTTATGAACACAGACTAATTCAACATGTCTATGTAGACACGCATGACTGCTCTAGAGGAAAATCTTTGAGGAAATCATTTCACGTTTCAGAATGACCAGTCTAGATTACAGAGTACACGCTACAAATCACAAAGGTATTAGTAATAATGACTTTGGCATCAGTGAATTAATCCTCAAATGGTTTCAGTAGAATACTACTCTCGTACACGTGATGACGCGAGTACTGTATTTGATACTCATGCAAAGGGTGGAGAAAGCTGGGTGTTGTAGCTGCTTTGGGTGGATCCAGAAACTTTGTAACGTCAAGCACGTGTGTCACAGTCATAAACCGAGCCGCTGAATTAACCCTTGTGTACTGTTCATATTTCATGTCCTCGCAGTATGTTCAGGATCAAACTTGACTCAAGTCAATAATTTGCTGATATTAAGTTTTTATATCAAATTTTGAACTATAGAACTATTTAGAATATATAGCAAGCCTATCTGACATTAATAAACACAAGATTAATCTTTAATTAAAGCAGGGTTGCATGGCAAGAGTATTTTTTGGGATTAAATGTTAACAAATGAAATAAAAATATTCAATTTCATTGAAGAATCCTCATAACTGGCATCTAATTATCAGCATTAATGCAACATTAATAAGCACTTAGAACACAAAACCTGCTTAATGCATACTGGTGTGTGCTTTCAAAGCAGTGGCAGGAAACCTTGCATGTGTGGGACTTGAACATGTGTTGTCCACACCCAGTGAAGTGGCAGCTCAGATACCTTTATACTCCCTCTGTAAGATTTTCACTTCCTTTAAAACACTGCATCTCACAACATCCTGTCTTAGCTCCCCAGCATTTACGTGGAGTCTTGGCAAAACACACCATTTCATAACAGATGAGTTCAAACTAACAGAAAACTGCACTTTGGGAGTAAAATGCATGAGGTCATATGGCAATGACACCAAGACATCTTAGGAATTTCATTTGAAGCTAAAAAAAAGAAAATGTCTTCCAGAGAAAGGTTACATTTATGCTTTCTCGTCACTGCACAACTCTGCAAAAGCAAAAGTACAATCTAAAAACATCAGTTATGAGTAATCTTATCAGGATACTGTGGGGGATGTTTCATCAGTAATGATTAAACCAGCTGAATAACTGGAAATATGATACGTTTGTTACACATAGGCTTGTTTAGACTTTTAATTCTGGGAACACACAGAAGCCTAAGTACGACAGCAGTTAGCTTTTACTTTTTTATCTCGGGAATAACATCACATGGGGTTTTACTGTGTCTGTTTTGTATTTGCTGGTAAAGCGTTAAAGCCTTAAAGTCTTCATTATGTCCACGCCCATGACTCCCACTGTCTTCCTGACATTTTTCTCACCTTTCCTGTTACAGACCCATATACCCTGCTTTCAAAAAGCTCCTTTAATAACAATCTAACTATTAAAGTATATCCAGATGGACATACTTTAAAAAAACGTAGGTCCATCGTTTTTGTCTCTTCACTTTTATCAGCAGTTTATAAAGATTGTGAGCGTTTTGCTGTGGGAACCACAGCCTCTCCCACACCAGGGTTTCATTCGGCTCAAATTCCTGTGGTGTGCAGAGAGGAGCTCAAATGTGCTCCTCCTACAGCGGAGAGCTAAAGGAGAGAGGAGGACGTAGGGGTCAATTCTCTGTGTAGACCTGGGACAAGTCTTGACAAAAGGCAGACAGACCAGTTTTTCTTCAAATAAGTGTACCTGCAGCATGCGCTAGTGTTATACGACTATTGTTTTTGCGTTATATGCATGGATTTATACAAATAGTGCTTAAAGCTTTAATTACATGTATTTTAGCTCTTATGCTCCTGCTAAAACTCTTTAATTGGAAATAAAAGAGCGGTTTAATGTCTTCCAGTAAAAGAGTAATGTTTCCCCCTGCTGGCGGGAAAAACGCGAATATCAGCAGCTTTGAGGGAGTTGGCTTTCTCAGCAGACACCAGCGAGCACAGCCCAAAGGTACTTCGCTTGTTTGAAATTTCACTTGGGTGTGTCAGCAAAGGTGTGTCCGCTGACTCACCCAACAGCGACAGATAGAGCCGTCTGAGAAACGCCTGCCTTTTCGCATTAACAGAGAAGTGAAGCAACAGACAAGAGACGAAACTCTCGAGTAGACTAGACGCATTTGTTTTCTATTACTCTCTGAAACACTAACCGGACTCTCCCCACTTGGACCCAGGACAAAGTCAGCCTTTTACTGTTTTTTTCTTCCAAAGATGGGGAGAGTTTTAATTTCCACCATCTGCCTAATGCTGGTAAGTGCTTCTAGTTTGGTTTTAAAGCACTCCTACATCACCAATACGCTTTGCTGTCTGTTACTTCTGTCAATGCTGTTTGCTATAGCAACATTTAAACGCGACAAGCCCGTTTGAAACTCACTTTCACCTTCAGATCCTGTCCTGTGTGGAGTCATGCTCTCTCCCGAGGTCTCTCTACGTAATTGTACCTGAAACAATTCCACCTGAATACCAAGTAGCAAAAGGTGCTGCTCTGCTTACTTTTTTTTCATTCCGTCTGTGTGAAAAAGTGTTGTAGGCCGACTGTTTTGTGTTTTATGGCTCTTTTTAACTTTCCCTTTCTCGGTTTTCAGTTGAAACCGTCGGCTGTGATGCCAAATCAACGCTGTTAACTGTGAAGGACCCGAGTTTTACAATAAACAGTAATGGAGCAGTGGTAGCTTTAACGTCTGTCTCAGTGGCAGAAAGAGGACGGACATTTTTTGTGTGCGCTCAGGACAATAGTAGACCGGAAAGTAAGATGAAAGTTCACCTTGTCCGCAGTACAATGCCGACAAAACATGTAAGACAACTGCATATTGTGAGCCGTTTATACAGCTCAGAAAGCACGATGCGTTTTTTTCTAACATATCCTGACTTGTTGGAATGTCACAGCAACGAGGCCAAGGATTCCTGATTCGGTCTAAAAGACGCTGGGCACCTCCGAACCTCACCGTAGTGGAGAATTACGTAGGACCCTATCCAAAACTAATTGAAAGGGTAAATTAAATGTATAATTCATATCATTTATAAGCACTGTGCTATTCAAATGTTTATTTTCAGTACACATTGTTCTCTTTTCTCACTTCCCCCCTCAAATTATCTGATTATTTCAGGAGTCACACCTGTTAATTAAATTCAGTGATTATTTCCTTTGATGTTCTTTTTTAAGTTACATTACCAGCATGTCAGATTGGAAACTGTCTACAGTTTTGATCTATTTAAAAACGCTACGAGCTGAAAGAGCTCACAGTAGGCTGCTTTATGAAAATTGAATAACAGAATTTTTGTTGTTTTTGTTTTCTTTAATATGTGTGTTTTATTTGGTTTTCCCTGTAGCTGGTGTCAGATACCTCAGCCAAATATAAATTGTTCTACACTGTCGAAGGAGAAGGATTCGATAAGTATCCAACTGGAGTGTTCAACCTGAACAGAGACACAGGGGATCTGTTCTTGCTCAAAGCAGTGGACCGTGAGGCGTTCCCAGTATATAGTGTGAGTGTGAACATGAAAATGATTTAAGGTTTTTAGTCAGTTGCATTATTGTTCAGCAGTCATTCAAAAAGAACTATTTATCATTAAATAAAATAATGACAGATTGTCAACTTGTTAGTTTTGAGTTTTGATTCTCTATTACGCATTTTTTTTATATTGTTCACTCAAACCTGGAAGTGACACAATTTATATATGTCTTATAATGTTTTTGCCTTTAACTTTGCTTACACGTTTGTCTTTTTTGTTTATAGTTTGTGGTGCGTTCTTGGGACACGGTCACAAACAAGGAGACAGATGAGAATCTGCCATTGAAAGTGGTTGTAGATGATGTAAATGACAATCCACCGGAGTTTGTAGGTCTTCTACAGTTTATGGTTCCTGAGCACTGTAGTGTAGGTGAGAAAAGCAAAATAGAGTAACAGATAAATCTGTGGTGTTTGGCCTCAGTGCAGTTGCTCTAAATGATCGTGGTTTCCAATACAGGGACTGTGGTGGGAAAGGTGAATACAACCGACAAAGACCAAATTGGCACCGACCATGTGAAGATTAGGTATACACTCCTAACTGGAACAGACATGTTTGCCATTCATGCGGAAACAGGTGTCATCACAACAAAAACCAACACCCTAGACAGAGAGGTGAGCACTGCTTCTGCATCAGTGACACCTGTGAAATTTATTTAAATGAAAATAGCTTTGAAGAAGATGATACAAGTGCTTTCCAACATATTTTCCTTATGATATTTTGCAACATTTCTTTTTAAGTTAAAAGACAACCATTTGGTGGTTGTACAAATCCAGGATATGAATGGTGCACCAAGTGGTCTGGTTGCCACATCAACAGCAACAATTGTTCTGAGTGACATCAATGACAACCCGCCAACCTTCATGAAAACATCTGTAAGTGTTTGAAAAAACTGTCAGTATGTAATCTGGCTGAATAACTAATACTTACATTTGTCATACTTATTTTCCATGAACATTGGTTGTTTAGTAATCTCCCCTGTGTTTTTTCTTTTAGTATGATGTCGCTGTGCAAGAGAATGAAAGTGAAAAACTTCTACTTCGGATTCCAGTTCAAGATAAAGATTTGATAAACACACCAAACTGGATATCAAAGTTTGTCATTACTCAAGGAAATGAAAATGGAAATTTCAGGATTGTTACTGACCCCCAAACAAATGAAGGGCTTCTGTACGTCTCAAAGGTGAGACTGACTTCTTATTAAATTCGTTATTATCATTTAGTAATGTTGGTAGTAGCATTTTACATGGATCACATCTAACGGAAAGTCCGCCTTTATAAAACTGATTTATAGTCATAAACTTTTAAATGTCTTTCTTTTTTTTCAGCCATTAGATTATGAGAAGACGAACAGTGTACAGCTTCAGATCACGGCACAAAATCAAGCACCGCTGAGTGGCAGCAGTGCCAGTTGGAACTCCATCCCTGTGAAGGTCAGTGTCACCGATGTCGATGAAGGCCCAGAATTCTCTGCTCCTTCGATCCGCTTCAATGTCAAAGAGAACACACCAAATGGCACAGTGATAGGAACTTATACAGCTACAGACCCTGAGACCAAGAGCAGCAAAGGCATCAAGTAAGGACTTCAATTTGCCCCAATAACACTTGTTCTCGTGACTTGGACTACAAGAGTGAACATGCGAGTAATGCACAAGTACTTTTTTATCTCTTAGGTATTTCAAGATCACAGACCCGGGCTCCTGGATCAATGTTGACAGAGACACGGGAGAGCTGAGGGTGGCAAACACAATTGACAGAGAGTCACCGCTTGTTCACGATGGGTTTTACAACATCACAGTGAGGGCTGTTGATGCTAGTAAGTTTTTTGTAGGCACTTCAGTACTGATGAAGAAAACACAACCTTCAACAATACACAAGTGGTCCTTTCTGTACTCAATTCTATATTACCTGATGGATATTTGCCAGATCATTTGAGGTAGTGCCTTGTGTGACTAAATAAACCTTATTGCCGTTCCTTCATTTCTTCTTGCGGTGTGTCAAACAATCCGAAAGTTGTTAAAAGTACAAGCTCCACCTTGAGCTGTTTGTCTGAGCGGCTTTATTTTTCATGAGAACACCTGTTGACAAGATAAAATCTGTTGGAAAAAAAATCAAGTGGCTAGTCATTTACAATGACTCATGTTCCTTTGAGTGTTTTGTGGAAATTGGGCACATATCCCAGTGCTTGGCAGAACTTAAAACTTGCACTTAGGTGACACCGCGTTATTGTAATGAAAATGGTGTGTTCCATTGTTCCTGTGTGCCAACATGTCCACACGACTACGTGAGAACCAGTAATGCTGTTGTGTTTCAGGCTCCAAGTCAGCAACAGGAACAGTTGTCATTTGGGTGGAGGATGAAAACGACAACATTCCTACGATTCCTAGTGAGCTCACGTTTTGTCAGGAGGATGGAGTGCTCGGCTCTGTGGTGGTGGTGGCCGAAGACAAAGATCAGAGTCCCTTTTCTTCCCCATTCACCTTCAGTTTACCAAATAACAATGATGGCACATGGTCTGTGAAAAGTCTTAATGGTAAGTGGCTGTCTTTGTACACGATGAAGCGCAAAGTGTATCTTTTTAATCAAATGTGAACGAAAAGATTTTTTTTTACAAATGTTTGTAGTACCCTATGTACAGCATGATCCAAAAAGTGATCATGCTGACATGGTATCATTCCAGTGGTGATACCTGACATGGTATCATTCCAGTGGTGAGAAAAGAAACAAATATGTGAGGGTGTTGTGGAGCTGTTTTGTTTCACAACTCTGTGAATACTCGGTTTTCAGAAGTAAATATGTAATGAAGAACAAATGTAGTTGAGAAAAAGACTTGGAACTGCGTGAACTTGTCGACGCATCTTTTGTTTTGTTTGTGCACTTTTTAAAACGAGTAGATTAGTATATGTTGGGGGCTAAAAATGTGGACATGGGTTTTACTGCATGGACAGTAAAATCATAAATCACATACATTCACACAGTAATACTCTGTTTTATGAAGTATAAATATTTTATTACAAATCTTAGTATTAAGTATATGTTAAAGTCACATGATGTAGCCTGAAACAATATTCTTCAGTCTTTTTTTGGTGCTTTTCTTGGTTAAGCTTGAGTCTCTTTATAATTATCACGTGTTTCCTTCTTAGACACTGCAGCTACATTGGAGCAGCTCAAACCGCTTTATTTGGGGATGCACACCGTTGACCTGACTGTTACAGATCTTCAGGGTAGTGGCAAAACACAGACAGTGAATCTGAGAGTCTGCAAGTGCAAGAATGGCGTCTGCCCTGGCAAGGACAGGTCCGTGTCGCTCGGACCGCTGGGAATACTGACTATGCTGTTGCCTGTGGCCCTCCTCCTACTGCTCTGTGAGTCTTCCACTGTAATTATAAGTAGTAAGGGTTAGCTGGAGGTTCTTTCGTAGTTTGTTCAGTTTCCAATATGCAAAAAGCAATTTTGCATACAATAGTGTAGTGTATAATGCTGCTATGCTCATTCTTGTGACGCTTACCGCACATAAAAGTACTCTGTGAGCTGTCATTTTGAACACGCGTGCTTTGTCATTGCAGTCCTGCTCCTTGCATTTTTCTGTCTAACAAAGAGAGAGAAGTTGCAACTTGACGACTCAGCAGACACTGGAGGAATCCTACTCAAATCCAACACGGAGGCCCCAGGGGACGAAGTGGTAAGGACAGTAATGCGGAAGCATTGCCTTGGCTTACCGTTACTCACAAGGAAACCATATTTGCTTCTTTTCTTTTCCCCTTCTGCTTCATTTATTTAATTGCCACGTTTGCTTTGATTGACAGGATGCAAGTCTCATCAATGGTCCCCCATTTGAGATTGACCAAGCAGTAAAGGGTTCTGTCAAGGGTGTAATGATGAATCCTTCATGGATCGGGAACAAGAGTGGAAGCACTATTGGAACCCTTGGTGTTCACGAGAATGGGATGCATGGAAGGACTGATATTTCTGCAGCTAATATGCAGGATTACTATACCGGCCAGTATGACATGACCATAGATCGTCAATCCTATGGTCAGCTTGTTGGTAGTGGTGTAGACTTTGACTACAGACAACACAATATGGACCCAGCTCTTCTGTATAATTGGGAAACAAATGGCCGCTATCTACATCAGGTATTGTTATTTTATGATTACAAACATATTATTTATTTGTTTTAGTGGCAGAAGTTTGCATAAAAAGTCAAAAAGAGAGCAGCAGAAGTTTCTTTTTCTGCGGTTTAATAATGTGTTACCTGTTACAGATAAGTTAACTCCTATTTGTAATATTATCTTCTTCTCTAAGCTGTGATAGCATCCTGTGTAAACCTCAATATTTCTCACCTTTGGTGAAAGATATTATTTCTCTAACCTGTTGGAGATCTGTTTGCTCGATGTGTAATATCCGTCCGTCAGTCATATCCCGAGCAGCTTTGAAAGTGTTGTATGCTTGCTCCTATCATCCAGGCTTAGTCCAAGGAGTAATAACAAACTGCCTGTGTCTTCCAGAAATTGATCCAAATGGGAACAGTGGAGGATGGGCGATACGCAGATGATATCATCCACTCCTACGGGTTCGAGGGACGTGGCTCTGTAGCTGGCTCTGTCGGATGCTGCAGTGATAATAATGACAATGATAACCTTGACTTTCTGAACACACTCGGACCAAAGTTCAAAACTCTTGCAGAGGTCTGCAGAAAGACATGAAAAGTGACACTCCAGATAATATTGTTTACTTTAAGCTGTAAAAGATGCAGATTGGGCTTGAATGCTTGGCTTGTTACTGGGGTAAGAATATAAAAAAAGAACAGGCAGGTGGTGCTGGTGTGTATATGCTATTGCTCTTAGTTGCTTTATGTCTTTGTTGTTGTTATTTTAGTTTTTTTTATGTAAAAGTCATTTGCACTGAAAATGATGTAGATGCTGTTGGTTGTGCATACTTTATGTTGTATGTCAATAGCCGCGTTTCCACCACAGGGACTGCAGTCTTTTGGAGGTTTGTACCTCAGGAACCAAGGTCTAAATGAAGTTCTTGGAAAAGTGATTTCATATCTTTATATTTTTGGAGGGTAGCACTTTGTGACACTTCAGGAGCCTTTGGTCCAGGGATTGCACTGTTTCTGGTTGGAAAGCAACTTCTCATAAAAATCACACTGCCTTCAAGGTTTACCACATAAATTGTTGGTAATCATTAACTTAAACTTACATCAGAGAGCAGTGAAGGGAGATGGAGAACAACAAAACTGGTGTTGCTTTTTCATATTTAATTGCACGACGTCTGCTTAAGCTTTGTGGGTCTGAATACATTGGTGGGAGTACAGACAAAAAAGCTCTTGGGACTAGAACTTCTTGTTATTTTGGGTTGAAATGCGGCTACTGAGTATTAACATGTTTGTTAGTAGGAACTTCGGTATTTTTTTAAAAAAAAAACTTTGTTTATTAATCGTTGTCTGGTATAAAAAAAGAATGCATTTCTATTTCAGTCATGTTGCTGTTTTTTTTTTTTATCCTTATTGAATTTCAGGCTTTGTCGATATATTTGAAGTAAAACAAATAATGAAACAAAATAATCTTTTCTAATATTTCACAATATTTAATGTAAAACTACACATTTATAATGGTCTATTTTAAACAGTGTTGATTTACTTCTGCACAATTTCCCAATGCCACAGAAATTGTGTGTAACCATGATTTACTTCAACTCCCTGACTGTCAGACGGGTGCAGTTTGAGCTCGCTTGTCAGTCAGGTTATTGCAACATTCCCAACAGTAGTCCTGTTTAAATCTGCACAAGGGTGTGAACCGGAGGCGTAAGGTGTTACTGACACTGCCCGAAACTAAATATAACTGGCTGCACAGGAAAAACCCAGTCAAAAACTGTATACCTTATATGTATATTATGTGGTTTTAGTTGTAATTTGACATTAACATTAAAGAGTGTTGTTTAATTTTTGCAACAGTAGCAGTTGTTTTTTTTTTCTTTTTCTACATTTAAAGGAACTATAAGTGCAAGATGAAGATTATAAAATACCATAGCACACATGCAATAAGCATTTATGTAGCTGTACAACTATAAGCACTACTGTTTGTGCTTATAGTCTTCACTGTTTATTTAAATTTTAGTTTGTTTTTAAAAAAACGTTCCTTATTCTTTTTTCTGGTTGTACAGAAAGGTCGCAGTCTGGTTGCTTATTGTGCTCGGGCTTTGTGTGCACCCTGGTGAATGTTTTACAGGGTGGGGCACAGATAGCTTGCGTAATACAATGAGTTCAATGTTCCAACTCCTTGGCTAATAATTACTTTCAGTCTTTGGCAGATCCAGTTGGTGCACGGTGTTATTATGGCAACATTGTTCTACCCTATTGTTAAAATGTTCTAACTGTAATCATGGTAACAAACTCTATTTTGTAAACAGTAAATGACTTCTTTAGACATAAAGTTTCCGGTTACAGGAAATTTATGCAATGGCCCAATTAGTGTAATTTAACAATTATCAATAATTAGTTTTAAATTGTCAGATAGTATAGATAACAGACTTTGCTTTGTTATTCAAAAACCTCTGTAAATAAATAATATTCAATGAAAAATGTATTGAAACCTCAACTGAAATTCCCCAGAGTTCTCGTAACACTTTGGATTAATTTATAGATAATGTAAATACGCACTGAAGTTATAAACAAGTCACCAGTCTCTGATGCAATTTATCAATATGATGATGTACAAAGGACACCTGAGGCTCGAAATATGCAATCGCAGGCTCTGGAAAGGGCCATCTGTCACATTGTGATGATGAGTATAAAATATGATGGCAGAGAGAAGAATAAATGGTGAAATTAATTCCTGGAAAAAATGTCACCCCGATCAAACAGTGAAATCTTGTTAGAAACGCAACAATATCTGTACAGATTAAAATAATACTGTCACAATTATGGGAAGATGTGAACAACATGTGAACATGAAGGGTTTTTGCTCAAAATCCCAAAGGGACTAATTAGGTGATCTTGAACATAAGTCGCCTAACTGAAAATAATGACTCCCCTCCACACAAAAAAAAGCTTAACCCAAAAATCTGAAGAATGCGATCCAAGCAGAGATAGCAGCTCTTCTACCCATATTTGAAAAAGGAACTGTTCTCTACTAAGGTAAAACCCTTTTGTTGATGACTGATCTTGTAGTAATCTGCAATAAAAAGTGTCTTTATTTCAGATTCCTAAGTATTTTTAAAGCCATAACCCTGATTCTTTTCTTTTCAAGCAGTTTAGATGTTTAAAACTTGCTAATATAGCAACTCTTTTGCTGTCATGAACTCATGACTCTGGAATTGCTCACAGTGATGACTAAGCCCCGAGGTCAAGGGTGTGAAAGATAGCTGATAAGCAAAATCATTTGACAGTTTAATTATAGGTGCTGACCACTCAATGACTGTGATATGTCTCAAGTATGTTTAAACTGAGAAGCAGGGTGGGAGAGATTGACGTGGCAGTTTCATCAAAATGAAAAAGACCTCATCCTGCCTTACTAGTTCACTACAAAGATTTTATTTTCACACATTTTTATATATAAAAACAAAACAAAAAAACCCCCATAACAAACATAAGAAGGGCCTGCTGTACAAAACAGCATGCACAGCCGCCCTAATGCAATACGTGCTGCTGGAAATGCATGACAAAAATACCCAACCAGCAATTAAAATAACAACAAAGAGAATTTTAGATAATTTTCTTTAATTGCTATGAAATGCCTTCCTACGCAAAGCAATGACACTGATAAGCCACAAAATTCAATAGACTATTTTGTGTGTCCACCCTTATCAGGCCCGTTTGAACCATCACTTCCAGTTACTTCTGTAAGGATGCAATTAATTTTAAAGCAGTAGCGTGAAATTAATTTATTGCTTATAATTAGTTTTTGTCATACTGTGAAAACAATCTTTCCAGATAGGATGTTTTCTCCTTCCAACAGACTGTCTGAGGACACTTGGCTAAATCCGAGTTCAATATGGAGTAGTGCCTTCCTGGGGCACTGTACATACATTTTGTATGTATTGTCGCAGTACATTCAAAAAGGTGTAGGGCTGCAAGAGTAAATGCTCAAAGTGCTAATAGTTCCTCTGTTGTGTTGTGCATAAATACAAATGCTCAGTAGATATGCATAATTTAAAAGTCTACAGACCACATAATCTCATCAAATTACTTGTATGATTAACTTACGCCTTTTTGAAAGGTTCAAGAAACAAAGTATTTCCAGTATCCTGGTCAGTTTTTGCAAAATCCTTTTGACTTGTGTGCAGCTCATGTTTGAGATCATCCAAGTCATATATCTCTGCAAATAAGAAAACAAAACAGAAGTTCTTATAAAAAGCTGTCACTGTTAGGATGGAGTGTCTGAACACCTCTCAAATTGCAGTTGGGCTTGAAGAAATGCTTCTGCAAGTCACCAGTCAAAGAGTCAAGGATTGGATTGAAGATGCAATTTCTTAAACCATCTTTGTCCTATTGGTCACGCTTACCAACAGCTGAGCCTTTTAGTCTGGTGCTGGTCATCTGATGCCTTTCCGCCCCCACTATTCCAATACTAATACTGTGTTTGTGAGCTGCCTAAGACCTCTCTCCATAACTCATCAAAAACTGAGTCATCTTTTTAATTCTGAGATGTGTCCTGAAGTACTTCAACAAGCTGAACAGCTTTTGATAGAGCTAGATCCAGTAATGGTGACTGAAGTATGTCAGATAGCCCCCTGCTGGTTGCGGCAGATGACTATCCTTCCTAGAGCCTGGCTCTGCTGGAGGTTTCTTCCTGTTAAAAGGGAGTTTTTCCTTTCCACAGTCACCAGTGGTTCCTTATAGGGTGTGGTCTAATTGTTGGGGTTTCTTTGTGTTATTATAGGGTCTTTATGTTACAATATTAAGCATCTTGAAGCATCTCTGTTGTTGTGATCTGGTGCTATATAAATAAAATGGCATTGAATGGAATTGAGTAGAATCTTGGAGGTGCCCAAAGGTTTGTGGAATGTAGCTAGAAGCATAATGAAAGGTAAATCAATTTGGACACGTAGTCCCCAAGCCTCCACAGACCTTTCCCCACTTCTCCCATTAGCAGCATCTTCGAGAACATGGAGCACTGTAAGTAGCCTGTCCATCATATTGTGCAAAAGGCCTCCATACCATCTAAGCTTGGGTGAAGCTCTCTGGGTGGGCATCTATATATTTCTTGCTGAACATATAGCTATTTGTGAATGCATGAGCCTGACATGAAGATGCATAGCTTCTCAAGTGAAGAAAAGAAACAGACTTCCTGAGGTACTGATTTGGTTGTATCATTTAGAACCAGACTGAAATAATGTGCATCCCAGTGCACATAGAATAACCATGTATGATTTAGCTGCACAAATCCAAGATGTTATTACTATGAGAGACACTAGATGTCACACTTTCCCTTTATGTGAGTAAAGCACCACCTGAGGAGGCAGCTTTGGGGACTACTTATAGAAGATGGCTGATTTTTGTAAAGACTCCTCGCTGTCTGTCACATGTGTTACTGAACACCTGAAATCACTTCAATTAGTCTTTGAGGTCTCGATAGGGAAACGATTTGAGGAGTTGTGGCAGAAGCCTCATCATACTCTGATGTGGCATGCGCCAGACTGTAGTTATACACTCTTTAATGTTATTTGGTGTCACTTAACCTAACAAGATTCTCTGCCAATGGAGTGAGTGAAAGCGACTAAAGTAATTATAGTCTATTTAAAGCTCGTAGTTTCACTGATTCAGACATTTTATCACTGTTAGTGGTGTATGGATGGTGGGCATGGCATAAAATGTGTATGGCTATTTTTTAATGTATGTACATTTCTAATAACTATATCGATTTTCCTAGAGAGAAGATAATTAGAGAAGATATTTTTACTAAATATTTTTATGTGTGGGTTTGACTGTCATCTTAACTCTTATTTTAAAATACAATTGAGCAGAATGTGCTGATTTAAACTTGTACTTTCATAGACCCTAAAGCACTTGTTACATTATTTGCTTGAGGTATTGTTTTTCTTCCTGGAGTTCTGTATCACTGAAACTCAAGTGCACTGTGCGACTTACATATTAATTAGATAATTCTGCCCGGCAGCAGAAAGCCTCGGTGAGATATCTTGGTCTTAATTAGTCAAAAAGGTTAAAATAAAAAGCAGTCTAAGGAATATATGTAAAAATGCTATATTAATTAATTGAAATGAACCTGTAATTACTGACAGTAGAGTACCTACACAGAATTCATTCTCTTGTTTTATTGCAAGACAAAATCAGTTATTTTATTTTACTTTTTATTTGCTGTGCTGATATTAATCTGTGATTAATACAATATTACAGTTACTTCAGAAAGTACTGAGATTCATTCACTTTCTCCACAGTTAATTAAGGTATGAAACACCATCCATCTATTCATCTATATTTTAACTGCTCATGAAATTTAAGGTCACATGGGGGTGTTGGAGCTTATCCCAACTGTCACAGAGTGAGAGGCGGGGTACAACATGGACAAGTCGCCAGTCATGTTCACCTTCACACCTGCATCTCTTTGGACTGTGGGAGGAAGCCAGAATAACTGGAAAGAACCCACGCAGGCACAGGGAGCACATGCAAATTCCACACAGGCCTCAGCTGGCTGCTAGATTCAAACCCAGAATCTTCTTGGTGGAAGGCAACAGTGCCATATGGATTCTTTTTTCATGAATCCACACTAAATAGCTCAAAATAACAAAACTACAAAATTTCTCTTAAATGCATCTTGTTGGCTTTAAATATCCCTGAGATGCATCCATGCTTGGAGTAAACCTGTGGTAAATTGAATTATCTGGAAAAAGAACAGAGAAACATATTTTTGTAGGCTATTCATAAAAGATTCCAGGACAAAAATGTAATTATAAGTCCAAGGAATTCTATTTACACCCCTGTAATAGAAATGGGCAAGGATTAGATCATGACAAAGATATAAAACTTGTTTGTTTTATATAGTTTTGGGTGTTCTCAGCAGCACACTGGCTTTGAACCACCAAGGCTCTTCCCTGTTCAGATGAGAGGCCAGCCAATTTGAGTTACTGAAAACCGAAGAAAGAATAAATGCAGCCAAAAACAGAGAAGTCTTTGATGAAAACCCCCCCTCCCTGACCTGAGATTCTTTCTGTGCACAATCGTGAACCAAAGTGTGCAGTGAAGGCAATTCTGGAATGTCTTCTGAACAAGTCACTGTCTGTCTTTGAGTACCACAGCCAAGTGCAGACTTGAAAGCTCCAGAATATCTGTGAAGAGACCTGAAGATAACACTTCGCAGATGCTTCACTTCATAACTTATGAACCTTCACAGGTTCTTCCAGGAGGATGGGAAAAAGTGCAAAAATGCAGGATTGCAAAACTGATAGAGACTTACCCAAGAGGGCCCGAAGCTGTAATATCTGCCATAGAGACTGCTACAAATCATTAGATCAGGTGATCTGATCAATGGGAAACTTTCGTTTTTAATTTTTAATCAATTAGTTTTGATTTTGTCATTATGTTCTATTGAGTGTGGATGATCTCAGTAAATACTTATGAGTTTATGGTCTTACTCTATTTTACACACTAATGCCATACAAAATAAAACTTCAGGTAAAGAACATTGTAAAGTGCATACTGATTGGTTAAAGTCCAGTTTCAAAATACCAAGATGGCGATGATGAAGTTGCTCAGTTTAACTTTAATAATGAAGCTCCCCTGCCTGCTTTCCTGGGTGTTCTGCACTTCCCCTTTCCCACACTTTCAAATTCAGCGCTGACATCATTGCTCTAGTCAACCATCTTCCTGCCTTCCTGCTCTGAGTCAATCAGCTTCTGTTCTGGGTACTTTAAATCTCACCGCTCTTCTGTAACTCTGCCTTTTAGACTCTCCTTTGTGCAACTCACTTCCTCCCCATCGCCAAGCCTCCATCTTCATCTTCACCACCACCAGCGTCTAGACTCTGGAGGGGTCCTGTCCTAATTCCTATTGCCGATTCTGTTCTGCTGTGATGAGTCATCGGAGTCTAATAGCCAGGCAGCTTAATTGAATTCTGAATCTCAGTAAATCATGTTCAATTCTTCCAAATGATCTCTCCTTATTGAACTGCCTGGGCGGTCTGTGGGAATTGACTCACTTTTTGGAGCCGCACATAAGTGGCCACCAAAGGGGATGCAGTTTCTGGTATTTTCATGCTGGCTTAATTTTCCATTGTGGCAGGTTGTTGCTTTGTTGTAATCAGTGGACACAAGGACGCCATTGACTCGTATTGGGAATATGGTGAAGTAATTAGTTAAGCTTGGTGACAAATTGTTTTCCCCTCAAAACAGTTAGTGACACAACAATATAGTGAGTAATAAGATAGTGAGAATGAACTGTTTTAGGTGTCCATCACAGCAACAAGCCTCAAACTGATACCTTAAGCTCCACACTCAGAATACTGTTTAGATTTGTGGTTGAGGATCCTGCTTGTGTTGGCCTTTGTTGAACACAATACAGAAGTACAATAAGTCGAATGCTAGAGTGCAGCAGCAGGCATGATGATCATAAAGTGTGGTTCCTGTTCATTACTGTTCATCCAGCTGAGGTATACACACATCTCACTTTGGGATAGGTGGTTAAGCTTTGAACAATGTTCTGAGGGAAACTCACAGCTTGTTTTGGTCTTGCTGGTATGATGCTGAAATCATTTCCACAACTTTTGTCTTTCAAAAGTCAGCACGTCATAATCTGTTTCATGATTGCCCCCGCACACACACAAAACACAGACAATAAATGTAATATCAGTAGGGCATTATTAGTGCAGGCAGACTCCAGAAAAGAAGGAACATCTAACCAAGCCTCTGTGTGATGCTGCCCGTCAAAAGCGCCGCATATTAGTACAGTGGCCCCGATACATTTGCTTTGATGAAATGGAAAAAAAGGGGACCTGACAAAGTGTTTTCTTGTGTAGTTATCACGAACAAAGTGAGCCCTCTGCAAAATCTTGGTGTCGTGTTTGACAAACTGCTAGAATTTAACAGCTGAACATGCAAGGATCAGCACTGAGCAAGTTGCCTGAGTAGAAAGAATTAGATGTAGGTGGTTCAGACAGGCAGAGGAGGGGAGGATAAACAGGTAGATTAAGAGCATAAAGAAGACAGGCAGAGTGCCTGACATACGCACCCGAAGAGGGGAGACAATTTTCATGGGAGTGAGTTGATTTCGGGGACTGATGTTAGGCATTAAGTTGGTGCAAAGACTCGTCTAACTAGGCTCTCAGTGCGCAACCCCTAGAGTGAAGATCTATAAGGCTGATCAGACCACCTTCTGCGGGAGCTGCTACTTCTTGCCTCACCGCCTGTCTCTTAGCTGGATGCAGAAAGAGACTTCAGCTGACTACAAAACATAATCTCGCCAAGGGGTTATGCCCTGATAACCACACAGTTTTAATGTGGAATTTAATTGGTGCATTGCGCGTTTTACTCGGGGAGTATTTTGACACCGTAGGTGTCAAAACAGGATGAGCAAAAAGCGTGCAGCCAAATCTCAGCCCCCTCAAATCTCTAAGCTCAATGGCCATAACAAAAAATTTACATATTGATGAGGATACTTGAGGAAGTTTTAAGCCATAAGTAACTACTCAAATTAAAAAAAAGAAAAATAAATAAAATTACTGAGGTAAATATAAAATATTAACCATTTCAGGAATTTGCCTTTTGTTTAGTGTTTTCAAACAAACGCATCCCTTTCCACTTATTCTGAAAATACCATGCCAAACATGAGCATCAACTGGGACTGACCCTTTCTGAGGTTATTGACAAGGCTCAGTGGGACAAAATAAGTAAAAGCTGCAAACACAGCATGCATATAAGGACGCATAAGTTTGCAACTTCATTATCTTTGAATAAATATATCCACCATGGTAGCAAAAAATCCAATATGGCACAGCGGCAAATCTCCTACTAAGCCCTGTGACCACTTTGCTGTTTCTTTATACCAAAGTCTGGAGAAGTTAAAGCACACCAACACTCCTTACATGTTGATCCCTTTCATGTTCTGAAACTGAGCTCTAAAGACTTTCTTAATATATATATATATAAATCCACCAACACTGATTCCAACAGTATACAATTTATTGATTTGCTGTCAGCCTTCATCCTCCTATCCAAAGGCTTTTAATGTAACAGCAGTGCCATCAGATAAGGAGCAGAGCAGAGATAGAGAAAAATGATGATGTTTACTGAGGAAAACATAGGGTTTGACCCCATATCTCATTAAAGTGACTCAAAAGTAGTAACATCACTAAAATCTGCGGTGCCCCATTGAGTTCACTCATCTTGCGTTCCCAGACGATTGACAACCAAGTGATAGATGTCTGTGAAGACCTGATTCAACGGAATAGCTATATTGAATAATCAATTGATAAAAAAAAAAAAAAAAAGAATCAGAGTATTGCACTGTACTTCAACAGATGCATCTTCTTTTCTGGAAAGTTTAGCATCTTCCAGCAAGGTCAGTTTGGTGCATTTTAATCAATTTTAACAACTATGTTTATCAAATCCAGAAACCATTTATGTACACAAACATTCCCCTCCATACCGCTGCTTTATAGCATTTTAAAAAAGAGGTCTGTTCATAATAAAAGTCAAAAACTGACTAAAAAATGGACAAATAAAATTATTTCTGCTACAGAATTTGATGATGAGATTGAAATTGCTCTCACATCTGTGGTGTGTAAACTGCAGAAAAGGCAGGCAATTAGTTTGGCTTGGCACAAAGATTAGAAATAGGGCAAAACTGCTATTCAGGCTCTGTTTAAAGCTGTGTCTATATTAAAATCCTTGCAGCCGCATAGAGTGGTAACGATAGAGTGGTATATAACGATTCACAATTCATCTGTGATTTATGTATGTAAAAGTGTATTTTTATGCTTTAAGTCAGTTTTCCCTCGATTTTCTTCACTTCTTTACAGAAATTGTGTGTACAGTGATGCCAAAATGTAGGTGACCTATAGCCCAGTTCTCTGAGTGATCCCCCACTATGAAGTCATGCACATATACACACACGTAGACAACCACATACAAGCACACAAACACACACGCTATGCCTTTTGTATAGATGTTGCAGAGAGAACAAAATCTGTCTACCAGCAGCTCTCTAAATCTCAATGGTTGTGCACGGACGACAATTTGCCATTTTGCACGGGGTTGTGTGCCGGACTCTTTCTTGGCTGGATGCAGTAATTTCCTGGAGTCTCCACAGGATGTCTGGCAGTTGCTCAGAAACAGTCTGTGACATAACTCTGAAAATGGCAAATCGTTTTTTATATGGATAAACAGAATTGAACAGATTTGTGTTGGTGTGGGGATTTTGCACTGCTACTGGTTGGTCATTTTAACCTCCATCTCACTGGCCGCAAGGTAATCTAATGCAGTGCTGTTGTCAGCCTTAGTAATTACCCTTTGTCACAATGTTTCACTTTCCACATCTGCTCACCACACACATCTCATTCTGCAAAGAGGCAACCTCGACCTATTGTATTTGCTTAACATGCAGGATCACCTGTTCCCCTGCTGTTCCTCTCTGTCTGTGCCTTTCCCTTTAAACAGGGAGAAGGTTCCTTTTTTCCCTTTTCTCCTGCACACCAAGAAGAAGAGGTACTTCTTCTTCTTTCATTGATTGCCAGACCAACATCCCAGAAATCACTCCATCCACTGTGAGTGGCAGGTAGACGAATAATGGAGGAGGAGAAATCAATGCAAGTACATTTGGCAGTCATTCCTTTTCTCTAACCTTTCATCCTCTCTACCAAGAGGTCAAATCAAAGCATCGCTATCAGCAGTTCCAACAAGTAGGGAATGAATGTAGCATTTTGCTTTAATTCTACTCAGTGGTGTGAAATGTGTCTGCATGTGGCTCTTTTCCAAAACTAGAAAAACTATTTTAATAAAACATTTAATGCTTAAAAATAAGAAGCAAATAAGAGATTGGTAAGAAAGTAAATAGTTTCTTTTAAATGTTGTAGATTGCCAGTTATCCAGTGAATAATTTCTGTACATTAATAGGGTTCTTTTAAGCGCATTAAATTTCAGTCTTGCAAGGGACCTTCTTAATATGTACATATTGATTAAGTGGTTCTGAGTGAGGAGCACTCATTGCATAGTGCAAATACACATCTCAAAGAGTGACCGGCACCTTGGGAAGTTTCACCTTTTGAGGGTCACTGTCACTGAATGAATACATTACCAGGTGCCTGTGATTAATTACTTGCAGGGCCTACAGCGAATAGGTACCACAGATGTCAGCTTGTGTGATAACTTTTCATATTGGCGATCTCCCTCAGCCCATCCGCAATTTACATAAATCGCACACACCAACAATTAATGTGATTGTGTGGAATGAACTTGCAGTCTTGTCGCCTTTGAAATGGTTGCTTCAAAGGGAGAGGCCGTCCCTGTGACCGCTCGCAGTCAGATGCCATCTTCTTTTGTGCACTGCGTGAAAACGACAAAATGATGGAGTCAGTCTCCTATCAGGCTGCTATTAGTTTGTGACTGAATGAGGTCAAGTCAGCAATTACATGCCTACAGTGACTAATTGTGATAAACTGGGGTAAACTGCAAATTTGTCTAAATTCACATGAATTTAATTCAAATAGAAATTCACATTAACTGCGTTTGTTCAGTCTAACCAAAACCTCATATATCTGAAACAGAGATTCAGAAATTGTGATGCAAATAGTGACATAGTTGCTGCAGAATGGCAATTTCACTGCTATATGTCACAGGTGCTTGGTGATCTTGTTTTTATACAGGGATCTAACCCAAATTAAACCAGCTAACAACCCATTGTTGTCATGGTCCCTGTGGTCTCTCGTGTTGTCCTGTCTGTTTTTTTCTTTTTCCTCGTGCCCTTGGTTTTTCGCTCATTCTTGTTCTCTCTATCTCTCTCTGTCTAAATGTATGTGTGTGTATGTGTTTTAATGGGTGTGTGTTATTTACCTTTGAAGTGACTCCTTCCTGTTTTTTAACCGCCTCCCAGTAAGTCACTCACCTGTAAGCATTTAGTAATGAACTCACCTGCAACACATCAGTGGCTCTGGAAGCAGATTATTTAAGGGTGAAGCACAGACTTGGTCATTGCCACGTTGCTACATAAGCCAGGTAACATGCTTGGCCTCAGTCTGCTCTGTCTGTCTGTTCATCTTGCCCTGGGTTAATCACTCTTTCTGTCCACACCTCTTCACAAATCCAGAGACCTGTAAGCCAAGATAGCAGTGAAAACTTGTGAAAACATTCCAGTGTGGGTCCAGTGTGGGTCCGTCCTTCTGTCCGCTCTTAACAATCAAGTCAAGTCCCCCATTGAAAAGAGGCGCATCATAGATAAGTTGCTCTCATTGGTACAGACTGGCTCTGACGCTGAACGACTGCAGTCCATGTTAGACTGGGATTGCTTGGAATCAGGCTGCCTCCCACCAAGTGACCTGTGGAATTACCTTGCATCTGAAAGTGGTCATCCAGAGGTTGATGGGGGACTGCACACTCAACATCTGGGTGATCAGTTGGTTGCAACAACTACTTGCAATCAGTTGCAGATTATTAAAAAAAAATCCATCTGTCTGTCTGGGGTGGCTGTAGCTCAGGAGGTAGAGCAGGTAGTCTACTAATCAGAAGGTTGGTGGTTTGATCTCTGGCTGCTCCTGTCTGCATGCCAAATATCCTTGAGTAAAAAATGCATCTGTGTATGAATATTACATAGAAAGCAAAAACCTTAGAAAAAAACTGCTTTGGTGAATGAAACAAGTTGTATAAAGTGTTTCGAGTGCTCAGTGTAGAAATGCTCTGTATAAGAACCACTGAATATTTGACTTTTAGCTCCGCATCTTAAGGAGAGTCAAATATTCAGTTTTGACTTGATATCAGTATTTTATGTACACACTCTGGAATCATTGCTAGAATGTGAAATTCAAGGTTGTTGCCAGAGCAAGATATGTAGCTTTGAAGAGCTCCACTGTGTGTAAACAGCAAGTATGCAATACCAGGCTCTAGGTTGGTACCTATTTCAAATCTGTGCATACAATATATCAGCATATTAAATTCAAACGCACATAATGCACATGCTCAGAGAAGAGGGAAACAAGAGTTGCTCGCAAATAAAAGGGAACCTTAATTTATTTGAATAACTGTTTCAGAACTTTTTCAATATCAAATCAAGTGAAGAGGCCCTCATGCAATCTTATACAGAGTTCTATGAAACAGTCAATGAAAGGCAGCATGGCAGGGCTAAATTTATCTATAGCTGTTATTTGTGTGCCCGTGGACTCGTGCATCTAATGGACAAAAAAAGAAGTCTGAGCGAAAGCTGCAATGGCACGCAGTGACTCAGTCCATTGCCAGCAAGTAGCCACAACAATGGAAAATGGGGCAGATCAAGGTTGCCAGTAATTACACCTATCTGCGGGCTTAATTAGGTCACCCTTAAGTGAGCATTGTGTGATAGTATGCGTTCATAATGGCCATGAGTGAATGTGTGTGTGTGAAAACTATCTCCCAACAGACCACGGGGTCATATCCATGAATCACAGGATCAGAGTGAATGTACAGTGGGGGTGCTGAAAAGTGCCTCTCTGTACGGCCAAGGGCAAATTTAGGAAAGCATACACAATGAGACTGCTTTCACGCACACAATTAGTTATGAGTCAACAGCTGTTTTTCATCGTTTTGTGGTGCATATGATAGAACACTGAGGACTAAGGTTTTTTTTTTTGTAACATGCAAGTTTATATTTTAAATTTCTGGTGATTGTCTCTTTGGTGGTCTCTGATTGCATTACCTCAATAGCTGAGCGTGATTACAGTAAAAAAGTTGACTTAAACCAAAGACTGTGTTCCTGTCTTCTTTTTTTTCACGTGCAAAAATGGATTTTAAAATGCATAACACGTGTACTTGTAGAACTGGTATTGTTTAGAAGATGTATTCTGTACAATATAGTTTGTTTCCAACATCTTTTTATGTAAGTCAGGTCATGTTTGAAGGCTAAACATGACAGTCTTGTCTTTTAGGGTGGAGATAGAAGAATTTCGCGCCCAGCTTCTTTACTTTTTTTAGATGCTGTCATCACACAGGTATTGTTTGAGCTACTCATTTAATCATACTGAAATTATTCCAAGGTGACATTACTGAATGCATTCCACATGCTGTTTTTTTTTTTTTTTTTACCTCTATAGCTTCCATTTTTCATAGTCATTTTAAACTGTCAACCTTTTTTCCTGTGCTATATCTCTGTGATGCTGTGTCCTTGTACCCACTTCGTAAGAGCACCATTATTACCGTGCACGGCTGTTTGCTGAAAAAAAAAGAAAACAAGACAGAAAAGCTAATGATGTTGGCTTGAGCTCAGAGCTAATTAAAATTCTATAAATATGGTGGAGGTAGGTGGCGTGATGGATGTAGTGTGTCAGAAGTCCGGTGAGCAGGGAGGTGCGTGGAGATGTCCGGACGATCAATACTGGCATAGTAAATGCATGACACTGCATATGCATTTAATGAACCAACAGTTTTATCTGTTAATTACACGCCAGGACTCACCTTCGCATTCCTCACACTGTGCTAAACCTTCCTGGCTGTCCAGATAATGGCCCGCTATTTCACACAACAAATCTGCAAATGGTGGGAGCACTCCTCTATTTTTACCCTCTCACTTTATCTCTTCCTCTCCTGCTTGCACTTTCATTTATTGCAGGTAATTCTCCATGCAACACACTTTATGCTGTATTTGTAAATGTAATGCATTTCTTCTTTTGTCCTTCAACCAAATAGTTTAGAGTAGCATCTGCATTCATCCCGCAAGCATTATATGGCTGAAAATGCCAGTCGTTTTTCACTGTGCTGGGGAAATTATGTAGGCAGACAGGAGTGTAGGTAAGCTGGGCAAACAATCAGTTGATATAAAGGAAATGAAATTCTCATGTTACAGCCAACACATAACTGAAGCAAAACTTAAAAAAAGAATAACCTGATGTGCACTTTATTTATAGGTATTAAAACTCACATGAAATAATATCTCAGTGGCTTACCTCTCTCTACCACAACAAGATGTTTGCTTCTCCACCCATGCTTATATTGCACCAGCCTAATTCTTCTATTTTGAGAATAACATTTCAGCTTCTAGGGTTACAATCCTATAGCTGATGTTTGGTCCAATATGACAAACTAACACAATGGTGAATTATTTTGGGATTTAAGTTTTAAATAACATGTTATTAGCAGGAGTTTACCTTTTGCTTTGTTCCTGATGATACTTGAAGAGAAAAGCATTGTGCAGCAGTCGGACACTGAATGTGTTGCGAAAAAACAACATGAAATTACAAATGTGTTGTGTAACATACGTACACGCAAAAAATTGCTACTCAAAAAACACACTGCAAAAAGAAATTTACGTTGAGTGAGTTGATGAGCTGGTTCGGATGTTTCTAAAGAAGAATAGGAGAAAACTGAGATTCTGGGTTCATCCACCTCATTCTCAAGAGAAAGCAGAGCAGGGAGAATTTCATGGTTGAAGGAGTTGAAGCTGTATCACGACTGCTTTCATACACATTTCAGAATGTCGGCGGGGCAGTTTGAGCTCTTGTTGACAGAGTTCGGTCCACATCTGAGGAGGCAGAAGAAAAAGTAGAGAGCTGAAAGTATAGTATATTTAGTATCCATGCAATTTTTGAATTCTGAGAGCAATTTTTGCCAAATGCAGCCATCTGATTGGTTAGATCTGTTTATTCTCATGCAAAAAAAGAAAAAAAGAAAAAAAGAAAAATCAAGCTTAAGCCACAAAGAATAAATAAATACTGGAAATTAATGCAGTAAAATTACATGGTCCGTGTGGACAGCTGCATTATGAATGGGTGAGTTTGAAAAATACTTTTAACATTCGCACAAATTTTATGTAAAATGTACTATAGTAATCAGTGAAGATCTAAACAATTTCTAGCATCCAACCTCATACAGAAGATGGGACACAAATAATAATAATGACAGTAAAAATTAGGGGTGGGGGAAAAAATCGATACTGTGTAGTATCGTGATATTTTGTTTGCTAATAATGTATCGATACAGGGACAGCAGAAATTGATATTTTGTTACAAAAAAAGTTCTGTGTGGGTCCACACCACTGACTTCAGAGCATGTTGATCCTTTTTCTGAGCAAGAATCCTGACATTCCTTCACTGTCCAAATGTGTTTAACTTTTTTTTGGCAGCAATAAACATGACAGTTTACTTATTTTAATTTAAGACATGTTTTATTTTAATTAAGTTCAAAACTTTTTTATTTAATGTAAATTTATATTTTGTTTTAATTTACTTTCAAATTATTCAGTTGCTGAATGGGCTGCATAGTTTTCATAAATTGCATAGTTCAGAATAGCTATAATTGTACCAGATGGTTGCATTCAGTTAAGTTGGACTAGACTGTAATACAAACCGTTCAGTTTGTCAACAATAAAACTGACTGAAATGAGAGAAAGACTGAGTGCGAGACTTTGATATTAGATAAAATGAATATTGATAAAGTTTACTTTTATGTACAGAATCTGAATATCGCAAAATATTAAAAAAAAAATTGCAATAATATCGTATCGTGCGTTAAGTATTGTGATGATATCGTATCGTGGGATGTATGGTGATTCCCACCTCTAGTAAAAATGGTGTCTTGATAATTGTTGGGATTGTTCCAAAAACAATAATCCGACTATATGTTGTATGGATAAATTGTTCCTATTAATAACAATAATAATACATCTGATTCCCTGATTATTATATACCTTCCCAATTCAAGTGAATGAGAGGACTAATTAACCAAAAGAGAGGCAGAATAAATTTTAATGAAAATGAGTTGACAAATTTTCCACTATATAGCTGTCACGTTACCACCAAATCAGAAATAAGAAAATTTATCTTCCTTCTATTGAGGTTTTCCTCAAAGCCGAAAATATATACTTTTGCTTCTGGAGGTGTTTGAGTCAGAGGAATGCTTTCTATTTATCCAGTATAGTCCCATTATATTTTCTCAGTGACTTGTGTAATCACATTTTGACACACATACATGCACAAAACAACACAAAACAGTTAAAGTTAAAGTTATACATAACTCAATTTTCATTTGCTTGCACAATATGTATGATATTTTTTCACATTTCTTCAACTAGAAAATGTACAAAAGAGAGCACTGGGGCATTAATTCAGTTAGGTGGTGTAGCTAAAGAGCCAGGATATAGTGCTGTTGATAACTTACTTTTGTTACTGCAATTCTTTCAACATATCTGCCTTGTCTACCCAGCTCACATTATCAGAGAAGCATCTTGACAGCTGCCAGTATTCCCTCATGTATGACATAAAAGCTTTTTTCTCCCTCTATCTTTTTTTTAATACACCAGCCCATAGTGGGTTGCAGCAGAATCTTAATAAGACTAGATAAAGACATTTTTCATTTATTATTGAAAGTGTGCTGGTATTAAAATTGGTTACCCACAATCCTGAGTGGAGATGAACATTAAAAATGGGGAAGAATTCAACTGAATGAATGTTTTTGTATTGTTGCGTTTTTATTCCATGTAACTTGATGTTTATTCACATGCACATCATCTGTATTTTAAACACATATTATATAAAATACACTATTTGAATGTGTTTAATGTGGAAGTTGTATATTTTCATACAAGAATGAAAAAAATATGAGTTGAATTCAATCAGAACTCTGTCTTTAGCAGCCTTTTGTGCTGGAAAAGTTTGTTCAGAACTTTCAAAATTTGCAGACTTTCTAAATCATCTCTCTTCTGTCTCTGTCTCTCACACACACAGTGCGACCTCTAGGCCATGAGGTCAGAGCCTCTTGAAGCTGCCTCTATAAAGCTCTCCAGCTCTCTTCCTGTAAGTGCAGTTTCTGTTTATTTTTAACTTTGGCAGCTGTATCTTGTCTTTCCTTTCGCCCTTTTTTGTAACTCAGACATGTTTTCAGATAAGCTCAGATGGAGGAGGCAAAGCAAACATTCCTCAGCTTCATCCACTCCTCCCCCAAAAGAGCAAGGAAAAAAAGAAATCCTGTTAAAATTTAACAGCCTTGTGTTTCACTGTGCTGCTGCGAGTGGTAATAGTGCAGGCATTTACAAGCCAAGCATTAGACTACCAATATATTCACACAATGTGGGTCACTCTTCTTTGCTTAACTAGACCCATGAGTCAGGAAATGCGACCAACAGATGGCTCACTACCTCTGATAATCAAGTAAATCCAGTAAAATGACTACTGACCAGCACTCAACAGTAACACCCCCCTCTACAAAATAAATAATTAATTAAAGTTTATTCTAAACCTTTCCTACTATAATTAAGCATTGCAGATTATATGTCATGTTGTGGTTTGCATAATGTTTTTAGAATAATTGGGAGCCTCTGGGGCTGAAAACTTAACCCCAAGGTGCCAAAATGTGCAATCTACTTCATGGCCACCATATGGGTGCAAAAGCTAACTTGTAAAAGATAACGGCTTTAAAACTGTCTTACCAATGCCTGCTGCTAGTTGTTCGTGCATTTTAGTGACTCATTAAAATTTATTCTCAGTCAAAACTTCACCAACTAATGGCTGGCTTCACAGCTTTGAATGGTAAATGGACTGGTACTTATATGGCGTCCCTCTACTTAGTTGAGCACTCAAAGCGCTTTCTACTGCAAGCCTCATTCACCCAATCACACGCACACATTAATACGGTGCTTTCATCGATGCCTAGCACTTTCTAACATTTGCACACACACTCACACTCTGATGGATGCATCGGGGGCAACTCAGGGTTCAGTGTCTTGTCCAAGGATACTTCGGCATGTGGACTGGAGGAGTCAGGGATCAGTCCACTGATTTTCCGGTAGGTAGTCGACCTGCTCTACTATCTTAGATACATGGACCCTTTGTGGCTAATAACATATTCTATATAGAGCACTGTGCAGAGGTCATTTCTTTATGTTTTTCTTCCACGGAAGCAAATTTTCTTATTTTTGTGTCCAATTGTTGTATATAACCATGATTACAGGAATATTTCTTTGCTTGTTAACTTAATTCTAGCATAAACAAGTAACTTAACCAAATTAATGAAACACACAACTTAGTTTAAAAAAAAGAAAGAACCTGTTTTAAAATGTATCCTTAGGCACTGTGCTAGTAGCCTTTTCCTACCAAATCATCATATTAAGTGCATATAATTTATTCCAATTTTGTTGGTTAAATCCAGTAGAAATCATTGGCTGAAAAAAAAGTGACATTTCGCTATGATTTCTAAGTGTAGACAGATTTTGATCCACTGTACATCTGATCTTATTTTTCAGCATGACAATAAACCCAAACACGGTGCCAGTGCAGTAAAAGGATACCTGGTTAGAATTACGCACAGTGGAATACTAGCAGTCATAATGAGCCTCCCCAGAGCCCAGGTGTCAATATTATTGAAGCAGTGTGGGATCATTTTGACAGAGAATGGAAAGAAGAGCTGTGAATGTCTTTCAAGACACTCGCAGAACTATTCTTGAAAATAATTTAAAGAAATTACAAGAATGCTTGACTAAGAGAGTTTGTGCTGTGAAGAATCAACGTTGACAGTATATACAAGTCAATATATAGTACATATAGTAAGTAATAATAGCACTGTACAGACCATGCATTTTATTGCATTTTATTTGCCTAATTATACGACTGCAACCCAGCAAATAATTGAGTTTTACCTCATGCTGATATGTGTCAACAGCTTTATTATTATTAAGCTGCAATAAGTCAAAGTGAAGTCCAACATTTACAGTGGGGGGAATCATTATTTGATCACCTGCTGAATTTGTAAGTTTGCGCACTTAGATGGAATTCCGTCTCCCACAGACTGGCTGTGTGCCTATGTGACAAGCAGATTACAATCAATCAGTTTAAAATACTCCTTATCTCAGCTCATTATGTGTATAAAGCACATCTGTCCACGAATTAAATTTCTCAAAAATAAAGAAATATAAAATGGCCATATTATCCACTTCTGAACATGCAGAATCACACTGCAGTGCAGAAATCGGCCGCTATCAATTGGTGAACTCCCCCCCCTCCCCATAAAACTAGAGATTCAGTCAAAAACAAGCCAAAATTGCTCTGGTCGGCAGGGTACAACCCAGCAGGCAGGCCCTTCAACAAAAAGCAGGACCATACAGCATTTCCTCCACGATGAAGGATTCTGCCTCACAGGCAGGGAAATATTTCTGCATCTCTCTGATCAGCAGATTGTTCGTCATACCAAGTGATTTTTTTTCTCTTACAGTTTAAGTCACAGTTCCACTTTCAAGAAAGGTTTGGACACAGGAAGTGGTTCTGCTTCAGCCAGTGTCTCGACATCCCGTTTCTGCCTCACACACACAATCTTGCTTAACATGGCAGCCAGTGGAGTTGATAACGGATACAGCAGGCGATCTGCAGAAATAAGAAAGCCATGAGCAATTAGGAGAGGTGCCAAAGAAGGCTTGCAGCACTCTATTATGCGTGAGTGTGGTCCAAATTAAAATCTAATTTAAGGTGGCACCAAGATAAAAAAGTGTGTTTCATTTCTTCAATTTGAACAACTATTCCATTCCATTAGACATGTAATTTCTGCTCATCAGACACTGGGTGAAATTGGTGCCCCAAAGGAGAGCTTTTTTCATTTAAAGTAATTAGTCCTGGAGAAAAGGGATGAGCAAGCATGCATGCGTGCATGTCTGTAAATGTGGGTACATTTAGGAAGATACAGAGAGAGTAAGAGAAGTAAGGCAGGAGGAAGGAAGGAGTTTGGAGTATTGATTGAGGTGTATTATATTTGAAAATCCAGTGAAGGCACAAACTGTTGATGTTTTATATGACCTTTCTGTTCAAAGAATTTTCTTTAGCTAACCAGATGATGAAACCTTTGTAATGCACATTTCCCTTTCTTTGTGTGAGTGTGTGTCTGAGAGAGAGAGGGAGAGACTCTGCACCCCTGAACTGCCTTTATTGCTTGACATTATAATCTCTCACGATTATGCCTAATGAAACTTTTGGATGACACTGTACTGTCTGTTCTTACAATACCGACACATAGATAAATGATACTAGATTACAGAGCCAAAGGAGTAATGTCCTCAGAGTTTGCTGCATGTTTATCTGAGCCCTGCTGAGATGACCTAACTGCTGCCTACCCACTTACAAAGCTTATTAAGCTGACTCACCATGTGGATGTCCACACTCATGCCCATTTACCAGCATCCAGAGGCTATCCAGGCAGGGTGACCATAGTGGGTGGTAGTGTGCTGATTTTCTTCAGTCCACTCAACCCACCATCCCTGAATCTGATTGAAATGATTGTGCACTACCCGGTATGAGGCTTCATTGATCAGGCCTTGTGACTCATGATCCTAACAGGAAACGAGCTAAAACTAGTTTAAAGCACAAAGCAGAGCTAATAGTCTGGCCAAAGAAAAGTGTTTATCAGAGATCACCAGCTTGCACAACATTGGAGCGTATGCTTAAAATAGAAAAATGAACAGAAGCTCATCTACAGCGTGGTAGAATTCCCCTCGGTGTGATAGCAAAAAAGGAAGCCACTTTTGCAGTTCTACCTAAATAACCTGCAAAACAATAGAGAAAATAATTGCCCTATATGATACAGCAGAATAAAATATCTTATAATTTCAAATAGGCCCTCTAATCTGCCATTTCAAGGCAGATAAGACAGAACAGGGCCTGCAAATTCTGTTCCGATACCAGTATCAGTTAATTTAATTCTAAATTCAATAATATTCAATAATATCACCTTTGTTCTCTATTTCTGCTTCCATGTTTTTTTAAAAATAGAAATGTTTTGCAGTCCCAGGGAATCCCAGTGAAAAGCCAGTGCACATACACAAATAATTTTAACTAATAATGTTGTTGATGTTTGGTTTCTAAATTAAAGTAACCGTGTATCAAACATGGCAGGGGCACGTTGTCATTTTAAAGAAGCAAAAATACCATCGCTGCCTTCACCTTCTAGATAGAGAACTTGGAAGTTATCAGGACATTGGAGACATCTACCTAAGCTGGGGCTTTCCTTGGTCATGCCACATATGAAAAGGAGAGCTACATTGCAAACTCCAATCTGAACAGCAATGACTCTCCTACGAGTGAGTTGGCTGTGACTAAGGCTTGGTTGGAAAAACCTACTTAAAAGATGTGTTACCTTTGCTCTTGATAGGAAGGTAGTGACTGTTTTCTCCTCCTGTCACATGCCAGCGCGGACTGACCATAGCATAAGGAGAATCCTGTGCTATAATTGCCTGTAGTGTGTGTTTAGCTTTAGCTGTTAGTTGATTCCAGTCTCTATACAATTATAGTGAGAGCTTTGTTTGCGTTGCCAGCAATAAGTCAAAGTCAATAACTCTGCTGAGGGTCTCTGCCCTTTGTAACAGATTCTGTTCATAATATGTATTGAAAGATTTTTTAGGCACTGCCAGTGGGTGGCAAATAGATAATTGGGCTTTCTCATCTCTGGTTTTTGCAGATGATTTGGTTTGCTTGGCTTCATTGATAAATGACCTCCAGATGGCACTGGGTGGTATGAAGCGGCTTGGATGAAAATGAACACCTCTGTTCTCAACTAAAAGAGTCGGAGTGGCCGCTTTGGAACAGAAACGAGTTGCTGCCCCAAGAGGAGGAGTTAAGTGTCTCCGTCTTGTGAGGAGAAAGTGGAGGAGGAGATTGACAGATGGATTGGTTTAACATCTCCAGTAATGTGGACCCTGTACCAGTCAGTTGTGATGAAGAGAGAGTGAGGCTGTTGATTTAAAGATCCTACTCTTACCTATGGCCACGAGCTGTGAACTGTGACTGAAAGAAGGAGATTGCAGGTACAAGCGTCTGAAATCAGCTTCCTCCAGGCCGCAGAATTGAGCCAGAATTGGCTCCTTTCTTCCACATTAAAAGGAGCCAGTTGAAATGGTTGAGTATGTGACCAGGATGCCTCGCGGGTGCTTCTTAGTTGAGGGGTTTCAGCCATGTCCTAAGAGACCCTGGGGCAAACCCAGAACATGCTGGAGAGAACACATCTCTGGGCTGGCTGTGTGTTTATTTCAGTCATTTTATATTGAGGTCAAAATCACCCTGATTGGTTTCATCATTTAAATGCAAGATAAATAATGTTTAGTTGAAATTACTTGAAATCTAAGTGATATTAGAGCTAAATAATCGTAAATATAATGCAAAATAATAATGTGGGTTGTTCTATTACAGAAAAATCTAGATTTTAATTAATTTAAACTTTGCAATAATAACAGTAGCCTCTTTCTTTCTTTCTTTCTTTCTTTTTTAACATGGAATTAACTTCATAAATAATATTGCTTGAGAAGAAATACGTTTTCCTATTCTATTATTTCGTTATTATGATTGCTTCTTACAGTAAATTGTTTTTTTTTTTGACATTGGGGACCTCAGTTGGTAATACGTGGGTAGGATGACAGCTAAAGTTGCCTGTTTTCTGCATTCTTTTAGTCCTAAATGTTACATCTTCACTGAAAGGCATTCCACTCATTCTGTAGTGTTAACTGTTAGCAACAGCAGCTTCCCTTTATTGTGCAGTTTGCTGAGAAAGCTAGTTTCCCAAAGGCAGAGGAGAGACATGCTTGTATATACACATCCTCAAACATGATTACACTGAGTTATAGCCTAGCTTGCTTCCTGGGTATACGTTAATGCATGACAGTTCTGCTCTAAGTACATTTAGCTTTATTTTTAGACCTCTGTTTCTAAAGTTCAGATAAATATCAAGGCCCACACACATTCCCTTCTGAAAAAAGGGGGAAAGAAAGCAATGCCTCTGAAATAGTTTTTCCTCTCAAAATCTGTTGTTTGGCAAGGTCAAGCAGAATTTTTTAATTAACAACACATGGAAAGCTACAGCATTCAGTCAACCCACAAGTGAGGAATAAAACAGTTTTCTTCACAGAGTTTCACTCTAAGTGTGCTCCGTCTCTCGTGCCCTGCAGTAATTGTAGCAGAGCTATAGACGATCATGTGCTATTTACGTGACACGTGGCGTTATCAGCAGCTTCCTTTCACCTGCTACCAATGAGCTTCAGCAGGAAGCTCTAACACATGATAGGTTAATGTGTTCTCCCACATTTCCACTCCCCACTGTGCAGGCACCCAGATCATGCGCAGAAACTGTGCCTGCTTGCAAATACAGTCAAATGCTTCCACTTGAATGCACGAGAAGCTCGAGGTACCACTGAGAGGAATCGTGACATTTTAAATTAAAGTGCTTGAGGTCTAAAATATTCTCACTCAGTGACAGAAGACAAAATGCTATTAGGAGCTTTAATCAAAGAAGATTCTTGCATGCGACCGCAGTTTAAATTCTTATACTATCACCTATGTCTGATGACTGTAATGAAGCAGAAACCTTCCTGAAATGTTAGATCAACAAGCGCAGGAGAACGTTCCTGTCGTGTACTCTTGACTCTGTGATCGAAGGTGTAGCTAATCTGTCTTTGTAACCCTAAACGTTGATTCCAGTGTTAAGGAACGAAGAGAGTTGAATACCCAGCAACAGAACACAGTGTGCTCAAATAACCAACCCTGTCAGCAGTAGCTGCCCTGCCAGTTTGATTAAACTATGTACATGAACAGCTCTGCAACCCAGAGGTAACCCAAGGGCAAGGCGCTGTAGGGTGGGTGAAGGTTGTAGACTGCCGCCTTTTATCTGTGTTAGAAACAAACTACCGACCAAGGTGGACACAAGTGGTAAGATTTCAAGTGTAATTCTGTGGCATCACTAGCTGTGAGAGAATACCAGCTGGACTGTGAATGTCTTAGACCCACTGAGCTGCTGATGAATCTGCTCAGCTATCTCACCAGGAAGTGTTTATCTACCATGCCACACCCGCAGAACAAGATGTTCTCACAAATCCATCTTCTTCTCACCCATGTTAGTATTAAAGAGAACTCTCCGTGGAATCTCACATGATGCCTAAATCAGGCTGGGAGGCCTGACCTAGTTATGGCATCCCAGCATCACACAGCAGCAGCCAGCAACATCAGTAAAGCACGTCACCTCTCTCTTGCTTGAACAAAGTTCTTTCTGTTACCGTTGCGCCTTCTGTAGAGCTACAGAGAAAAACGCTGCAGAGAGACAGAAGAAGTTTTTGAAAAGAGTTAGTGTATCTGAAGAAAATTGTGCAAGTGTACACTGCACAGTGAGGCAGTCGAGACACTTCTTCAGTCCCCCCCCCCCTTTTTTTCCACAGTATATAATTATGGTAATTATAATAATGTTCTTGAAAACTGTTGGGAGAATAATAGTGTTCATTTACATAAATGGGAATGCTTTAAAGAGTTTAGGTCTCCAAGGTAAAAATTAGCAATTGTAGTGTTCTTTTCTAATCTGCAACTACTCCAGTATTTTTCCTTTTAACATTTTGAAATGTTTTCTGATGATCATGCCATACAGTTACATACAGGAAAAAAAAAGACTATTGTGTAATAAAAATATTTTTTAAAATGATCTGATTTGTCTTGCACCAGCTTCTAGTATAAAAAGGCTAATTTTTGTCTTGTTAGGCGTATAACACATGACCTTTGGTGAAATTAAGAAAACCTTTTATGATCAAGTACATAACTAAAGAAGGGAAAAGATATTGTGAAGTAAATCCAACGAAGCTGCTCAGAATGAGAAATGGGTAAGAACCGGCTCATTTATCAGCATTAAGTCTAATAAAGAGACGGAGAGAAGCAGTGCGAGTGGAGGGTCGGGGTGAGTGGGGCGATAGTGCGGGCTGAGTACACATCAGTAAGATAGAAGTATTTAAAAGAGACATCCGCACATAATGGATCTCTAATTTTATCTCTCTGTCATGACTTAGTGTGGAGATTATTAAAAAAAAAGACTGCGTTGTTGTATGACAGGATTTTCTTAAGGTCTTAAACATAAGATCATGCAACTCTAATTCATCACGCCAACACAGAGCTTTAGATTTTTTCATTCACACACACTCACATACAAGCACATATATAGCCTTTATTTCACATGAGCATGCACAGCTGTTCCCACAGGTTCCCACTGTTGCAAAACAAAAAACAATGATAGTGGCTGTGACAGCTTCATCAGTAGGTGGAGGGTGCTGGTGAGCTGATGAAGAGTGCGTAGGTGGATAATATGTAGTGTAGGGTAATTTCCAATAAACCAAGTTCAAAAAAGAAGAGTCTATGGCTGACGCGTGTTCCTGGTTTCCAAAAGAAATGCTTCCAGTTGCATTATGATTTGAAGACTGTTTATTTATTACAAACGGAAGATGTAACAATGAACTCCTTCCTAAAAAGCATGAAAGTTCCAAAAAATAGCAGTTATCCAGAACTAGCTGTGCACACGGTCAGAAAACTGTGAGACTCCTAACCTCTCTGTCCATGCTCCTCCCCTTCCCTCTCACACAGGGTTTCATGCTACTATTGCACTTACATAATTAAAGTGAGAGGTACCCCCTTTTAGGTTCCAATCCCAAAACAGTGACTTAAAATTACTTTATGTAAACACATATATTTTCACATTTATTAATCCTGAAAAGATGACTTATGTAATGAATCTATGAATTATAAACAAACATGAACTCAATCGTAAATAAAAATATAAAGCAGACGTCTGGCGCTTACATTACCGGCCCCTAATTGTTCTAATAATGTATTGCCTTAGAACAATTACCACATTTTTAACTTTACAAACTTATATGAACCATGTTAGACACATCCAATGTTTAAACACATGACAAAATATTATTTATAGACAAATGAATTGTCCAATACTTTGCCAATCAGCTTTGCAAAGTATATTAAGGCTGGTTTCTGTCCATTTCCAAAAGAACAGATGAAAAAGAATAAGAAAGAAAAGAAGGAAAGAGAGAAAGAAGGAAAGAGCCAGAGGTTGCTAGCACATGGCTCATCGTAGGGGCTTAGTCTTTACCACTAGCCCATTCAGATTCCACAAGCAGACAAATCTTGGTGATGGGTCTGTCCAAAACATTAGTCTTTGTCTTTATCCGTACTCGGCGAACGAGACCCTTCTTGTCTGGAACAGTTTTGATGATCTTTCCCATAATCCATGAGTTTCGTGGTGCACAGTCGTCCACAAGAAGAACGACATCTCCTTCTGCAAAGTTTCTTGATGCTGTGGCCCACCGCTGACGTTCCTGAAGTTGAGGTAGGTATTCTTTAGTCCATCTCTTCCAAAATAGATTGGACATATATTGCACCTGTTTCCATCTACGTCGTGAGTAGAGGTCATTCGGGTCAAACAATCCTGGAGGCAATGAAGGTTTTGTTTTCAACAACAAAAGATGATTAGGTGTCAGAGCCTCCAAATCATTTGGGTCGCTTGATGCCCTGGTGATTGGTCGGCTGTTGATGATCGACTCTGCCTCGCATAAGACTGTATGAAGGCATTCTTCTTCCAGAACTTGTTCTCTCACAGTAGAATTCAGCACTTTTCGTATTGATCTTATCAACCTCTCCCATGCTCCGCCATGATGTGAAGCAGTGGGAGGGTTAAATGTCCACTTAATTCCATGCTGTTGAAATAGATGCTGAAACGGTGAAGTGTTCCAGTCAGCGATTGCTTCCTTCAGCTCACGATTGGCAGCAACAAAATTTGTCCCATTATCTGAGCGAATCGCCTTCACTTGTCCTCTCCGTGCTATGAAGCGCCGGATTGCATTTATGCATGAATCTGTGTCTAATGATGAGGCCAGCTCTATGTGTACTGCACGAACCGCTAAACAAGTGAATATAACACCGTATCTTTTTAAGATGGTTCTTCCACGTCTTACTTCGAATGGGCCGAAGTAGTCTACACCAACCCTGGTGAAGGGTGGATCATCTGGCAACACTCGCTCTTGTGGAAGATCAGCCATCAGTTGTTTCCCAATTCTCCCATGCAAGTGACGACATGTCACACACTTTGCGATGATCTTTCTAATGGCTGTGTTGGCACTTGGGATCCAAAACTTCTGTCGCAATTCAGAGAGCATGTGATTGCGCCCTCCATGCCCAGTTTCTTCATGTATCTGTTGGAGGACTAAGTCAGAAATGTGAAAGTCTCTAGACAGGATAATAGGCTGCTTAGCGATTTCCGGCATAGCTGCCCAGCTCAATCTTCCACCAACTCTCAACAGATCTTCCTGTAGTACAGGGTTCAGTTTGTATAAGTGGCTATTGCGCTTCACACTTTGTCCCTTGTGAAGAGCTGAAACCTCTTCCGAGAATTTCTCCTTTTGGCAAAATCTGATTATATCGAGCTCTGCTTGATTCAGGTCTTCCACTGAAATTTGTGTAGGCTTAAAGCTTGTCCTGAAACTGTCAATCTGACTTTGCCTCAGCTGTCGATCATTGTCAAGGCTATTCTCCACACTGGTTACGCATAGCTCTTTACGTTTTTGACAGAGACTCCAAAGTAAGGCTTTAAGTTTCAGGAACCACGCCACCACTCTTTTCAACTTTGTCCATGATGAGAAGTAATTTATCAGTCTCTTGAATGGAGCAACATTTTCTTCCACCTCTATTTTGTTTACTGTGGCTCTCTTGATCTCAGGATCACCAGAAGTGATTTCCGAACAATTCAGTGCAGTGTTAGGCCAAAACTCTACTGGACTGCGAAGAAAATCTGGCCCAGACACCCACGTTCTGTTCTTCATAAATTCATCTACTCTTTGCCCTCTTGAGGCGCAGTCAGCAGGATTCTTGTCTGTGCTGATGTGTTTCCACTGTTCCACATCAGAGCCTTTCAGAATAGCTGCAACTCTGTTTGCCACAAACGTACGAAAACGCGTGGTCTCATTCCGGAGATACTGGAGCACCACCGTACTGTCTGTCCAAAAAACTGATTCTGCAAGGTTCAGTTGTAGCTCTCTTCTCAGGACACTATCCATCCTAATGGCTACTGTAGCAGCAGTCAATTCCAGGCGGGGTATGGTAGGAGGCCTGAGAGGCGCCACTCTGGACTTGCCCATCATAAATGCACATTGTGTCTCATTGCTCGTGTTACGCATGAGTAGGTAGCTGACTGAGCCATATGCATCCTCACTTGCGTCTGCAAAGTGATGTAGTTGTGCAAATACATCATTTCCAAAATCTTTGGGCTTGAAACATCTTGCAACTGAGAAGTGTTCCAAAGCAGGAAGGCTGGTTAACCAGTCAGTCCACCGCCTCTTTATGTGCTCAGGTAAGTCGTCATCCCACCCGATCTTCAATCTGCACAATTCCTGCAGGATAATCTTTGCTGGCAAGACTGCTGGCGCCAAAATGCCTAATGGGTCATACACTGATCCAATGACAGAAAGAAGTCCTCTTCTTGTGAATGGGCGATCCTTGATGTTGATCTTAAATCTGAATGTGTCTGACTCAACACACCAATTGAGACCAAGGGCCCTCTCAAGTGGAAGTTTGCCATGATCCAGGTCCAGGCTTTTCATTTCTGCTGCCAGTTCAGACTTTGGGATGGAGTCAAGCACCTTCCTTCGGTTGCTCACCCATTTGTTGAGACGGAAGCCTCCGTTGGCACAGATTTTCATTAGATCTTGACACATTGATATAGCTGCCTCCTCCGTAGCGACAGACTTGAGACAGTCATCAACGTAAAAGTTCTGCAATACTGTTTGAACAACTTCAGCTCTGAACTGCCTACTCTGGTCTTCAGCACACTTCCTCAAAGCGAAATTGGCACAACTGGGTGAGGATGTGGCCCCAAACAAATGCACAGTCATCTTGTGCTCAGTCAAAGCTTGATTGCAGTCGCCACCTGTCCACCAGAGGAACCTAAGTAAGTCAGAGTCACCGTCAGGCACCTTCACCTGGTGAAACATTGCTTCAACGTCTGCCATAATTGCAACAGGTTCCTGTCTAAATCGTATGACAACACCAATGAGACTGCTGGTCAAATCTGGACCCTGAAGAAGTTGATCATTCAGGGATGTGCCCTGATAGGACGCTGCACAGTCGAACACAACTCTTAATTTCTGTTTCACAGGGTGGTACACGGCGTGATGGGGTATATACCACACTTTTCCTTCTTTGTGCGCCAGTTCACCATTTGACAGTTGTACTGCATAGCCCTTTTTAAGAAGGTCTTCCATGAAGTCTGTGTACTCTTGTCGGAAGCAGTCATTCCTGAGAAATTTAAGCCTCAAGTTACGTGCTCGTTGTTCAGCGACTGAGCGATTATTTGGCATGTTGACCAATCTGTTCTTCAGAGGTAGACATATTGTATAGTGGCCATCCATCAGTTTTGCAGATTCCATGGCCATGTCCATAAACTGATGGTCCTCTCTTGACATTTCCACTTCATCATGTTTTCCTCCCTCTGGAAAATCCACCATGAACTGTTGAAGCCACAGGTTCTCTAAACGGCTCACTGATATGCGGTTTGCATTAGCCTTGGCTGGGTTTCTCTTGTCTGCATGACAGCCAGTTTCTCTCAAAGGTCCATTCACAGTCCAACCTAGCTTGGTTCTTACAGCATACGGTCCATTACCTACACTGCTTACAACCTCCCATGGCTCCATTGCTTTAGGTACATTTGCTCCGATAAGCAATCCAATGTCAGTCTCAATTCGAGGCAGTTTTACTTCTTTAAGGTAAGGCCACTTTTCGAGATCCTTCTGTAGGGGTATGTTTTCTTTTCCTACAGGTATTGTCCTTTGTGTGAAGACATCTGGCAGATCAATAAAGTCGTCACCAGATAAACTACTGACCTCCAAGCCTGACACTACATGAGTACAGACAGGTTTCTCTTTATTCATAGTTTTCAGTAGTATGTCAGTTTTCCTTCCAGTGATCTTCAATTTGTCCATTAATGTCTCTGTACAGAATGTGGCAGAGCTTCCTGGGTCCAAGAAGGCGTAAGTCTGCACTACTACACTTCCCTTTTTGGCTTTGACCTGTACAGGAACTATTGCAAGTGTGCAGTCATCTTCCCCGGCCCCAGTTGGCCCACAATCCTCAGACTCTGCACAGACAAAGGCACTTAAGATTGTTTGACTTTCACTGTTCTTAGTTTTCTTCTCTGTGTCAGCGTCTGTGTCCCTTTTCTTGATATGCAACAATGTATGATGAGCAAGAGAACATACCTCACAGCTCACCTTTCTCTTACAAAGTTTGCTCATGTGACCTTGCTTCAAACAGCTAAAACACAGTCCTTTGCCTTTCAAAAATTCCAACTTTTCGTTGTGTGGCTTGCCCTTAAACTTACCACACAGGTCTATGATGTGCCCACCGTTACAGAACAGACATGCCTGTGGAGTGGGTTTCACATAATTTGTGTTTTCCATTGGCTTTGTGTCTTTCTCCTGAATGTCCAATGGTATGGCACTGGTGGTGAATGACTTCTTCATTACAACCCTTTTCTGATCCTTGTTACTGTTTTGTTTAATGGTGAATGGTTTAGCAGTGGTGCTATCCTTTATGTCACCAAAAACAGGGTGAAGTGCAATTTTGGCTTGTTTATTAATAAACTCCACCAAATCCTTGAACTTGACTCTTCTGTCGCCTCGCTCTTGCATACCACACACAACAGATCTCCACCTTTCACGTAACTTGTATGGAAGTTTTGCTACAATGGCTTTCAAGCTTGCGACGTTATCAAGTTCCTCCATGTAACTCACTTCAGCCATGGTGTTACAGCAAGCTGTCAGAAAGAGTGAAAACGCATTTAAAGCTTCTGCATCTTCTGGCTTGATAGGTGCCCAGTTTGAGACCTTGTTCATGTAGGCTACAGCAACTTTGTAGTCATTTCCAAAATGCTCTTTAAGGAGCTGTTTAGCCTTGTGATAGCCTACATCTGGCTTCATATGAAGGCAGCTCTTTATTAGCTCTTTCGGCTGTCCATTAGTGAACTGCTCTAAGAAGTAGAGGCGATCCTTAGGACTTTCAGTGCGAGACTCTACTCCGTGCTCAAAGGCGCTTACAAATGTATTGTAATCTAGAGGATCACCACTGAAGGTAGGGATGTCTAAAGGTGGCAATGTCATCATTTTTTGTTGTTTCACCATCAGCTCCGTTATATTATTCTGACGTGTCATAACAGTACAGAGTGTTTCAACTGCTTGCTCATCTGCTACAAAATCCACTCTAGACTGCTGCGTACCAATAGGGTGATTTTGTAAAGGCATGAATTCCCCATATCCATTTTCTGTGTTGGTGACTGGAGTTTGACTTACAGGTAATGGCATGAATCCAGAATCAATAGTCGTTGGGTATGCAGGACTCACATGTGACGAGCGCTCATTTTCAAAATTCTCTAATACCTTTAATTTAGCATCAGAGGCAGCAATAGCAGTTTGCAGATCTAGCTGCTCTCTTTTTGCTTTCAACTCAGTTTCCTGTCGTTCAAGCTCTTGTTTTTGTTTGAGAGCAGTTGCTTGTGCAAGCAATGTGGCTCTCTCCATTTCAGCTTTGAGGCGTACTGAGGAAGCAGTGGACACTTGGCTCCCAACGGCTGACCTGCGCCTCCTGCTTTTACTGCTTAATGCAGCGGACATCACAGAAACACTGTCGGAAGGCTGGATGTCTGCATCACACTGTCTAGCTTGTTCTGTGCGCTCCTCAGCTGCTTTAACCCACGTTTCCACATGTTGCATAAATCCACGAATACGACTAGCATTAGGTTCATACCAAGAACTTTGGTCCTTTTCAAATTCTTCCTCATGCATTAATACTCTCAAACTATCATTTATCTTACGCAGTTCTCCAAATGAATCTTGGTAGTCTAAACGCAATTTCTGCTTAACAGCATTCACGTTAGCATCATCTTCCATTAGCCGTTCGAGCTGATTAGCTTGGCTACTTAGGTGGCCTAGCTTAGCCTTTCTAGACTGGGTCAACCTGTGCAGCTTTTCCTCGACAGCCTTTTCTGTCATTTTTGATTCTCTTTTTCCACACACTGGTTCTTCATCACTCTCATGCATTATGACAAATTTCCACAGTAGCAAAGCTTGTTTTCATTGCTTACCGTGATTCTTCCTCCAAGTAGGCTATTGCCTTCAATCCACAGTGCACGGCGTTGCTAAACATGATCCTTTTCAGTATTCCTTTTCCCAAAAAAGGAGCAAGAAGGTTTTCTGACTAAATGTAGGGTAATTTCCAATAAACCAAGTTCAAAAAAGAAGAGTCTATGGCTGACGCGTGTTCCTGGTTTCCAAAAGAAATGCTTCCAGTTGCATTATGATTTGAAGACTGTTTATTTATTACAAACGGAAGATGTAACAATGAACTCCTTCCTAAAAAGCATGAAAGTTCCAAAAAATAGCAGTTATCCAGAACTAGCTGTGCACACGGTCAGAAAACCGTGAGACTCCTAACCTCTCTGTCCATGCTCCTCCCCTTCCCTCTCACACAGGGTTTCATGCTACTATTGCACTTACATAATTAAAGTGAGAGGTACCCCCTTTTAGGTTCCAATCCCAAAACAGTGACTTAAAATTACTTTATGTAAACACATATATTTTCACATTTATTAATCCTGAAAAGATGACTTATGTAATGAATCTATGAATTATAAACAAACATGAACTCAATCGTAAATAAAAATATAAAGCAGACGTCTGGCGCTTACATGTAGTCTACATTGACGCTTACCACGGTAACACTTATTAGCACTGCTGGTGGTATAAAATTGTCTAAGTCTAATTAAAGGCAGCATAAGATTACTGCTATTTATGTTCAACTAGTCTAAATTCTTGCCTGTGCCATACTATTATTTGGTACCTCACAACTGCTCATTAGCTCTTGAAGAATCTTGCTAAAGAGTGCTTTATAGATCAGTTGTTTACTTTCATAGAAAGGAAATGCTCAAAGATATTAAGAGAATGCTTAAATGAAATATATATATATCTTCTCTGTTACTTCCCACCTCTTGCCCCTTGTAAGGACTTCATTGCCCCCTACCTGTACAGCATGTTTGAGCACAAGGGTGTTCATAAGTGCAGTTGGCACTAGAGATGGACCGATCCGATATTACGTATCGTATCGGTCCGATACTGACCTAAATTACTGGATCGGATATTGGAGAGAAATCAAAAATGTAATCCGATCCGAAGTATCACAAAATCACCTCACAAAACGCGCTACTTGGCTTAACCCAGCTCGGCGCATCGGAGCAGTATGTGTCACGTGATAGAGCGTGACCTGTCGGCGGTCTCTTGGAGCATTTGGAGCCTCGCTACATACTTCCTAACCGCGGCATTTCATCTCGGCGAAAACTGTCCCAGAGAAGTAAAGCAAGTGTGTAAGTTCATCCCTGAATGTTTGCACAGTATTTCCACGTTAAGCTTAACAACTGATATATTGAGCCACAGCTGGACTGGCCATCGGAGTTCCATATTGAGGTGAAAAGGAAGCGATTTTGTCCCGTACTTCAGCACAACAACAGCAGCACGTTTAAGCTTGATAAGCTGTTGTTAGAATGTATTTAATATTACTTCCTAGTATCAGCTGAGGTTTGCTGGAGCCACGGCTGTAAAAGCTGCTGGTCATGACATTGGTTTGGATATGTGATGAGAGGGAAACATGAAGATGAAACCAGGAGATGTCCTTACTGAATCATCAGAGCTGAACAATGATGGAGAAACAGGTTTACCTTTTAGGTGACACGAATGAGTTGAAGGGAAGTTATGAACTGTTTCTGAGAGACAAATAACACCAGGATCCTTTTCTGTGTAGCTCAGTGATTCTTGAGATAAGGGACAAAACATGTCCGGCAGATAAAACCCAATTTTGTGGTTAAAAATATGCATACAAGTGTTAACCCAACTGCCTAAAAGACAAACCAAGGCAATTTTTATACAACAAAAGTATGATTTTGCATTTTTTTTTTACATATATATTTATTTTAAATGGTACAATACATTACCAGTACCTTAAAAATCCATTGTCCAGAAGCAGGTGTGATAATATTAAAATACAGAAAAAAAATTAAAAGTAATGTAAAATTAAACATCATGGCTCTCGTCACTATGTATTTAAGTCAATACCTTATATAATATCAAAATATGCAATTGAAAATTTATTTTTACATATTTTTTAAGTGATTAAAATCGTGTCCAGAGTTTTTGTCAACACCATCAGATTTTTTTAAAAGTACAAAAAAATCAGGAATTATTGTGGGTAGCTTACACTCTGAGGACCCCTTTACCACTTCCTGTTTCATACACATGCCATGAGGTCACTGCTGTGATAATTTTTTTTAATTTTAATTTCATTTATTGCACACCTTTCTGATAAAACTCTGCGTCACAACCATAGTGCGTCAACACCAAAGTCGATGTAATCCAAGATTTAATTATTTTTTTTTGTAAAAAGGCTTTTTTGTAAATGTGGCTTCTGTCAGAAAAACCTGTGTTATGAGAGAAAGTAGGGTATTTTGTCAACACCATCAGGATTTTTGTCTGACGGTGTTGACCCTTTTTCTAATGTTGTTGACAAATGCCAAAGTGTGCTATTCACCATTTATATTAAGTTATTTTTTACTAATATTTCAGATATATTACTTCCTGTGTATTTTACTGATATTTCTGCTTCACAGATGTGTCAAATATTATCAAATTTGTCTAATCTTGAATCTCATTGTTTATGTATACATTATTAATCCTGTAGGAAAATGCTTAGTACTCTGCATTTAACCCATTCACTCAGTGATGCAGTGGGCAGCTACAAATCCAGGATAGCCGCTGTTCGTTGGATTTGAACGCCCAACCTTCCGATCATGTGGCATCTACTGAGCTAGCTGTGCCCCGAGAGTTGGTCTTTAAGTGATGATGTATGTTTCCTGCTTCCGGGCCTAAACTACATGTGTTTATCAAGCCTGTTGTGCTGTTAAAATGTTTTAATGCTTTTTATCTTGTTCTATTACATCTGAACAAGCCCCTAAAAACAGTCAGCGATCACTGTCAGCCTAACCATTGGGAACCCTCACGTTAACTTTTATCAAGTGGAAAAAAGTTAGCATTCATCCTCCAGCTTCACTGTGTTTATATTATGCTAACATAGCTGTGTCGCTAGCGATCATGTAGCACATCACTATATACCAGTTAGCCCAACTTCAGTAACCTGACAATAGTCACTGCTGTTTAGTTTTCTGTCTCCATTTATGTTGGAAGTGGTAGCAGAGCTGGTATATCATGTTCAGGTGGAAACAAGCAATCTACCTTCTAACTCTGTTAAATTTCATATATTCTGTTTTCATGGATGCCTGGATGTTACACCTGGTAGAGCAGCCACACTGATCATTTTATTAAAGATGAAATAATTTAGACAGATTGTAACTCTCAGTGATGCCGCAGAGTTCCTTTGAGTTTGGGATCTGCAGCGGAGTTTGGACCTGGAAACGGCTAATGACATCAGACTTAAAGACCGGATAGCATCTCTATTACTTAATGCATAATTGTGTTGTGAATATTCATCCTTAATCTGTAAAAAAGCATAAGGTTCAAAAAATTATAGTAATTACAAAATGGTACATTTCAGGCTAGAATAGCAAAGGGGAACCTGTCAGTAGAGGAACAAAAGAGAAGGAACAGGGATGATCAAAAAAGAAGGAGAGAAAAAAATAACAGCCAGCCCAAGTTGAAGAAAGAGTTTCTCATAAAGGAAAGGGAAAGATGGAGAAATAGAGTGAAAAAGAGAAAAATAAAGAACATCAGTGATCTGAAGGAAAGAGAAAAAAGGCAGAAGAGAAGGTTTTGGAAGAAAGCACAGAGAGACAAAAGGAAAGAAAGTCCAGCAGGGTCTAAACACACAACCACAGAGTACTTTAGGAATCAAGGAGTAGTAGGTAGCTACTTGCTGGTGAACTGTTAAGGTGTAGAACTTGACATGTGCAAAAACAGAATTGTTATTATATGTCTTGTGATATTACAAAGGTTGCTAAGGTTTAATGGTCATTTTGAAAGAAATAATATCTTGTTTTCTACTAGTGTGTCACCACCGTCAGATTTGTGTCACCATCGTCAGCACCTTGTCAACTCCATAATATGGAGTTTTGGTTTATTTTTCTCTTTTGGAGAACCATATAGTTTCCTCCCTCATGATCTCCCAATAAAATACGTAATTTTCTCAATAAATGTGTAATTTCCATTCTGCTTAATATGATTGTTTCTTATAGAGATTAAATACAAGCTTCTGAAAATATGTATGACTGTAACTCTAATAATAAAAACCCAAAACAATCTTACTTTTAAATGTGGTATAATTACTTTGAAAACATATGTGCATAAACAATAGAATAGAGAAGCTGCTAATAGCCAAAATAGCTGAAACAACTTAATTTAAAATATATATTTTTGCATTTCTTTGTGTCTGACGGTGTTGACAAAAAACCTTGCTCTTCTCCAGCAAAAACATAAATTATTAAAAAATGTTACACCTGGGAGATTGTACCAAAACATGGTGAGACAGCCAAAACTTTGTGTAACAATTATATATAAATATGTTTTTGAAAAACCCAAAAATATATTTTAGAAAATTAAAACCTGTTTTGTGCCTAATCTCAGGAGTCACTAACCTGACAGCTGGTAACTGTGCAGGGGCGGGTCTAGCAAAGTTTTGCCAGGGGGGCCAGGTTGGACATTAACAGGGAAAGGGGGGCACAAAGAAATACTTTTCTTTGTTATGTCATTTAAAAACTTTGAATAAATAATTATCTGAATCTTACAACAAAAGTGGTCATCTGATTAAATGTATAGAAATCCATTATTGTATATAGTAAGGAATAAGTCATATATACACCTCAGTAAGCTATAGTACTATTTTCTTTGGGAAGGTACCATCTGTGTAGTCTGCAATTCTGTTGAAGAAAGATGTTGAATATATTTAATTATTGTAGAAAAATAATTCATTCCTGTGCATTTGTTTTACACTTGCATTAAATTAAAGTTGATTACATCGATTAAGCATCATGAGATGAGGGCGGGGGGTGGTTCCCTAATATTTTTGCTGGGAGTTGGCAACCCTATTAGATAGGTTGCTTAATATTTTCACTAAGTACTCTTTAAAATACCAGAAAAATACCAGAATAGGGGGAATGGTGTAGGTTTAAATTTAGTAGATTGATGGTAAATGGCCTGTATTTATATAGCGCTTTACTAGTCCCTAAGGACCCCAAAGCACTTTACATATCCAGTCATCCACACATTCACACACTGGTGATGGCAAGCTACATTGTAGCCACAGCCACCCAGGGGCGCACTGACAGAGGCGAGGCTGCCGGACACTGGCGCCACCGGGCCCTCTGACCACCACCAGTAGGCAACGGGTGAAGTGTCTTGCCCAAGGACACAACGACCGAGACTGTCCAAGCCGGGGCTCGAACCGGCAACCTTCCGATTACAAGGCGAACTCCCAACTCTTGAGCCACGATAATCAATCAGATTGATCAGTGTTGCTGAACTATAAAATGTTTTGGGTGCAGTGTATGTTTTGCATACAGGTATTCCAGAATAGCTTCAGTCTCTTGTTTTTTAAAACGTGATAATAAACTTATATAAATGCAGCAAGATATATATAAAAAACTGTTTTATTGATTACAAAATATCGAATTCATATCGGTATCGGCAGATATCCAAATTTATGATATCGGAATCGGTATCGGACATTAAAAAGTGGTATCGTGCCGTCTCGAGTTGGCACCAGGACACCCTAGGTCAGAGGCTGATGACTGATTTTGAAATCATATCTTCACATCTGTAGCTGTATGTCTTGGACACTCAGTGAAGAAAGGAAGTGAGCTGCCAGCTGATCATCACCTGGTTCTGAATTTAACACTGGAGCAACTCTTTATCCTTTCAAGGACACTTGAGGGAATATATAGATTTACTGAACCCGTCTGATTTGTGGTCTTGAAAAAAGCATCAACCGTATCACTCTGGTTGTCCTGTGGTAAGTGCCATGGGAGTATGGAGTACTGGGAATGCTGTTATTGGCTATTTAGTCCCCGTGCAACTGTAGTGAGAGCTTGGTCTACGCTGCCGGCAATAAGTCATACTTGTTCCCAGTTGGCATTGTATTCCCCCAGGACTGCCCTTTGATATCGATTGCGATAATAAATTTTATGGCCAGAATTTTTTTTATGCGCTTTGTATAGCTTGCATAAAAAAACTGCAAGACTTCACAGAAAATATTGCTATATACTTTTATTTGCTTAGCTATAGGAAAAGTCCAAAGAAAGGTCATAATCATGGAGAGAAAATCTGGAATAAAATAGAATACATTTGCTGAATTGTAGGCTCTTATGCTTGTTCAGATTGTTCAGTGGTCTTTCTTTGTTAACAGAAGCACTTTGTGTTGCCTAATTGAGATTTTTTCAAACTGCTGTCAAATAAGATTAATACATCAGTAATACCACATTATTCTGAAAACATTCAAATCTGCCCTTCCAGTTTTATTTTGCCATTAAACATTGGCTTTAGACAATGGCTTAAAAGCTTTAACAGATAACAACACATTTTCTCAGATATTCCACGATAGCAGTTATGGCCTGTTTATATCCAAAAACTGCAATCTCTGCACTCTTTGCAATCTGAACAAGTTTTTACCACTATAAAGTTACACAGTTACAGTGCAAACACTGCTGAGTTTGTTTGTTTGGGTGTTTTTTGCTATTAAAACAAATGAAATTCGTTGAAAAGTTTCTTTTTTTCAGTCAGGGAGTTATTTCAATCGCAGCGCCCAAATGAAAGTGTTTGAAAATTAATTCCCAGACTGAGACATGCATCTTCCCTCTCGTCTAATACCCAGATTAACATTTTTGACACTTGGCATTTTTTTTTCCTTATCAGCCCAAGACAGTGGGAGATAATTACATGCTCTATCACTCTATTGCCATTACAAAACATTTCTTCAGGTACTTCTGTCAATATAATTCATGTTGAAAACAATTAAAACTTTGCCTGTTTAGAACAAGTTACAGCATCATAGGTGTCAAAGCAGATGACTATATGACCCATTCCTGATTATGAAGAAACTTTCACTACAATAAAAAAATACTAAGTTTAAGTCATTTATTGTATATAACTAATATAAGTTAGGCAAAACACAAAGGCTGCCTTGAACACAAAAGCTAAACATACCTAGATTTTCATCCAGTGATATTCACATCTTCAGTAGAAACACTACCTTTTTTTCTTTTCTTTCTTTCTTTTTTTTTTTTTTTTTTTTTTTACCTCAGTACTGCCTTCTTTTGGGCTGAGTGACTGCTTAATGTTTTATTTATTTATTATTTTTGTTAAATTGTTAATTTTCTGTTTTCTTAGTGTATTCTATGACATTACTATGAAACGTGTAAACACCACGGATAAACACTGAAATATAACTTCATTGCTTTATTTATATAGTCATTTTGTATCAGTTTGTTGAAAGACTTTAAAGACTGACTTAAACCTAAAGCTACACTCGGACTCAGTATACTTACACACACTCACAAGTCACTTTGTTAGGTACGCCTATTCAACTGCTTGTTAATGCAAATGTCTAATCAGCCAAACACATGGCAGCAACTCAATGCATTTATGCATGTCAGCATAGTCAAGATGACCCACTGAAGTCCAAACCGAGCACCAGAATAGAGAAGAAAGGTGATTTGTGACTTTGAACATGGCATGGTTCTTGGTACCAGATGGGCTGGTACCTGATGTGAATATATTGTCTAATACATCTAATTAATTTGGAGCACTTTTTTAAAAGTGTTAAATGTGTTTACTTTGAACCTAGTTAAAAAAAAATCTGTCCTTCACATCTTTGTAATTGCCTGTCAATCCATAAAATAGGGTTTTGATTTCATTTATCAGAAATACATGGAACCATATTAAATAACACTTTACAGCTGTATGGAGTACTAAGCATGTTCAAGTATGCCAGCAACCACTGAAGCTCAGGAGTCTCTTGTTCTCACTTTTAATTAGCTCGCCTGTTACTTCGAATGGTAAAGATGTAAACCAACATTTGTCTACAAAACAGGCTGAAATCTTCCGGGCATGGATTCAGATTGTGAGCCGGGCAGGAGTAAACAAAAGTTGCTGCCATGGTCTTTAACTCTGTTTGGATGAAACCTGTTTTAATGCGTTATCCTTCCATTGTATATATTTAACACAGAGTAGACTAAAGCATCTGCTCTCAATCACAGCTTAGATTATTTTTTTATTTGTCCCACAATTATGGGTTTGGTGGTGTGCCCATTTTCAGTTAGTTTACCTTGAATGGTCAGAAGAGTTCTGCTGGCGGGGTGTGTGCACAGACAGCATAGATTGAGAATGATCTCTGCAAAAGAACAGCAGTTTAGTCTCTGCATAAACACAGGAGGCATTGAGGATGGATTTCTAGCTCACACACGATTGGGAAGCACCCAGATCCCAACTTTATATTTAGTAGGAGTAAAATCTGCGATGTTACCTCCCTCTGTTAAGAGTGCTGGATTGATTGAAATAAGAGTTGTATGACTTTCTATTTTACCGGTATAGCAAGATATCATTGTGATCAACACACAGGTCAGTTCTGTTAAAGCTAATAGTAGAAACAAAGCTCCTAAATTGCTAATGGCATGTGCACACACTACCAGACTGACTGAATGAAGTAATACAAAATTGCATATTTGGTCTACAAGCAAAATAACACTCTGGCTTCTCCACATTGCCACTGTGAACATCAGCGTATGAAGCTATTTACCTATGTTTAGCTTAAATGTGCCCTGCGGTTCCCCCTTGTTTCCTACACCAAAGCAGGACTTCTCTCTCAGGCATCTTTTTCTGTTTTTCTAAAAGATCTGCTGCATGAAAACCCCAAGGGTGCTTGAGGTCACAGAGTATTCAGAGATGCTAGAGGCATATTGGCCACCTCTCTACACACACAACACAAGTTTGAATCATTTACAGTATATCACAACTTGCCCATCTTAACATTTAGTCAAGCAGGAAATGAACTGGCCACAGCTGTCTGCACGCTTTATACTTGAGGTTTATTTACAAGGAAATGACTGGATGGATGTGTGAGCTGTTAGTGTTCAGGAGGAGACTGAAAACAAATGATTACCTATTGCAGCCTTCATCACTTCAAGTCATTTTCATTGCTTGAAATGTTAAATTACCTTCATTCCAAGCTCAACCGCAAACATTTTCAATTGCCTATCGTGCTGCATTCATGTTTCATGCCTAGTCCTTGGTTACTCTTATTATGTGAAATGGATGAATGATGCATTGAATTTACCATCAAGCTGAATGTAAATGTGATAAAACTACAGTCGAGTGCAAACCTTATTGAGAAAGACATAAAAAGAGGATACAAGATGGGTGATGCTGTCCATTAAAATAGTTTCTGTCCTCATACATTTTGAGTATAGGTTAATATAGCTGTTTTAAAAAGACTTAAAATTGTAAGTTTAGTTTTGAAGTCAAGCCATCTAGTGAGTGAAGTGAAATTTGATATTCAGCACTTTTGAAAATCTAAGCAGCAATGCACCTATGACTAAGAAATGGAAAACAAAAATATTCGTCCAAACCCCCTTCAGTCCAAGAACACATGCTGCTTTGGTATGGCAAAGCTATTAACATAAACATTGATAATGACTTCTCACTGAGGAACAGGGGCCCACAATATGTTTTCCACAAAAAGCTACACCATCCAATTATCTACAGATGTTAACTTCACATAATGCTGGTTCGCCACATCTGTTTGTTGGTGGGAGATCTCATTATAACAAGCATGTTTTAAGCGCCAGCACCAAGCACTGCTTGGCACATTTTATAGCAGCATGTTGAACATTTACAACAAACATTCCTGACTGCGGTAAAACTTTGTATGTTAGATTAAACGACTTCCAACAGTCAGTAAAATTCTCCTTGTCATCAAGACGATGATTTCGATGTCAACCTTTGTTTCACGTTGCAAATTCAAATTGCCAATGTGATTTGCTATGCAGTACTTTACCTTATAAGATACAACTTGTCTGTGAAAAGATGCAAGCCAAGTACTCTGCAAGTGACAAATTGAAACTGTAAATAAACTAGGGATGAAAACAGACATGTTCTTGGTTCCAGGATGGATATGAACTACAGGAAGATGTTTATAAGTGATGTTTTAGAAACAGCCAAAAACCCACTCCATACTCTGGCTCATAGGCTGAAAAAATACATGCAAAAAGCTGGGGCCTAGAAAATAAAAGAAGAAACATCTTGGGTGAACTCCCAGCTGCAAGGGGGAAAAAAGGGCAGAAAATAAAAAGGCCAGAGCTGAGATTGACCAATTTTTGGAATGACACCTTTGAGAGAAATGCAGAAACTATGTGAAGTGGATGAATTTGCAGGAAGACAAACATCCAACAGTGAGTATCAGAAAGCAGGACAGAACTGGGAAACTCCTACTGACTTATAACATTTAGAGCACTATATTATAATCATGGTAAAAATAAGATTTTACATATCAGGACATAATGAAACATCATCTGGTTCTGGCTCAGGGGCAGCTGTGGTTCAGGAGCTTGAGCAGATCGTCCACCAATCAGTGGCTCAATCCCCCTCTTCTATAGTCTGTATGTCAAAGTATCTTTGGGGAAGAAAATGAAGGCTGAATATGTTCATCGGAGTGTGTGCGTGTGTGTGTGAATGTTAGATAAAAAAGTGCTTAGACATAGAGGAAAGCACTTCTGTAACTGTGGACTGTGTGCGTGTGATTGGGTGAATGAAGCCTGCAGTAGAAAAGTAGAATACATAGACTGGCATAAGTACCAGTCAGTATCTTACCAGGTCTTAATATTAGGTAAATACAACCTCAAATGAGCAAATGACATATTACACTATGGCATTTATTTAACTAAGAAAGTCAAACTGAATTTATTTGGGGAAATCTAGGTATAACCCATAGCCTGGTCGTTTGTAGACCATGTTTATCAGTAATAAAACGAAGTAATCATTTCCTGCATGACCTTATTAGTCATGTCTTATTATATCAGTGTGGAGGAACTTTAGCCCACTTTTCCTTACGGTGTCGCTTCAGTTCATTGAGTTTTTCAAGTTTTTCGTTTATGCACATAAGCTGTCTTAAAGATTAAAACCATAGCATTTCAGTTATGTTGAGGTCTGGACTTTGACTGGACAACTGCAGGAGCTTGATTATTTTCCTTTTTAGCCATTCTGTTCTTGATTTACCACTGTCCTTGAGAACATGACCTCAATTTGGGCCCGGCTTTAGCTGTTGGACAGATGGCCTCACATTTGACTCTAAAATACGTTGGTTTACAGTCGTCTCAAAGGCTGTGGCTCGGAAACAAGGCCAAATCATCCCCCCTCCTCCACTGTGCTTGACAGTTGGAATCTTATGTATCTTATGAGTTGTTATTTTTTTTTATTCAGCTGCAACTCTCCTTATAAACCTTCCAAAAAAAAGCCACAAATATGTAGACTTTGTGAAATTAAAAGAATTTAAATTTTAACATACCTGTAGAGTCTGATATGTAGCTTTTTCGTATTTTGCATTTTCTTCTTATGGTCTGATATTTGGGTGAATTTGCTGGAGCATCCACTCCTAGGAAGATCGGCATCTGTCTTAAATGTTTTCTACTTGTGAATAATAGTTCTCAATTTAGAATGACGGACTCGAAATTGTTTGGAAACAGGCTTATAACCCATCTACGACTGTTGATGTCTTTAATGAGTAAATAACCTTAGCATTGTGTTGGCACACACCTGAATGTTCCAGACCTGCCAAAACATCTGCTATTATAGACGTGCTCACACTTGCTGATGATCAGTTAAACAAGTGCTTCTGATTAGAAGTACCTGGCTGCTATTTACACTCTTAATTCCTATGGAGCAGTAGGAGTGTACTTGGTTTTTTCAAAGGCTGTTTTTGCATTATGGCTTGATATTTGTTATGTGACACAGTGTAATATGTCATATGTTGTTGTTCATGTTAGGTATTTCTTTCTTTATTTGTTATTTAAACTGACTATTTAAGTTTTATAAGCAGATCAAGTTAAGGACAATACTGATCATGCAGCTCTTCCATTCCTACAATATTCTTTCCAATTCAACTTTAAAAAAAAAATATGGACCACAAAAGCGAATTTCAAAATGTGGAGTATAGCATTCTCTGCCTCCACAAGCTGCCCCTCGAATTGGTTGCCAGGGTCGCCGCTCCCCTGTGGAGAACGCTCATCTCCACGGTATCTTTGAAAACATACCTTTCACGCAAATTACAGAAACTGCAAAGTAGACATATCCAAACGTCAAGGACGCAGTGGGGGCATGTATGTGAAACCTCTTTTATTTCATTATACCATCAGGACATGCGATGTCAAGCCGAGGTCCCACGCTGATAATATAATTGGCTCCTTGTATGGCAGAAGCAAAAGCATGACACCGTTCTCCCCATGAGAAAGATGACGATCTTAGGAAGAAACGTGGAAACCTTGTTGACGTGCGCACATGCATACGTTTGTGACAAGTTACAGCATTAGCAAGTAATTACGTTGTGTCAACAGGAGAAAGAAAGCGAGAGTAAACAGGGAAACAAGAGCTTGCTGCTTTTATTTATTTATTCAGAAGTGCTTCGGATACTTGTAGTGTCAGTGTTATTCGCAGAGACGTGCGCCTTCCATAAACGGGGCCTTGCTGATGTCATACAGCATTTCACACTTTCTTTCTGAGTCAAAACTGAGGCCCCTTAGGCTCGCAGCATAAATCACTGTTAATACAGAGACTTAAAATGAATTTACATACAGGACTCGGTTTCCAAAATGTGCCTTCTATAAGGATCTTGTAGGCATGGCTGCAGCGAAAACATGACCTTTAAAAGCTGCTTTGTTGAGCAATCCATTCTTGCACACACTGCAGTATCCAGCCGCCGTGTCCCCTGTAGAATTAGGTTGATTGAGCATGGCCTAAATTGGATCAACCATATCTTGCATGCTGGAGCCCAGGGCTTGCTAAATCGCCTGGACTGTGATGCAGCCAAATACTTGGCTATTTAGATGAAGAGACGGTTTCCAATTCAAAGCCTGGGAGAATTATAAACCCATGAGTCCCTGTGACTGACTGCTGTCATATTGCATTGCTCATTTAAGGAATGCTTTCTGTTCCACTTACACATATTTACCAAACCTACATACTGCTTGTTGCTATTGTGTAGCTATGTTTTGAATGTAGCAAACCTGTCGTTGTGTATTTTGATGCCAAACGAGTCCGAATTTGCCCGGCAGAGGAATTGGCAGCGGACTGGGAAAAAATATTATCTCAGCCACTAAAAATACACAAATGTACCAATCACCAGCATGAATATCAGCCGAAGAACTGAGATTGTGGTCTGCCTGAACTAATGCTATGCTCAATTAGCTCAACCGATAAAGTTTGCATTTTACTCAAAATTTGCTCCATTTTATCTTTTTTTTTTTTCAATTAAAAAAAAGATAAATAAATAATTGCCCTATTGGTGTATTGATATCTTCATAGTAAGTTCAGATGGACTTTCTGAAAGGCTTCCAGCCTCACCACCCTAAGAGTAACATTACAAGAAAGAGAAATTTACAATCACACTCTCAACTATTTGCATTAAAAAATGTATCTACTATTAGGAAGCTATCATTGTGGAGAAGGTCATTTAGGGGAAAATGAAGCTCAAAAATAATGACTTATTGCTGCTGTTCAACAGCAACCTCTATCAACATCTCCTTCTTTCTGTTGCCTTCTTATTACCTTCTCTCGCATCTCCCACTCCTTTCCCAAGTGAGCCCCTCTGCATCACGCTAAAGCCTGATGATAAAGGGATGGGCAGACAGTTGCACAGTTGGGGGCTAATGCAGAGAGGGATGGCTGATGATCCAGTCTGCAGATGGAGACCTGCCATGGGAGATTAATCCCCAGCACAGTCAGAGGGCTCCTGAGATTTTAATTATGCCTCAAAAAAAAAGGAAGAAAAACAAGGAAAAAAATAGGAAATGCCATCACATTAATTATTTATAAGCAGCAATATTTTAGCTAAGGGACAGTTTTATTTCAAACTGCATAGGGACTCCTGTCAGATGTGGCTTCCTTGTGTAGCTGACATGGTTGTAATAGGAGTATTCACAATACCACTGGGTTAAGAAGGGATAAGATGAAGTAGTAGGCGTAGATGCCAACCTCTATATTTTTGAAGGTAAGCAGACACTGGTGCCATTGTGTCTGAGTGCCAAATAACATGTAACGTGACATGACCAAAACTGCAAACGACTTTGAAAAGATGAAAAGAGAGAACGCCACTCGTTCACAAGCTGAACAAGCAAAAAGGACCCGAGCAGCTTTTAAACTTTACAGTTTCTTTTTCTGACTGATTAATGTGCAGCAATGAAGTAATGTTTTTTAGAAAAGCAAAATTTCACATTATGAGTGCATACAAAAGTTATACTCATGCTAATTGTTTTCACTATATGATGTCTGATTACATTTGATTAAAATTACAATTAAACTTAAAAAAACAAACAAACACAGAGTGCAGCTCTCCTTCTCCAGTTACATGTGCTTTGAGAAAGGTTTATGTAATATCTCGCATCTTCACAAGGGATAAATGAATAAATGCTATTTTTACTCCAGTAATTTGTAATATTGGAGAGAGGCTTTCAAGTACAAATGAGCTCATTTGTTTTCCGTTGAAAAGTCACTAAAACTGCTGCTTATAGAAATAATCTCAGCACACTTTCAGTCTTTGTGAGGCTGCTTGAACCTGTTTGGTTTCATCTCATTGGTCAGCTGCTTATACAATTATCCTTACTGTGCTAATCACAATTTAGTTAATATGTATCTGAGATATGCTTCATTGTACAGTACATGGGCTGACTACTTTATAGCCTCCTGGATGATTTATTCCAGAGGGCAATTATTAGCAATAATGCTGGACTGAAGACAAATATACAAATAATGAGACAAAAAGATCAATAAATAAGAAGTGAGCATGAAATGAGCACATATGCACACAATTACAGAGGCGCCCTCACACATACACACACGCACGCACGCACGCACAAACACACACACACAGATCAGATAAAGAATCAGGACTCTGCAGTTTGAGCTGGCAGACTGCCCTCTTCTGTAGTCGGTGTGATATACAGACTGACAAGAAGGGAGACATGAAGAAGCTGTTAGCTTTCTGACTCATGCAATTACACATTTCTGACTAATGGGGGCCACCATTAGCCAGACATAAAGATACCATGTGAACAAGTCATCGCCATTATCATCCGTTCAACAAAGCAGACGGTGCTCGGTCATACTCATACATTTTATTTAACAGAATGGTGAGATCAAAGAGAAGTTACATCTTATAAATGAGTATAGTTATTTAGCTCTTGATATTTTATTTGAAAATATGTCTTAAGGGACAGAAAGTTGCTTTGATTATTTTTTCTTATGTGATAAAAAGGACCAAATGCGACTTGAATTAATTGCACAACTTCTTTTCAAGTCTAATGTAATTTATTTCAGCTGATTAGGATGACTGAGCGTTAACAAGCGCTGCAAAAGTGTGAAAATGTGAAACTAGATTAATTACTTTAGAGTTTTAATGAGTGCAATGTGGACTCCATGTCCACCAAGAAAACACCATAATATTACATGTTTCTTTAACCGTGCAAATGATTCTTGTGCTTGAAGGGTATTGAAGAACAGCAGCAGGAGGCATGCCTTTGTCCCACTTGCCTTGCTTATCCTTCTGATGTTATATGTAAAGGTAGCGGCTATTAATTTGACCGCTTGGTTTGATAAAGGGCTTCTGACTTGGTTAAAGTGAAGCTTGAGAATTTAAATTGGTTGAGGGGGTGGGATAAAGACCAAAAAGGATTGGTCAGAGAGATAAGGTAAAGGGCCAATATACTGGATAGAATGAGCAGTCTGGTGTTGTGGCTGACAGAGGTGATGGAGTGCTGTGATGTGTATGATGGGGGTGGATATGTCACCTGCCCGGGCTTCACTCGCCACAGGGAAAAACCATTACTATGATCGATTCTTCCTCGCTATCCGTTCTCTTGTTTTTCCTGTCTATGGAGGAAGGATGCTGATAGGCTGGTAGGTGGTAAACAAAGGCGTAGTTAATGCTTAAACAATGCAAACTGAAGACCGCGACTTAGCATTCTGTTGTGTTAAAAAGATATATTTGGAATTAAAACAGCGGTGGGACTATTAAGACATCTGCATTTCATCTTCATAGACATCAGTGCTTGGATGTCATTATTACCCTCTTCATCACTGCAATCAAACTTGTCTTCAACCCACTTTGAAGTAGCTATTTTATGCAAATTCGCCCATATTGTGCTGCACTTTCTACAACTTAAAATTCTTATATTTCACCTTAAACACAGTGGGCCTTGAATTCACGAAGGATGAAAAAAAAATGCTGGAAATGCATTGTTGGCGTTGTAAATGACCCAGATTATTTGTTTATTTGATATTTTTCAAACAGTTAAATCCCTGAACGAATTATACCTTATAATATAGATTAGACTCTTATTTTGAAATTCGTAACGGGCAACTTCCGGGAAGGAAGATCGTACCGCAACTGCTTGCCGCAGAAAGGATTAAATGAGAAGGTTATCGTTTTCCATCCATCTTAAAATTAGCATCTAGCTGGAAGGCGAACAGGTATGTTTGTGTGTTGTACTTGTTGTTTACATTTCGGACAATTTGTAAATGTATTACTTGATTGTTAATAAGTTTATGAGCGATCTAGCAGGCTGATGCTAGCACCTCCTGTGCCTTTTCTGTGAATTGATTAGCATAACAGAAACGTGGTTATATCAAGTGAATGTTTATTTGTTTTATGTTATGATTACAGCTCTTACGATGTGTCTATGGCAATTTGTGAATAAATGGGTTGGAATACCCCACCATGGTCCATCCGTAATGATCATTGAGTGCATCGTCTGAATAAAGTCCGGCTGGAATGCTACAGTAAGAGCTGATCCCCCGCATCATCCTGCTGCCATCCTGCACCACGGAACCACGAGGACGAGTCACGGAGCTGTGTTGCTATTCGTCTGGGATTGACAAGACATTTCACGGAGCAACTCAGTGCCATTCTATGGGTCTTCTAGACAGAGACTTTATAATCATCATGCAGCTGGCTTAATGGTTTGATGTGACGGTCAGAAAAGGTATGGAACATTTCATTCTAATCGACAAGGAAAGGACATTCATTCTCATCAGTGGTGGTTAAAGGGAGAGAGAAGGTCGTCAACTACTGTGGACATCTGCTGCATTAAGACACGACGGACATGAAGTAATAACAAGTGAAGTAATTTTGTTTATTGGTATTTACCACCACTACTGTATATTTATCATTCTTTCTACTGACTCAAAAGGGGGTGAAAGAGGGGCATTTAGTTCAATTTGTAACTGTACAATAGTAATGGTGTATTGATCTGTGTTTAGCATAAGAGGTTTACTTTACCACATCAGTTTGCAACAGCTAGCAGGTTGCATTCATTATTTTATACATTTCTTCTCAATGTTGTGTTGGTTATCCGCTTCTATTTCAACTTGGTTTAAAGTGCAAAGATTCTCCTCCCTTCTGTTAATGCAGCCTGTAAGTTATAGTAACCACAAGCAGCTCATTAACTAAAGCCTGCAAATTAGATAAGTAAATAACATAAACACGAAGGAAATGGAGACTCCCTCCTCACAAACAGAACTAGAGCATCAGATAGTCGACCTGCAGAATAAAATCAAAGGGCTTAAAGCGTCTCTTGAAGACACATCAGAAACTACGGAAATAGAACTTTTGGAGAAGGAAATTCAACGCAGAGAAGAAACGTTGAACAACTTACAAGGTGAGCTTAAGGAAGGCCTCCGACGTTCCACTCGAACAAAATTCCCAACTCCAAAGGCGCTCGAAATGCAACAGGAGGAAGCAAGAAAAAGGGAAAGAAAGTTCATCTCAACGTACGAAAGATGGAAGATTCGAGCCCGAGAGTCAAGAGAGCAGCTCAAGTCAGACATTAGTAAAGGCGAGCTGGCATCTTTGATGGATTCTTTGGAGAAAGAGAAAGAAACTGTGTTAAACACTTACCTTGAAATACGAAGTCACATTACACCTTCTCCAGAATTAAGACGTCACGTTGACAGTTGTGAGGCAGTTACAGCCGAAATTATGAAAGTTACCTACGAGAGAATGTCAGATCTCGATGGTGATTATGATGCAGAACAAGTACATTGCCGTCTCAGGGAGCTGCTTAAGAACAGCTACGCACGCTCCATCTATGGATCCACTGCATCTAGAGTGACAAAGTCAATCCGTAGTCACAAAGGCACTACTCTAACACTCAAACAGGCGGATGCAGCAGCAGAGCTAGCTGCTAAGGAAGTCGAATTTGAAGGGTTGCTGGAAGAAGAGAGACAAATGGAGAAGATAGAGGAACAGCACAGAAAAATGGAAGTAGAAAAGCGCAGACTTGAACGCCTCCAAGCAGAAAAGAATTTGAGGGCCGCTCGGGCCAAACTGCAAGTCTACAGCCAGGTAGCCTCGCAGGAAGGCAGTCTCCATTCCTCTAATAGTTCAGTGGGAAACCATCATGTTCCCCCTGCTATCAACCCTCCAACTCCCACCGTCACAGCATCGCCACCCGACCTAAACGTGTCATCCCTTGCCCAAGCCCTACAAGACAGTATGGCTCTAAATAGACTTCCAGTTCCAGAGCCGTCTGTATTTAGTGGGGACCCCATTCAGTTCATCGAGTGGAAAACTTCATTCATGTCACTTATTGACAAAAAGGCCATCTCCCCAGCAGACAAACTTTATTACTTGAGGAAGTATGTAGGCGGCCCAGCTCGTAAAACATTAGAAGGAACTTTCTATAGGAATGACAGCGACGCTTATAAGGATGCGTGGAACAAACTGGATAACAGATATGGCCAAACCTTTATTATACAGAAAGCCTTCAGAGATAAGCTCACAGATTGGCCAAAGATCCAACCAAGAGATGCAGAAGGATTAAGAGACTTCTCAGATTTCTTAAACGCTTGCCAAGATGCAATGACACATGTGAAGAGCCTCGAAATACTGAAAGACTGTGAAGAGAATAAGAAGCTAATCCTTAAACTACCAGAGTGGATAGCATCTCACTGGAACAGGAAGGTTACTGAAGCCTTAAAGGGCAATAAGGAATTCCCCAGTTTTAAGGACTTCGCCGCATTTATGGCGACAGAGGCAGAGATTGCTTGTAATCCAATCACCTCAGCTTATGCCCTCCGCAGCTCTGAGTCGAGCACTGCAAAACAAGGCAGCAGAGACCCTAAGAGGAACAAGGCAAGCGTTCTAAACACACAGACTGAGGCTGACACCGAGAGGCTCAAGCCAGTTAAAGGAAAGGAAAGGTCTCCTTGTGCCTTCTGTCAAAATAATCAACACAGACTACATGGATGTCCCAAGTTTATTGCTAAAACTCTGGAGGAGCGTCGAGATTTTGTCAGAGAACATAAGCTCTGCTATGGCTGCACCAAACCTGGACATAGTGCAAAAGACTGTCGACATCGACACTCATGCAACACGTGCAAGGGTAAACATCCCACTTGTTTACACGATGACAACTATTTAAAGAAGGAAAGAGTTCTGCCACAGGAAACCACTATCCTGAGCAATGCCGGCCAAACGGAGGCTGCTGCAACTTCAATGTCAGTGATTACCGGACAGCCAACTAACACATCAATGATTGTGCCTGTGTGGGTGTCAAAAAAGGATACAGGAACTGAGAAACTGGTTTACGCCTTGCTGGACACGCAAAGCGACACGACGTTTGTTGACCAGGAACTGAGTGATGTATTAAAGGCAGATTCCTGTCCAGTTAAGCTGAAGTTAACTACGATGATTGGACGCGACGTGATCGTAAAGAGCCAAAGAGTCTCAGGGCTTTGTGTTCGGGGTTATCGCTCTTCCCTCCTCATCGACCTTCCTCCTGCTTATACCAAGGATTGCATACCAGTAAACAGAGCCCATATCCCAACATGCGAGACAGCTAAAAGGTGGAATCATCTCTCCAAGGTCATAGAAGAGATTCCACCTCTACAGGACTGTGAGGTTGGTTTATTGATAGGCTATAACTGCGCACGAGCAATGGCACCAAGAGACGTCATAACGGGAGGAGACGATGAGCCTTATGCAATTCGTACCGACTTAGGATGGAGCATAGTTGGTGGTACGTTGACATGCCCCGACACCTCAAGTACGGCGGGACAGTGCTTCCGAGTTGCAGTCAGGGAGCTCCCACCAGTCACTCCGGCAGATGCCATTCGCATTCTAGAGTCTGACTTTAAGGATGCTAAGGAAGACGGCAAACCAGTGTCTCAGGAGGACATCCTGTTCCTGGACAAACTCAAGAACCACATCGAAAAGAACAGTCTAGGTCACTACGAGATGCCGTTGCCCTTTAAGGAGAGACCTACCTTACCTGACAACAAACAGCTTGCAGTCATACGTCTGAGCCATCTAAAGAGGAAGCTGTTAAAGGATGAAGGGTACAAAGAACAGTATATCAAGTTCATGGAGGAGGTCATAGAAAGGGGTGATGCAGAGGAAGTCCACGATGATGGGAAAGAGGGCGAAAAATGGTACATACCTCATCACGGTGTATTCCACGACAAGAAGCCAGGCAAACTGCGCGTGGTGTTCGACTGCTCTGCCAAGTACAAGGGAACCAGTTTGAATGATCATCTGCTCACTGGTCCTGACCTGATGAACAATCTCAACGGTGTACTTCTTCGCTTCCGGTTGCACTCCACTGCATTGATGTGCGACATAGAGAAAATGTTTCACCAATTTCATGTGAAGAAGTCAGACCAGGATTACCTGCGCTTCCTTTGGTGGAAGAAAGGAGATCTCGGTGCACAGCCCCAAGAATACCGTATGAGGGTGCATATCTTTGGCGCAGCCTCATCGCCTGGCTGTGCAAACTACGGATTGAAGCATTTGGCTACAGAAAATAAAGACCGGTACCCATTAGGCTCTCAGTTCATTCTGAGAAATTTCTATGTCGACGATGGAGTCACAAGTACAGACAGCTCAGAGAAGGCTATCAAGTTAGCAGAAGAAGCCAGAAAACTTTGTGCCCTGGGTGGTCTTAGGCTCCACAAGTTTGTGTCCAATGACAAAGCTGTCCTGGTAAGCATACCAGCAACTGAACGTGCATCAGACATTAAAGACCTCAACCTTGCCTTTGATAACTTACCTTCAGAGAGAGCGTTGGGTATCCAATGGCACGTCGAATCAGACTGCCTGAAGATCATCACCAACCTTAAGGAACAGCCTGCAACACGTCGAGGCATATTGTCCATTGTTGCATCCCTGTACGATCCCTTGGGTCTCATAGCCCCCTTTTTGCTCATTGGAAAGGAAGTGCTGCAGCAGATGTGCTGCCATGGAACAGGTTGGGACGACCCTCTAACCAACGAACTTCGTCCACGGTGGGAGAAATGGAAAAACGACCTCAACAACTTGGAGAGGATAAATATACCCCGAAGTTATGCCCCGGCAGATTTCGGAAGGGTTATTAAACGTGAGTTACATCACTTCTCCGACGCAAGCACTACTGGCTATGGACAGTGTTCATATCTGAGGCTTAGCAATGAAGAAGGAGACATCCACTGTGCTTTAGTCATGGCCAAATCTCGTGTCGCCCCAACAAAGGTCACCACGATCCCAAGATTAGAGTTGACGGCTGCAGTCATCTCTGTGAAAACCAGCAATGTTTTGAAGGAAGAACTTGGATATGCGGACATTGAAGAGCATTTTTGGACCGATTCCAAGGTTGTACTAGGGTACATCAATAATGAGGCTCGACGTTTTCATACATTCGTAGCCAACCGTATCCAGAAGATACATCTCTACACGAATCAAAGGCAATGGAGATACGTCCCTACTGACCAGAATCCTGCGGATCGTGCTTCTAGAGGTTGTTTTGTCCATGAGCTAATATCATCGGACTGGTTTACCGGCCCTGCATTTCTATGGGAAAAGGGAGTTGACCTCTCAGAAGAGGTGGCTCCGGAACTGTCAGTCGGAGATCCAGAAGTTAAGGAAACACGGACTCTAAACACGGAAACTGTAGAACAAGATTCTCTTACTTATCGGCTGGCAAAGTTCTCATCCTGGACTCGCGCCATCTGTGCAGTGGCTCGCATTCTTCGAAGGATCAACAAGGATAAGTCAATCGGCCTCTCTACAGTGCAGGAAAGAGAAGAAGCCGAGCGCCTCATCATCAAAGATCTGCAGAGACAAACATATTCGGAGGAAGTGCGGCTACTGAAGAAAGGTTGTCAGCTGCCACCTCATAACAAGCTACATCACCTCAACCCCTTCTTGGACAACAATGGTGTGATTAAGGTGGGAGGTCGACTCCGTGATTCAAACCTTCCTCTCTCAGTTAAACACCCTACCATCATTCCAAAGGAACATCATGTTACAAGGATGATCATAGCATACTGTCATGAAGAAGTCAAACATCAAGGCAAGGGAATGACTCTCAGTGCAATTAGGACAAGAGGTTACTGGATACCAGGAATTGGCAGGACGGTTGCATCCTATCTTCGCCGATGTGTAGTTTGTCGGAAGCTTCGGAGACGGACAGAAGAACAGAAAATGGCCGATCTCCCTCCAGAGCGAGTAAATCCATCTCCACCCTTTACCTACTGTGGAATGGATTGCTTTGGACCCTTCTATAGCAAGCAAGGACGTAGTGTGCGAAAACGATATGGTCTCCTTTTCACCTGCTTCTCCTCCAGAGCCATCCATATTGAAATGCTGGAGGATCTATCTACAGACTCATTCATAATTGGACTGCGCTGCTTCATTGCTATACGTGGAGCCGTACGCCAGATCAAATCTGACCAAGGCAGTAACTTCCTAGGAGCCAAGAATGAACTGCAGGAAGCCCTCACGGAATTAAATGGTGATAAACTGACGAACTTCCTTTCTAAGAAGCAGTGTGACTTCATCCTAAATGCTCCTGGATCAAGTCATGTTGGTGGAGTGTGGGAGCGTCAAATTAGAACAGTCAGGAGTGTTCTCAACGCGACCCTTGGACTCTCACCTGGAAACCTACCTGATGCTTCCCTCCGAGCATTCTTCTATGAAGCAATGACGATAGTTAATAGTCGTCCTCTCACTATTGAAAACCTACATGATCCCAACAGTCTTGAGCCACTGACACCAAACCACTTACTTACCCTGAAGTCTACCATGGCCCTTCCTCCCCCCGGCAAGTTCATAAGGGAAGATATGTATGCGAGAAAGAGATGGCGCCACGTACAATATTTGGCCGAGCAGTTCTGGAGCCGTTGGCAGAAAGAGTACTTAGCCAACATTGCCTTTAGACAACGCTGGCACACCCCAAAGAGAAACCTGCAGATCGGGGATATAGTCATAATGAAGGATGAAGACTTGCCCAGAAATGAATGGAGGTTGGGAAGAGTCGTAGAGACTACAATGGACAGAGATGGACTGGTTAGGAGAGTGAAGCTCTGTCTAGGTGACAGGAAACTTGGCAAAAATGGTGAACGTCTTACTAAGCGGTCAGTGCTCGAACGGCCAGTTCAAAAACTAGTCTTATTGTTGGAAGGTGACTAGTCCATTCCTTGCATACTATGCTTCTGTTGTTTGGTCATTATTTGTATTATGAAATCATTGTGTTCTTTCTTCCTATGTTTATGGAGTTATGTTTTTGAACACTAATGATTTGGTGGGAGTGTAAATGACCCAGATTATTTGTTTATTTGATATTTTTCAAACAGTTAAATCCCTGAACGAATTATACCTTATAATATAGATTAGACTCTTATTTTGAAATTCGTAACGGGCAACTTCCGGGAAGGAAGATCGTACCGCAACTGCTTGCCGCAGAAAGGATTAAATGAGAAGGTTATCGTTTTCCATCCATCTTAAAATTAGCATCTAGCTGGAAGGCGAACAGGTATGTTTGTGTGTTGTACTTGTTGTTTACATTTCGGACAATTTGTAAATGTATTACTTGATTGTTAATAAGTTTATGAGCGATCTAGCAGGCTGATGCTAGCACCTCCTGTGCCTTTTCTGTGAATTGATTAGCATAACAGAAACGTGGTTATATCAAGTGAATGTTTATTTGTTTTATGTTATGATTACAGCTCTTACGATGTGTCTATGGCAATTTGTGAATAAATGGGTTGGAATACCCCACCATGGTCCATCCGTAATGATCATTGAGTGCATCGTCTGAATAAAGTCCGGCTGGAATGCTACAGGCGTGTCTCAGATCACAAGACAGCGCTGAACAGTGTGTGAGCACGGGCCATGTAAAAACCTTAAAGGCAAGGTACTGTGTGGGAGTATTAGTCAAGGCCAAAGTATTTTTCAGCTGTAAGGAAAAAGGAAACAAAGCATTCCTCTAAGTGGGTCAGATGGACTCTTTCGCCTCTTTCGCCTCCCAAAATGAATCACTGTCAGAAGAGACAAAAGAAACAATTCAATAACATCTACTGAGACGTGCTCCTGAAGTGACGTTTCTGAGAATTAGTTTAATTAACTGGCTCACTTGAAAAAGTGTCACTTAGTTGTAGGTCCCATATAAAAGTAGCCAACATTTCGTTTTTTCTTTCCCACTGAAATGTTTCATTGTTTCAGTGTAAACCAAAAAGAATTCCACTGAACTAAAGCGCTGTCTTTACAAGCTGTGCATCAGGATTCCTCGTTGAGCGTTTGTGAGCTATATGAACAGAAAAGTCCTCTTTTTTTGTTGCACCCCAAGTACTCTTCTCTTTAAACTTCTATCCCACTGGACTCCAGTACATGCAATCCAAAAAGACCTCTGAAAAATGCTCCACTGCTTTACGCTCTGTCTTACCTATTTTGCGCTGACTCAGTGCCCATACCAGAACTAGTTCTGCTTTGGTGCCTTTTGAGAACCAAGAGACTCTCACTTGGAGTTTCTTGAAGCAAATGTTACATACAGAGTAGATGTTGGGATAATTGCCGTGGAAAGAACATCATGGTAGACAAAAACTGCAGGCTGCATCTGTTAACTACGGGTGAATTTATTGCAGTAGCAGCTCCCGTTGCTACTGACGTCAGCGGTTCCAACTTTCCAAATTTAGCCCTGACAATTATATGGTGTTGTGCTGGTGCCAGGGTTTTGACGCTAGCACAAGTCAGTCGTTTTTTGAGATGTTTTGGGGGTTTTTTGGTCATCACTCAAAAAAAATGCAATACATTACATTTTTATGCAGTAATGCATTATGGGACTTAAATGCTCTCTGAAGAAGTTAATTTGTTACGCTACCTGTTATAATACTTTTGCATTACTCTGTAACATGCGCTGAAATGCACTTGCACATAATTACCAGTTAACAATATGAACCTTAGTCCCACACACCTACACAAATCACTATCCTAATGAGGACATAAAAACTGTCTTTTTTGTAGTGTTTCTTTTAGTTTAAAGACAAAGCTGACAACACTCAGCAAAGCTGAAATCCAGCCCAAAGAGACTTCAGAGTGATGCTTCTACCATAGCAACATTTACAGGGAGAAATGGAGGCCGCAATACCACAAGCTGTTCATTATTGCCTTTGTTACCTGATGACGATCAGGCTCTGGGTGCTGAGCTGAGATGGGCTTATGCTCAGCTCCGACTGAATTTTCTGTACTTGATGCACTTTGCAGTCAACCCCTGTGCTCTTATCTTTTCCTGCAATAAAAACAAAACAAAACAAAAAAACATTGCCCATATCTCCCGTCCTCAAAAGTTTTAGACACTGCACTATTTTTCTCTTCCCTGCACACAAGCTGAAATCAGCTGTTTGCAGTGAAAGTCAGAAGGAAGAGAAGGGCATGTTTGGTTTCTTTATTTTTATTTCTTTATGTATTTTATCTACCCACTGTGCATATAACTGAAGAATCTTTGTACTGCCAGGAGTGACATAAGTGTAGATGTATTGTGATTACTAAAATCTAGTACAGTAATGCATTTTTGCATTGTTGGAAAATGTGATTATAGTAAGCATTAGATGTGTTACACCCACATTGAGCAGCCAGGCTACAATCACTGCAGGCAAAGACAGGATTTAATACAGCCCAAGTTTGCTATTTTATTTATCAAAGCTTTAATTTACAAAGCTTAACATGACAGCTCTGTGGAGCACTGGTGCCCTATACCAGCAGCAAAAAAGAAATTCCGCTGTAATTGGCAGCCTTTTATACCCTGCTGCTGATGGGCAACATTTTGCTCATAATATGCCAGGGGTGTTTCCAAAATTCCCAAACAGGCAATTAAGCCATATAACCATTTTGTATATTATAATTTATAATTAAGACAATCAGCCAAAAGCACCCATAAACCCTATATTTTCATTTAAACAATATAATCCTACAAATCTCAAACAGCACTTAGAAATGCCAAGCAACTCCCCCCGCCCAACTTCCTACTTGGTTTATCCCATGATCTTTAAATAAGGTTAGACCCCCAGGGACACATTTCCCCAGACCCTGGAGAGGACAAAGGACATAGCAGGTGAGTGATTGCTAAGCCAGAAATCCACATGCCCTAAAATCAGCGTCCGTATTCACAAAAATTGCACAAATACATTACCTACACTTTTTTGACCCAGGTGATAATCAGTTACATTTGTGGCTAATACTGTCTCTTTAAATTGTAGATTCTGAGTAGCTGTTCAAGTGCCTGCAGTACAGAATCACACAAATCACTATAATATTTAAGCACCATCAAGTATGTTTCTTAATGCGCACATTTTTTGCCTAAAGTGCAAATGTGCCCTCTTTTTTTCCTCTTTTTCTCTTTTTCCCTTTAGGTTTCCTTGTTTAGCTGGTCCAACTTCAGCTAAACTCTCTTAACTTGCCATAACTTGCTTACTTAAACATAATGAATGCTATTTAAGTAAGAGCTGATGCCTATTGCTAAGATATGATCTTTAACATCACTGGTTCCCAGAAACTGGGGTTGTAAAAACCAAAATATTCTCAAATAATTTAGTGCCACTTAAAAACAAATCTGTCCACATGAGTGTTATGAGGGTTATTTTCTCAGTATTGAGAGATTTTCTCCTCTTATGCGTGCTTTTGTTTTCACATTCTTTCATCACAGCATGTGGATTCCAGTGGGCCTCTCTGCTTTATTTTTCTTGGATAAAAACACAGGTTTGCTGTTTATCTGTACTATCGGCATCTGGCACTTATTACACAGGGATGGGAGCACAAGCTTGGATTATTAGGATTACTGGTGGATTGATAGAAGGAAAGTGATTCATAGCAAGGTTAATAATAGCAAACTCTCCTTTTACCCGTATAACACCAGATAGACCGGCCTCGGGGCTTTCCCTACATTATAAACGTCTGAGCCTACCCCAGTCTTTTAGAATGCAGTCCATGAGAAAAATTCCCAGAACGCTCTCTCTAAAGCTGCTTTGATACCCCGGAGAATGCTAACACGTGTACCAAGGTACATACAAGCACAATAACAAAGCATACGGAAAGCCTCGACGTACAAATACAACCAAAATAAAAATGTATAGGTTTCTTACATAAACATGAAGATGACTCATAATTTGCTGTAATTTAAAAAGAAATTCCTTTGCTCTTTGAAAAGCACATGTATAGCTTTAGCACCTCATTGCTATCAACCATTGTACATATGTGTATGTGTGTGTTAAATGTGTGTACTGTACCTAGTATTCTTCAAGACAGATATAAAACGACCACTAATCCAGAGCGACAGAGGAATAAACACAATCCCTAATCTCATTGATCCCCTCACAAAATCATTCAATTATACTCCACCGCTGAGTATAGCACCATGCACACCAGGAAAAAGCAGCAGAGGTAACAATCTCTTTTTTCCCCCATTACAGAATAAGAAAGCCATAACTCAATGGAATATGATAATGGAATACCACACACGAGGAGACAGACAGGCCGCTCCATTCAGCACGGCGCTTCGTGATGATAAAAAACACGGCAGTCAGACATGTTCTCTATAACCAGCAGCAATACTTGGTGGTATCACTGGAGAGGAATGTAGTTAATTTTATCAGGGGTTGGGGGCGATAGTGGGTGGTGTTGCTCTGCTGAAGCAATAAAAGGACTATGGGGTGAAGAGCGAAAATGAGAAAAATGAGACAAAGGAGAGGAGAACTCTACTGTTACACGTGCCACTAAATGACCCAGTTTAACAGCCCTAAGCCTGCTACCTATTATCACAGGGGAAGGGTTTTTTCTCCTGCAGCTTCGGCATGGAGGGCAGACCTGCTCTGATATCAGTGTGACAGCTACAGGGATGCTGCTGCCTGCTCACTGATTTAGGGGTTGTGTTTTTATTCTGTTCATTAGAGCTTTCTAAGCAGTTGGAGTGCTTGTAGGTTCATGACATTTCTGCTAGTCAAATCAAAGGCTTTGGCACGGGGGATACACGGAGCAGCTGGGGGTATCGGGGTGGGAGCCTTAGCTTGGAATTGGTTGCATACACACCTACACATGCACGCACACACGCAAACTAGATGAACAAGCATTCCTATGCACACATTTCCTCTTTTTCAATATTTCGCCTAAAACCAGGCAGATGCAGTAGACTTGCACTTCTTGGACTGGCATCAACCTTTAAAAAGATTCTTGTTCTGCCTCTGGACCCTTCAGTGCCCCTTTTCCTCTGTAAAACAAATGTTAGTTTTAGAAGTTAGTTTGATCGGGCCAGCATTCAGTGTGTTGGGCGTGGAACGTGGAGGAGCTAGTTTGATGTATGGCACCAGATGCCTGCTGCCAGATGTTGTACAGGCTGACATGCAGGTCTGGCATGAGATTTCCAGGGCTGGCCGTGAACTAATTAATCTACTCCCGCTCCGGTCCCTCAGAAGGTCACACTGAAAATATGCAAGGCTGGGAATGTCTGCATTGTATCACATGCATATTTTGACTAAAGCGTTTGTTTTGGGGAAAAGCAGACACGGCTCCCTATTAAGTGCACAGTTGTATGAGACTATGTCTAGTGTACTCTTTAGAGGGGTGTATTATGGCCAAAGAGCATGTCTGCCAGTGAGAGGAAAAATTGAAACAAGATGTGCTGGCCCCTCGCTCCTTTGAAGGTGTTCCACATCATACCTCTGATTCTGAGGAGAGTAGGAGTACTACCATAAAAGGACATTCTGTTTACCTTAACCTGCCATCATCTGCTTGCCAGATGTTCCCGAGTTTTTCTTTCATCTCCTCACATGAACCTTATTTTTATTTTCACAGCAAGTTTGTTGCTCTACGTTTTTCACGGGTGGGAGAAGAACAAAAGTCGTCTTTCTTCAGCTGGAGGGTGGAGAGGCTAAATTTGAACATTGTTTAATTTGCCCTACAAAGCTTGGTAAGGCTGAAGGATTTTCTGCAGAGAGGCGTACTTGATGGAAACACTGGTACCACAGACACAAGAACTGGGAGCTATAAACATGGTTTCCATTAAGTCCTCAGCTTTGGCGAATGCATCTACACATGCAAGATTTTTTTTTCTCCCCAATGTCTGTTATTCTAACAGACGTGTTTCCTTTGGATTACTTACTAGCTGATTGCTAATGATGGCTAATAGTTATTTAAAGTAATTTTCTTTTTCATTTAGCACAAGGATACATTGCAGAAAGGAAGTGGGAAATCTCTTGACTCCAAAGAGAGTGTGCTGCATGAAAGAGAAGAAAATACAATAATAAAAAAGTATAATACGGTCTCTTCAATGGATAATTAAGATATGAATGAGTACAACATGCAGAGGTTTGGCCTCATATATTGTGTCAGCAACATCATGTCCCCAAGTTGAGCGCTGCTCTTTTGACAACATTTTATCGTGTGAATGATTTATCTTATGATGCTAGCTTTGGTTATAGGCAAGGAGAATGGCATTCAAATGAGATTGAAATATCCCAGTGCCTGCTTTTAAACCAAATAAATGTGTTATTTGGATATGATGTGGGCTGCCCCCTATACTTTTATTTACATAGCAAGTAAAGTAAGTAATTGAGGGAAAAAAATATTATAGGCTTCAGGATAAATATCACAAAGTGCTTCGCATAACAAATGCTAAAATGTAGCACCAAATAACAACAGTGGTGCACAACCCTGTGAGCAAGTACTAGGCTCAGTGAGGGGGTAGTTATCTGCTTGGGGAGTGAGGGGAAAGAAATAAAGGAGAAACAAACAACAGGAGCGAGAAGGAAAAAAAATGGCAATAGATCTTTTCACTCCCCAAGTGTTTGAATATCCCTAACTGAAGAAGAATATCTGCGCATCATGGGCAGTCCCATAGCAGCCTTAGCCTATAGCAGCATAGCCAAAGGTGGCTCAGGGTCATCTGATGGAAGACCCCTATTTGTCTACAAAACGCTTGCCATTAATTCTCTGAGCAGTAGCTTAACAAACTAAAAGACCACTCTCCTTCACATTAAAAGTTGTGTCTTTTTAAAAGTGCTAGTTGCTCAGCTTTTATTTTGAGAGCAGTTGTCTGTTTCTGGTTTGCATCACACTTTTCACAGATTCAGTTTACATACAAGTTGTCTGCTAGCAACCAAATTAATTGTACATTTTTTCAGTGCAGCACTATGTACCTCTTTTTGACCAATTTTACCCTAGAAATTGCCAACAACTTCTAGCAACCACTCGCTAATCAGCTGGGGAATAAACATTTTTAACATCGTAACCAGTGGCCACCAGATGGTCACCGACTGGTCTCTAGGCCTGTGTGACTGGGGCTTAGACAGCTGGCTAAGTAATGGTTTACAGCCAGCTTATCCTCTTTGTATTTATCTTTTTTTTTTTTTTAGCACAAGTTAGAAAATTCTTGGCTTGGTCTTAGACTATGAAAGTGTATAGATTCAATACTACAGCTAAGAGGGAATGTAGCAAAATATGAAGCAGACAGACTTTAAAGCTTTATTGTTAAGATTCAAAGAAGGTGGACTGTACTGAACATTCTTCCACAGTTCCCACTTTTACTATTTCTTTTTCTCTTTCAATGAATTTCCTTCCTTTTAATGTAATTGTGGACTTTTCACCATGATGGGTTTAATGAAATTATTTAGAATAAATGATTAAACTTAAACCTTGAGTTATTTTGACTTGAAAGAGAGTCATTGAAATGCAGTGGCAGTAAAGGCCAGTAATTATGAGACCCTTAACTGAGGGGAAAGAAAAAAAGTAGAAGGTCATTTGCTATTGCTGTCTCACTGCATCATGCAACACTAGAAAAAAAAAAACACTGAAGGAATAAATGCTTTACAGGAATGCAGGTGTACCAAAAGAAATGAAATAATTCAAGCAGAATTGTAACAGTGGTATTGTTTTTAAACCGTCAGGAGAGTCAATGTGATCTATTTTAAAATCTTCATTATATATTTCTGTGCCAAGTATGGGACCTTTTTCCAATTCATAGTCTCTAAACGGTGATAATATACAAAATAGCACATGACTGAACCAGTCATCTTCCCATAACATTACAATGAACATCTCAGTGATGTGTTTGGGAGCGAAAATAAAATATCTCCCCAAGGTAGAGAATTATTTCTGTGTTGAAGATGAAAGGTTGAACCTCGTCTCATGGCTACAGAGAGGACATGTCAATGAAAAGAATGACCGTCCTTCATCACAAGTTCTTCTTTTTTTTTTTTTATCTTAAAGTCATTTAAGAATACTTTTTGGAGCCATATTGAGGATTTTTGGTCACTAATGTTAGCTTTCAAGGTTTTAAACATTTTTTTTTGTCTAAATCCACATTTGGCATATTCCGATGCTCATTCGTTGCCATTTAGATTTTACAGTAGATAAAGAGACGGGGTAAGTCTACACTAACTGGCAGAGGCGCTGTTAATTGCCCTGAAAACTGCTATTCAGTGGTCACATGACGACATTCAAAACTTTGCACACTTTGTTTTTCTTGAAATGCTCATTGCAATGAATCGGGCCCAGTTTTCTACTAATCATGCTTGTATTCCTCTTTTCTAAGCTCTGCTCTGCTGCTGCTCATAAAACAAAGAAACAAACAAAGCCCTCACTCTTTTTTAAATATCTTTCTATTGTTTGCAAGGACACCCGAAACTGTATTTCCACACTCTTCTTTTTACCATGTTACAAGTGATAACGTTTTCAAATGACTGCTTGATTAGGCAGAGTGCAGTAGTCGCTGGGCCCTGTGGCTGTTGTCAGGCTCGTCTCTGCACGACTGCCTCTGCTGGTGAGATTTATCCTGTTTGTTTTGCTACGGTAGCAACATGTTTTCTCTCTCTGAGCAGATACGCACCTTCACACCTTCGAGAGAAAATTCACAGAAAATAAGAGGCGTCGAGGCATGTACTTGTCCTGCTTCCAGGAAATACTTTTCACCGCAATATACAGTGCATAACACATTCCGCGTTCCTTTATCTGTTCTGCTTTGAAGATATTTCCACACCACACACTTATGTAAACATTGGCTTATACAGTAACACCTGGCAGCGCCAGCATAAATTGCTACTGTAACTCATGCTCCATGATGTCGGGCTCACTGGTACTACACGTTATTCCGGTGTGTGTCACAGAATCCAATGTCTGTGTGTGTAAGCGGTATTTGAATATAAAGTCTTTGTTAATACATTTCGGCATATTTAAAGCTCAAATGTTTTGCATCGTACCTTCACCAGCGATTAAATGTCATTCAGCTGCTTTTGGGATTACTTAGCTTCTGCTATTGTAGATGATTGTGTGGAAGCCGACTGCATATTTAAAAAAAAAAAAAAAAGACATGTTGCTCAGTGTGCTCGCTCTTTTGAGCAGACTTTCATCCACCAAAGCAGACTGGACAAGCTAGTTAACATTTCTTGCAAAGCATCTCAAATCTTTTTCAGAAGAAACAGTGTCATTCCTGTTTATTACTTAAAATATATTACTTTATTTTATGGTATTAGTGGTTGAAACATGGACAAGGATTATTCTGACTTGACTCTTAACAGAGAGAATTGTAACCCTGGAGACAGCTTGGCCACAGCGCTGGACTCTACACGTATTAACTGAGGTGCTGCTTTCTAAATGTCTTGAAAGAATGTCAGATATTATAAAGACTACAGCTAAATTAAGCAGGAGAAAAATTCATGTGGCTACTGTATATGCCTTTCTGTGCACTTTTATAATGATGTTGGTGCAGATCCACAGTATCTGACTGGATGATTTAAGGTAACTAGTTTTGCTTGTGACAGTTGCTCCCAACAGGAAATGCCTCAAGAGATACCATCTGTCCAGGCTTTTTCTGACTTTCCTAATATTCATTAAACATGGTGTGCCTAGCACAGCGCAGGCACCCTACAGCCCTCTCTATGATTCACATCACACACAGCTAGCGTGTCTCATTAATGGTGCCACCATGGCTATTGATGTTGCACTGGCCAGGGTTACCTATGGGCCAGTTCTGCGGAGGGTCAACAAGCAGTTGAAATTGAAGGAGTGTGTCCATCCTAAGGCACACTGATGAAAATGAATGAAAGTCACTTTAATGTGTGGCCTGCTCCGGGATGGATCACTGGCACTTAGCATTCAGCATAAAAGTAGAAGGTGTACTGCCTTTTTGCATACATTCACAAATCTAGGAGAGGAGACTGAAACTAGGAACGAAGACAAGTAAGCTTATGGCTCTGTACAGCTGATCTTGCAAGGCTGACAGTCTGTGTCCACAGAGTGTGAATTGTTATGGCACAGAAAGCTTAGCAGCTGCTCAGCGCTAATTGTGGGCCTCCGGTGAGTTGGCAGCTTATTCTTTGTCAAACACCTGAACAGCACAAGTCAGAGTAAAGTCACTGCTGGAGCAAAGCACATGCATATCTTATACAGGTGCATTCTCATTTAACATAAGCAGACAAACACAATAGTATACTAAACACTGATTTTTAAAATATTTTACCTGATTCTTTCATTACTTCATGCCAAATATTTAGAATCTTAGAGTATTGTGAAAAATTATAATAGACAGTCTATAGTAGACCATATAGAGTTTATGTGTTACTTCTAAGCACTTTCTTGTAAATTTTTTTTTTTGACGTGGTCTTGACTAGTTGCACTTTCACCTAGACATTAGGTGTTTTTTTTTTCTTTTTAAATATTATTTTCAGTCTAGTCCTTGTACCTGATCATGTTTTCTGTTATGCCACTTAACACTGACCTATGAAACATTCTAGCATAAAAAGACACCTAACAAAAACTTCTCAGCACGGTGTACATTGTGTCGTTAAAAAATCTAAGGAAACCAGATAAGGAGGACCAATGAAGTAGTGAGAACTATTTATGAACGGCATCTGAAAATTATATCCTTAAGAACTACTGTTTGCTGAAGCCTGATGAGAATGGAAATTTAGATTGAGTGATGAATCTAAATTTGAAATTGCTGTCCCTCTGTGTGGAGGTCAGGAGAGAGGTACAACAGTGAGTGTCTACAGCCATCTATAAAGCACGGTGGAGGCTCTGTCATGGTCTGAGGCTTGTTTGAGGGGATCTTATCAAAACTGATGAATGCAGAGCAGATTTTGATCCACTGCACAACAGAATCTGGAAAATGATTGACTGGCATCATGATTATTTTTTTTATAAGAATGACCCAAAATGTCACGGTTTGCAGGGCAAGCCGTGTGGATTTGTAGTAAGGACCAAAAGGGCGGCAGTTCTGGTGCAGGTGAGTGTTTATTTATGATAGTGGGTCAATACAAACAGCAAGGGTGGCAAAACATGAAACTAGAAACCTAAACTGGGTAAACTAATAAGACAAACCAGAAACGAAGATGCAGGGAGGTCCGGGGAAAAACATATGGAGAGACGCAGGGAGACCGAGGGGAAACAACACAGACGAACCAGCAACTACCATGACAGAAGACACAACTTAAATACACTCAGAGAACACAGGGAGATTACACACAGGTGGGGAACACAGGTGACACTGATAAACATAACGAGACAGGGCAGGAGTGAACACAACATGACGCATACTGACGAGAGACTGTCAAAGTAAAACAGGAAGTACACAGAGGTTCAGACAGGAGGAGAGAGAGCATGGGGAGAACACAGACATAACAGGCTGGGGGAAACATGGAATAAACACAAAGAGAGACGAGAGCTCATAAATACACAGAGGGGCACAAAGGGGGTAAGAGTCACAAAGGGAAAACACTTAGGGAACACCACAACAGGACACCTCAGAAAACATGGCCTAAATAAGGAGCGAAAATACAAGGAACCAAGAATACTGGGCCAACATGGCCCAGGACCATGACACAAAACCTGTTTATCATTATTCTAACAAAATATGAATTAGTGAAATAAAGTCTTTGTGCAATACTGCATATGAGAGAAAGGGACTATATATTCATATATAATGAAACATTTACAGAAGTAAACACTGTAATATAAAAAAATTGTTTCTGTTTATGACCCTTCTTGTGTTAATGTGAATGTGTGTGTGTATGTGTGCGCTTTTTTTAACCTTTTGAAAAGAAAAAAGAAAAGAACAGAAAGGGCAAGAAGAGGAAGAGGTAATACTGCTTAGTATCGGTTTTTGCCCTGTGATGATGACATGGTCTGCAGGAGTTTCTCCATTAGTACATGCTGACCTAATGTAATAAACATCCAGGGCTGATCCCTCCCAGACCACGGGTACTTCATCACAGATGATAAACCCTGTTCTGGTAAGGCTAGCGGGAGGAAAAAAGGAGGGGATGTTGGGGGTGTTGCTTAAAGGGTGACCACAGCCATCACAAAGGGCAGAGACAGACTGTCATGCTTTTGCGTCAGCCTCAAACCTCCTTTTCTCCCTCTCCGTCTGTATTCTGCTTCAGTTGTCAGGAAAATTGGCAAGCAGTGAGAATAAAAAAGCGGATCAAGTTGAGCAAGCTCCCAACTCAGGGGCCATGCTCAAGCAATCAAAAAAAAGAAAGTAAAGGTCCTCCTACTTGACAAAACAAGGGAAGGAAAAGAGGAAGAAAAAGAAAGTGCACGGTTATTTTTAGAGAAACTCGGAAAATATGTTTATAGCACTCGAATCAGCCGCTGAAGAATTATAAGTAATCACAGCTCATAATCATCATCTGTGGTGAAGGTTAAACTCTGCAGTTAACATCAGCGTGCCCCTAACTCAGTTGTGCTCAAATTGAATGTATTGGCCTGTGGTGATTGGTTCTGATCTTTTTTTTTATCTGGTGCAGCTTTCCAGCAAATTAAATACAAGGAAATGATCCTTTACACCAGTGTTAAATGGGTTATTATACATTATTGCACTGCTCATCTCTCCTTACAAGTTCCCACTTTAAGAAGTGCAGATGCGATGCAGAAGGTGTGATATCTGCCAGGCATGGAAGGTGTTTATCTTACCAGAGTTTCTGACAGTATGTGCGCAAGAAGAAAAAGGTTTAAGCTCACAAACCCGAGGCCTGAACTTTACACAAACACAGACACATATGCACACATGCTCATCCTTTGAGTGCTGTAAATAAAAAGAAATCCCCAAAAAACAGTGTGCCTGGTGTTACTAAAGACTGACCCTTAGTACTATAAAACCTAGCTAGGTGGGCTGAGTATAAAAACAAAAGAGGATTTTGTGTCTCAGTGTTGAGCTTTAGTGATTAATATGCCTCCCACAGCGTGCTCTCATTTATCAGACAGCTTGTGAAAACCGTGGGAAACTCTAGACTTCAAGCAAATATTAGGCTCTCTGTGGTGTATGTTCACTCTTACTTTGCTAACTTAAGTCCACTCACAAGAAAACATTAAATATGTGAGTTTCCGACATGAGTCATATACTGTAACAATTGACCGTGTCTGTTTGTCACTCTGGATATGCATAGCGGTTCCTTGTAGCTTTGTTTCAATAAAGAAAGTTAACTTATGTTGAAATAATACTGCATTTTTTCTCTCTGCATAGCTCTACAGTGAGATTGCTGTGAAAAGGAACAAGAAAGAAAAAGAGGAAAAAACAAAAAGGCTTGCTTGGGCCGGCTTGGCAGACGTCCAGCTGACATCTGCTGACAAGGAGACAGTGGACTTCCACACATTCACGAACCAACTCTTAGCGAAGACACATTACAGCACCTGATAAGCGTGTTTCCTACATTCGGTCCCAGCTGTCCAAAGGAAATCATTTGGGATTGTATTACCTCTGGTTAGGGTTGGAGTAATTAGCAGTATGAAGCCAGAGAGTACTCTGGGATAAATCCTTAACAAGCCACTAGTACACTAGTACCATTTATAACCCTGATAAGTACTCAATGCTTTCACAGTATAGGTCTAGGTCATGTGTCTATACCAAATTTTAAACTATATATTGATTTATAATCTATAAATGCATTAGTGATCTGGGAGAGTCTATTTTTTAGACTTTGGAATGGTCATTTTTGAGGTAAAACATCTATTATCATACATGTACTGTTTTACTTAAGACATGAAAAGATAATTGCCGCGATGACTGAAATATATTTTAAAGAAAATGGCAAACAAATTCTAAAGCTGTTGGATCTTTTCATACAATCATGTATGACCGTTACAGTGATGTTCTAACTGCTATATCATAAAAATCATCATAAATATCATGTGTAATAATCAACACTTAGAAAACAAATAATACTTAATGAAACACTTGTTTTGTGCAGCAGCAGTGGTAGGAAACTGTGTGTGTGTGTGTGTGTGTGTGTGTGTGTGTGTGTGTGTGTGTGTGTGTGTGTGTGTGTGTGTGTGTGTGTGTGTGTGTGTGTGTGTGGGACTTGGTTTCCTACACTCATTGAAATGGCTTCTCAGCTGCCTTTATACTCTCATGACCCTCTAACCCCTCTTTTGATGTCTATTTTAATCTCAATTAGCTCTCAGTTGGTTTAATCTCAGTTAGGTCAGAATAAATTCATTCTTTTTTAAGGCTATTTTGTTAAATTGCAGGTTCTTTTAAGTGCAGATGCACCATATATAATCGCTCTTATGGCCTCTGCACATTTGGTTTTAAATGGTCATGCATCACAGTGTGCCACAGTCGCTGAATGTGTGAGTGCTCTCTGGACAGCATGCTTGTACTGCTCCATGCTTTGCTCAGTGCAAACTGTGCATGGGTGGGGCAAACCGTAGGAAATAATGGGTTTCAGAGTGCAGCGATACTGTTGTTGCATTGCATGTGAAGCATCCTTTATGCTGTTTTACTCTTTCACTGTTTCAAATTTCCTCCGTGATCCTTCAAAGATCAGCAGGTGCCTGTCTCTGTGGGAATCTGGGCAAATGTCATGGGAACAAAAACACTGTCTTCTGATAGTGCCAAGTTCATCCTTGAATTCTGTCTCCACTGTCTCATAAAAATACACATATGACATGTACAGTGTTTCAGAATTCACAAAAAACCATCACTGGTCTGGGGGATCAAAAATCCATATGAATGGATATTTGTGAAATACGAAGCAAAACACCCTCAACGTACAAAAAATTGTATTATGTGCAGAGCGATCTAGAACTTTAACATATTTTCATTTTTGTGTATTTTGGATCACTTACAATATATAAGGGTTAAACTGGTTTTGCACAGCAAAGTATACCCACAATTTTAATCTGTCATATAACTGGAGGTTCATTATTGAATTGGGTAAACACAGAAAGTGGAGGAACAGTGCATTTGGATGTGTGTGTCTCTGTAAAACTCCATGTCAGAAAGAATATTACAACCCAATAACATAATCTGTGAACATATATTCTCTGGAGTTTCTTTGTTTCCTGCAAACTTCATTAATTCACCAAAATGAAAGAAAAACAATTAATTTCTCTCTTTAAATACCCCAGCACACATCGTAGTGGTGCACTAGGTGCTTTAGAGGTAACTGAAATGCTGAGAAGGGAAAAAGGAGGAATAATCGGTGTGTTTTGGCCACACAGCAACTATTTGAAAAATGTAGCAAAGAAGCTTTGCAAACAGCCTGAAATAGGAATTAGATAATGAGATCTCATATTCAAGCATCTCCATTCCAGAGTTTTGTCTCAATCATTATACACATGTTAGCATTAGCTTCTCCTTGAATACTTATAGATAGATAGATTGCATGCCTATCTAAAGGGTACTGTTGCAAATAAAAGTGCACTTATATAGCTTTTCTGCAGGCGTTTTCGATATGTAAAGAACTGTCAGAGAAGAATGTTGCATTTTAATTTGACATGATCAGTTAGAATAAAATCAAAACAGTACTGAATAGTCATATTTTTCAATTCTCCTAACATTACACACAACCAGTGGTTAAATGTTTAAAATAAGCTAAAGGTTCCCCCCTGAAGTCTGAGTTTTTAATGCAATTCTATCAAATCTTTTTGTATGCCAAGACAGCTGAGTGCACTTCCTGCTGATATATTTGCATTTTCATACATCTTCTTACAAATCCAAGGGGATACAGGCCATTAGGAACCTGGGCTAAAGGTACTATACATGAATGCTAAATGAGCTTTTAAATAAAATCACCCTCCTCATATTTTTTATCTCGAAGGGTTGGCAAGACCTGTCCTACTAGCAGTGACATATTGCTATAAATGTGAGTGAGTGGAACATATGTCTCACAAATTAGGGGAGTCATTGCTTAGCTATGCTGCTCATGCATCATCTCTTAAAACTCATATGATGTTTGTATATTAAGAAATCATATATTAAAAGCAAAACAAAAAACAGTATATTTGTATATTTCAGGCCACATATTGAAGAGAGGACACGTTTGGATTCTCGATTGTTTACAAATCACAAAATATTTTACTGCTTTTTTTTCTTCACTTATTACTTTTATTTATTAAATAGTTTTCGGGGTTTTGTTTTTGTTTGTTTGTTTGTTTGTTTGGTTGGTTGTTTTTTTTTTTACAGAGAATAGACATTAGCTGTTCATAGATTTTTAAAAATAAAAATGTTGCAAGTTAAAAAAATAACTCTTCCTTATTAATACACTGAATCTCTGGCAGCACCCCCCCCCCCCCAAATGCAAAGCATTTTATTTAGAGCATACACATTATTAGGGGCTATGCAAGGCTCATCTTGTTGTCTGTTGGTTGCTAAACATCAGTAAATGACTAATTATGAAGATGACCCGATTACACTTTGTTGATAGTGCAGTTTTTCCTCCAGTGACTTTTCTTCAGTACTCCTTTACTTGAAAGGCTTTTCTCAGGCTTGAGAGTGTAGATTCAAACTAACATGGCCTTCAACTTAATACTTGCTTGTTCCCTCTCTCTGCCTGTCTTCTTCTCTCAGTGTCTATGCATCTAACCACACATCAAAGCGCATGCTGTCGAAGCCCTGTGGCGAGGGCTCTCGAGGCCCTGCGTAGTATGCATCCACTGAGGTGTCTGCTTGTACAGAAAGTTTAAAGAATCACCGGGGCTTTCAACAACTTAAAATCTTGTAAAAGCAGGATTATGATTTGTGATTCTCTTTTAAATCCTTGAGTCTGACAGCGCTGTTGGGCGAATACCAATTAAAACAACCAATTGTTGAGTCGACAGATAGCCCTCGTTTCCCAGGTGATACCAAAGCTTATAAGAAAACTCAATTTGGCAGAATTTCCACAGAATAAAGCTACTCAGATATTTTCTCACATACTACAAGTTAAGCGTTTTTTTACCACCACATTTCTCAGACAGGTTATTAAAATATTTTCCCATCACTTCAGACAGGAACGCTATCCCACAGAAAACATTACATAAATAAAAATGTTCATATACACGTCTGCCTTTACATGTATATGAACTTCCATTCTTAATCCATAGGGTTTAATATGGTGTGTGCCCACGCTTTGCATCTATAAGAGCTTCAACCTTTCTGGGAAAGCTTTCCACAAGATTTTGGAGTGTTTAGGGGAATTTTAGGTCTTTCTTCCAGAAGCACATTTGTGAGGTGAGTCACTGATGTTGGACGAGAAGGCCTGACTTTCAGTTTCTGCTCTAATTCATCCCAAAGCTGTTCTGTCAGGTTGCGATCAGGACTCTGTGCAGGCCAGTCAAGTTCTTCCACACTAAACTTCTCATTCATGTCTTTATGGATCTTACTTTGTGCACTGGTGCGCAGTAATGTTGGAACAGGAAGTGGCCATCCCCAAACTATTCCCACAAAGTTTGGACCATGAAATTGTCCAAAAGTTCTTGGTATGCTGAACCGTTAAGAGTTCCTTTCACTGTATCTAAGGGGCCGGGCCCAACTCCTAAAAAAACAACCCCATAAATCTCCCTTCACCTTACTTTAGACTTGGCACAATACAGTCAGACTAGTGCCATTGCCTAGCAACCACCAAACCCAGACTCGGCCATCAGATTAGAGTAGATGGAGAAGCATGATTTATCCTTCCATAGAACAAGTCTCCACTGCTCTAGTGTCCCTTGGCAGAGTGCTTTATACCACTGCAGCCGACGCTATCCTTGCACTTGGTGATGTAAGGCATGAATGCAGCTGCTCAGCCATGGAAACCCATTCCATGAATTTCTCTACAAACTGTTATTGAGCTAATGTGAAGGTCACATGAAGTTTGGAAAAGTTGGTCAAATTTGCACACTATGCACCTCAGCATCCGTTGAGCCCGCTCTGTGATTTACATGGCCTATGACTTTGTGGCTGAGTTGGCCCAGTCTTTTCCACTTTGTTGTAATACCACTAACAGCTGACTGTGAAATATTTAGTAGCGAGGAAATTTCACAACTGGACTTGTTGCACAGGTGGCATCCTATCAGAGCACCATGCTGGAATTCACTGAGCTCCTGAGAGCGACCCATTCATTTGCAAATGTTTGTAGAAGCAGTCTGCACGCCTACGTGTTTGGTTTTCACACCTGTGGCCATGGAATTGACTGGAAGACCCGAACTTATTGTGAGCGTGCCTTGAGGCTTGCGTGATTTTCAGCTACATAAAAGAAGCTCTTAATTGCTGCAATATCTTTTTCTAACCGTTACTCTACCAGCCACATACAGATGACGAGCACATGCTGTGTTACATGTGATAAATGACCTGTCTAAACTTACAGCTATATTGCTGTGTCCTGTTGCTACTACAGCTGCTGCGTAGCAGACTGCGAGTGTTATGTTGGTGTTATTTATATGCTGAAGCTTCGCGTCAAACATTTGTGTTTGAAACTGAACAAATTTTAAAGCACTTTAAACATTTGTGATTTAGAAAATATAGAATGTACATTGCTGATGTACTCATGCATGGTGACACGCTGGAAGTTGCTTTGCGTGATTTGTAAAGGAAAGCATGAGTCAGCTGACTGCGCTTGGATTTAATTTTAGACTGATGAAAAAGGCAAAAATGATCCTAAAATCTTCAGAATGCCTTCAAACCTTGAAAAGCTCACAGGAGCTAGTTACATTTTTAGTAATATGGAATAATTTTTCACACAAAGGGGAAACTTTGTGTGACTGAGTGTCTATATACTTTTGTGTCTCCATGTGTTTAAATATAGCTATTTATTTTTTTATTGAAACTTTGTAACTGCCACTGCAAGAGGTTTCCCTTCAAAAGGAATTGATTGTATGATTGCAGTAAAACAAAAAAAGAGAAACCAGTCAAGATTAGTTATTTAGTTTCCTGAAAAGTTTTTGGTTGATCCAGAATGCTACACTGACAGTATTATGTCAGACTAAAAAGAGAGATCATACATCTCCCATGTTAACTTCCCTTTATTAGCTCCCCGTTACATTCAGACTTCAATTTAATATCTTTAGCTTCACATATAAAAGATTGAATATTAATGCCCCTTTCATATCTTAAAGACCTCACAGTACATTATAATAATCCAAACAAAGCAAATCGCTCTCACAGTGCTGGCTTACTGGTGATTTCTGGAGTTTGTAAAAGTTCAATAACCAGCCTTTAACTATAGGGGGCTTAACTATGAAACAAGCTCCCAGTTTGGATTGAGGAGACAAACACTCTGTGCTGTTGAGATTAAGCTTAAAACTTCTCTTTTTGATAAAGCTTATAGGTAGGGCTGGATCAGGTGACCCTTAACCATACCTTAGTTATGTTGCAATAGGCTGCTGGGAGGGCTTCTCGTGAAGCCATTACCTCTTTTCACTCCCTGTGTGTTTACACACCACTGCTGTATTTAATCATTAGCAATTATGAAACTCTGGCTCTGTCTCTCTCCTATTTTGTCCTGTCTCTCCCTGCTCTCTTCTCTTTCCCATCACTCCCAAACGGTCGAACTTTGTGACTCCCAGTAGCATCACATTGTTTATTTTGTTTACTTTAGTTAACTTAGCTAGTAGGATAGCCTAGCGTGACTAACTTTATACAGTTGGGTTTAGTTCCCTAAGAGATATGTGTGCATAAATAAGTTATTGGATAGTTTTATGGCCTAATATGTATATTCATGGGCACTGGTACAGCTCACTGGGGTGAAGTATACCAGTGGCCATTAGCCATATGCCATGAAGCTAATGCAGAGTCCGGGGTTTGATTCCACCCTGAGGGCATTTACTGTGTCTTCCACCTGTTCTTTCTCACAGATGTCCTGTCTTTGCTAAGACTAAGCTAAGAAGAGGGAGAAGGTGTCACATAGACATTGATTAGAGTGGACAGCTTCTTTTAGACAGATGGAAAGTCTGTTTGTCTTTCAAATGAATGGTGGGGGCAGGAGAGTGGGAAACTGGGGATTGCCTTGCATCTGTAAGCACCCCTAAGTCTGAAAATAATGTAGCAGTGCTCCAAACACAGTGTTCTCAAAAGCAAATCTTGTCAGTGCAGCAATAGACATGTTACAAAATGTGAGCTAGGTGGGATTATATAGAGACTACTGTCATTACCATTAGCATCTTTTGCTGTGAATGCATGTGTGTGTGCACTCTACGTAGATTTATTAATAAATAAAATAGTCAGTATCGCAATACATGCATTTGAATTTGAGTGTAGCTTGTAAGAAGTAGTAGATTTCTTTAATCTTGGTCTGACGATCAGATAGATGGTTACAGTTATTTGTCTTCTTGGGGAAATTGGCTTGCAACATAAGTCACCTGACATATGTACATGCCACAAAAAACAACTAAGCAAAATCACATCAACATAAAATAAAAAGATAAGCACACAACATGCAGACACTTTTGTTCTCCTTGCATCTTGGAGATGATTTTGGCCACAACAATTTGGCAACAAATGTGTTGTTCAGGGGAAAAAAATTTGCTAGCTTTAGGAATAACAGATAACTCGGACATGTTTTTGTGAACAAAGAGGGGACAACAGTGGCGTGCAGATGGTAGTAGATCATTTGTGCCCATTTTAATTATGGCAAAAACTCACAAAAAAAAGATTATGATCAAGACTTTACAGTGCCATTATACAAGCATAATGAAATTACAGTGACAGTGACAATGCCACTGAACATTTTAATATGATTTGAGATAACTGAGGTGTTTGATAAGACTGATTAACATTTCTTTGAACCTGGTTTGATCACAGAGTACCTCAGTTTTAGAAAACTGGTATGTACAGTTAAAAAGGTTACTTACCTCTCATTTCAGTCCATTGTTGTCACTGGGCTGCTTGAGGTGCAGACACTTGAAAAAATTGATGAAGAACTAAAAATGTTTTGCATGGTTGCAAAGTGACGCTGTTGTAGACACATGCTGAATACAGGATCAGATCACTGAGAAGGCGCTGCCTATTATTCCACTAAATGAACACTTTGCATAAGTAAAATGTGTCACCTGTTCAAGCTTGTCAGCTTAGATTTTTGGTTTTTATGCTCATCTAACTTTTAGTGAAGACGGACAGCTTCATTCATTCCCAAATGTTATTTACGATATTACTTGTTATTCATGATTTGTCTTCCGTCTTTTTCGGGTTTAAGCTTAAGTGCTGCAGATCCATTTCACTCCTTGACTCCTTAATGAGAGTTTTTATTGCTTCTGCCAAGGAGGTTATGTTTGCATTACTATTTGTTTGCCACATTGACTTCTAGTAGGATTACACAAAAAGTACTCAACTTATTTACATGGAAGTTAATGGAGAGATGAGAAAGGGAAAGAACCCATTAAAATTTGGTGTATGTGCCTCAAATTTTGCAGTGCTGCCTACAGACTGAAGTTAGAGGTGAATTTATAGTTTGCTTCAATGAACTATAAGCCTGATTTTCGCAAATATGATACTTTTAGTTAGTAATTAGTTTACTTTTTCTTTTACTCAGGCCTTCATTTCTTACACTCTTTACATGAAGACTGTAAAATCTATTAATCAGAATCCCAGGAAGTTCAAACTCTGGAACTGATCTGGTCGCTTGACAAGAATGTGCCTTAAACCTATATTCTTTTTAATGATCACCAGTGGGTGATACATGTGGTAAACACTTATAATGAGTTTGTGGGTTCAGTTGCTCAGTTCAGGTCATAAAAAGTCTAATTTTAAAATTTTGGTCATATTGTGTCTTGGAAAGGAGGACTATCCGGGGTATGTCCACTGGGTAACAACTTGTGATTAACAAGTCTTTAACCAATGAGCACGCAGTTTTACACTCAGGCTTTCCCCTTCTCATCACATCGAAACACCAAAAGCAGCAGCAGTGAAGACGTTCACCTCAATGCTTCGAAATGGGATTTCACAAACCAGTGGGTGACTCATACTAGCTACATCCATCTTTTAAATGGTCTATGCTCAGGACAGTATTTTAATGAAGCGTTAACAATATTCTAGTGTTTGCCACTAGCATGAAGAAAAAGGCATATTTTTACAATGCTATAATCACTTTGGAAATGTGGCCTGATATTTATGCTTTTAGTGGATTTTAGTGGAGGTATTTTCCCTGTTATTGTTCATGAGTTTTTCCATACACGTAAAATGTTGTTTTACTTATATTTGGACAGGTATAATGTCTTTTGCCAAAGCATGAGCGGAAGAAAATATGAGCTTGTGCCTGAAATCACTCTGCTCAGAAGTGCAAGCTTCCATGACTAAATCTTAGTGGCGAAGAAGGAAATGTGTCTTTACATGAAACAAATGATATTTTCTCTTTTGCCTTTCAGAAGAAAAGAAGCACAGCATTTCAAAGAGGAATTAATTTTAGCCTTCAAACTTCCATATCTTATCCTTTGGTTTATCAAGTCGTGTTAAATCTGGTTTCAGAATAAACAATAACCATTCACAAGCATAAAGAATGAAAAAAAAACTACTGTGGGCTTTTGACAGTTTGATTACAAATAAAAGGTAAATTAAAATAAAAATGGACTTCTGCTGCATTCTCCATATTCAAATGTATAATAGTTAAAAAAACAAGCAAACATGGTGAACAAGTGTGAAGACACTTGCAGAATTGCCTTTCTAAATCTTTGAGACTGGTTTTAGGATTACCCCAATGTTGTTATCTATGTCTGAAAAGGATTTGCGAAATTTTGTTAAAGTGCAAACCAGAAATTCAGCCCTCCCTTTTCATTACTTGTCATTCTTTCTCCTTTTAATGCAATAAATCACACCGGAATGAAAATATGCAATGAAACCCAGGTACAGCAGGCAAGTGATAATTCTTCACTTTATCCACATCAGAGCAATGCCTCAGGGGAGGGAGATGGGTACCACAGATAGAGTCTGTGTAGTTCTGTTTGTGATGTGTAGAAAGACTTTAAAAACTGGCACATCAATCAGTGTTTTTTTATTTTTATTTTATTTTTTGCCTGCTAAAAGCAGTAAATCACGTTTGTTACTTTCTCATAATACACACTTGCACATTAACAATTCTAATAAAAGGGTCAACAGCACCTAGGTTGTCATTTCTCATAATAAGCATTTGTAACAGTCAGTTAAATTCAGAGAGCTCTGTTCAATTATCAGCTCAGCACAATAGAAATGTGACAAATCATTAACCACTATTTTATACCTAAAGATTTGACAGTGCAATTTGCCATCTGGGGCCTTGGAGAAATTTGTCTTGATTGCTTACCAGTATGTTTTTAGCCTCTAAGTTCAACATCAAGTAGCTTCTAAAGTAGATGCAAAGAAGCAATTTTATGCAAAGTACCTTTGTTTGTGGTTTAAACTGGAGGTGATCGTTTATGCAAAAATCCTGAGCAGGCACTACTTGAAAAGCATCTTGTTATATACAACTAGATACTAATGCACAATTAGGATATATATATATATATATATATATATATATATATATATATATATATATATATATATATATATATATATATATATATATATATATATATATCCTAATCTGCAACTACTGTTATACAGATCAGTGGTTTAATATCTAATCAATCTGAATGAATTATGAGCTCCTGTCAGCTCTATTAGAAATACAGACTTGACCATTACATTTTTAATTAACCTCAAGTACAACATATTGGAGAGCTGTCCCAGATGTCACCATGTATAACTCTGGGTAATAGAATGAAATGGCTCCACATATTTCACACAGTGAATTTGAAATTATATTGGAAAGTGAATGTCTTTGGCAAGACGAGAGCAGAGTTTGTACTACTTATCAAGTGATTAAGGCAATCTCTTTATTCAACTCCAGTTTCCATGGAGACATGGCTTGATTTGATGAGTACAATGTGTATATCTGTGTGTACATGAGAATATGTTTATGAGAGTAGAAGCTAGTAGAAAAGAGAGATAGCTGAAAGTAAACCCTAAAAACCTTTATTAGTTTAAATACCCATTCTATATGATAAGAATTACCAATAACAATATACCAATAACGGCAACATGCTGATTTTAATACAATACGGGTTTGTTCAACTCTTTTCCCAAAGAGCTGTAATTGATCCAATGAAACACACTATGAATCTGACACACTGTGTTATTGGCCCAAAGCAAGCAGTGCCTGAGAGGATGTGGTTGTAAGCGATAGAGAGGTTTTTCCACAAACAAAAACAACTTTCAAAGTTGCAGGGTTGAGAATTTTACCAGAGGCAATTCTTGTTTGATGAATAATGCAGCCATCTAACAAAATTGGTGAAATCCTTACAGCACATATTTGTACATGATTCTCTTAATTTTAATATGCCAGGGCTGTATGAGCTAAATGTTTAAAAAAAACATCAGCGTTTTCATTTATGGAGAAACAAAACACCAGAAAGGTATCATTTCAGTACTGCGTATAATCTAGCATTACTAATGAGAGAATATATAACCCTGTAATGTTGTAAACAAACCTAATAGCACTCATTTTTAGAGGTTTCACAATGTAGGAAGTCATTTCAAAGCTGGTTTTGAGAAAAAGGTTTATATGAGTTTTGATTGCGGGTTAAAGGTAAGCAGGTGACCAGCTATACAGTTAAACCCTATTATAAACACACTCTTTCTTGTTTTCTCTCTCTCTCTGTCTTATGCACTGGCACAGACACACAAACGCAAACTCGCACAGCAGATGTGCACTAATGCGCTATCTTGGCTAAATACAGTGTGGAAAAAAGGAGGGTTCGGGGACTGCCTGAGGAGCTACAGAATTTGCTTGATCCTAACTGAACAATTTTGCTGGGGAGAAAATGTACATCAATATAGCCATTAGTTATAATCATAGCCAATTAAGGCCAGAGCTGGCATGCGCTTGGGCAAGCCCATCGACCAACACAGTCTAGCTATTCAACCATCATTACATGTGACAAGAAGCAAGGCAATGTAACTACTTGCTTTAATTTCTTCTTCTTTTTTCTTTTTAATCCCATGTGGACTTTCATGTTAAGGCATATAAATGGCATTGTTTCACAGGACAGAGTCATTTATAACAGGAGATGATTGGTAGGGTATGCCATGTGTCATAGGTTAATGGTCACAAATGATGGATAATGACAAAGCTGGATCGAATTTTCCAGAGCTTAAAATGCCTTTGAAGGTTGAGGCTCTGTGCCTTAACCTCTATCCGTACTGATGGGCACAATATGATTCGGTGGCTTTTCAATATTTCAACCAGGTATTATCTTCAAGGATCATATCCCAGCTTTAGTTGCAACAAGAGAGCCCATACTAATCCCCTGAGTGCATCCTTTCTCTTTGGGTACATCTATTACGCTATTCTCTTAGGGTACACACACATCCTGCAGCAACAGAGCAGTAGAGGTCATCTGCAGTTCAGTCTGCAATTAACTCTATGCAATTAATTGCTGATTTCAAGAGAATAAACTGTTCCGAACATAAGGCACGCTGTGGAATTTGGAAGGCTATGGTTTGATTGGCTTTCATGGTAGCTTAGGCTCAAACGGTTCATGCATAATGGGTAACACTGTGCATTAGTATGCCATTAGGTCCCCTTTTGCATATGGGGATGAGTATGCATTTGTAAGGAATATATAATCAAATAAAGCCTTGTGTGTTTGAATTACTGTGGAATACAAGGTCTCTTGCTGCATTATTTGTCCAGGCTGTCCATTAGTTATCCTTGACTTTCATACAAATTAATTTAGCCCTCAGCACCCAGCCCAAGACATAGGTATTCAGCATACGCTGTCTACTAAATTATGATTGTACAGTTTGCGCACAGGCGCAGGTCAGAGGTGCAGGTCAATTACAACCTGCAGTGGCTGAGAACTGTAAGCCCTGGGGGAACCTAGGTTTGATCTGTAGAGGCATGGGGAAGACTGGAAAAGAGTAAGCACTGCAATACCAAAAAGAGAATTGGACGTTTTGTCTGCTGGAAGGAAAAGACTTTGAAACAGTTATCCCTTTACAATTAGTTCAAGGTCTGGGCTTTTTTTTTCTTTTTTTTTTTACCAGGAGGGGAGAGGATACTGTTGATGAATTTAGACAGAAAAGAGTTTGTGGCCTGTGGAGCATTTTAGAAATGGAAATGAAAAAATAAAGAAAACTAATCACAGAAAATCTAGAAGCCTCAAAGACAAGAGAATAGAGATGACAGCCTAATTAGTTAGGTTCCAGCGTGGTTCAGGAAAGAAAGTACTGATGCTGTGCTGTGAACCAGGATGTAATGATGAGAGAGCTGGAGTGTGATTGCCAATGTGGCCCTGAGACCCAGAAGTTTTCAAAAGGCGTGGGAGGAAAGACAGCCAAGCTCTCCTCCCTGACTTGACAGTGTTTGTTTCACAATCTGATATTTGACATAATGAGCAAAAGTATGTGTGCGTGCGTGTGTTCGTTTGCGTGCGCGCGCGTGTGGGCTAGAACTTACTCGTAAGCATAGATTGTGATGGTAATAAAAGGAAAAAAGAAACAGAGCGCTCCATCTGGTGCTAGGCACTACAACTTCCCCTGTCAACAATCCCTAATCATTGGAGACAGGCCCTATTAGAGGACACAGACTGTCCAGCCCTCACCAGAGCCCCCTCTGAGTGTAAATCATTACTCTCTGTATATCTCACTCTTTTGTCAGCACAGGTCATTAGCCAGCATAAATATGTAATGCTCTGACATTTAGGCTAAGGAAGAGGGTGTAATGTTAAAGTAAAGTTAAACTTGGGCAATTAGGGAAAAGGGAAATGTGGAGAAAATTAAAGGACAATGATCCACTAATGTCACGTTTTATTGTTTAGCAGAAGAAGAGCTAGAAACACATTTGCGTTAAGGTTTTGATATGTATTTATTTCACACAATGCCCATTAAAGTTTACAATGTGTAATATCCACTATTACATTTTTTTCAAAGTAAGCGTGAAGCATTTCTTTCAGCATTTGAAAACAGCACTTTACTTATTTACTCCTTTTACACAACCCATTACTTCTGTGTTAGCCAGATACATGAGGCATTATCAGATAAGTACCAGTAAACAACATAATCTTAGACTTCACCTACAGGTATAACAATTATTTCTCCTAACAAGGAGGACAAAGGGCGCCAGCAAAGTGAATGGATGGATATTTTACATATGACTTTAAAATAATATATCACTTTGCAGTCTGTTACTCCCAACGTCACTGTGACGCCTCATTAATCATTTATTAGTTTCCTATATGTTCTTCTTCATTTGCCAAATGCTTTACTGCAATTTAATTATAATAATTGATGGCCGTTAACTGGAAGAGAAGACATTTGCGTGTGGCTGCTTATCATATATTAATATACATACCACTTGCAAATTTAAAAAGTGCCTCTCATTTTAACATTTCAGTGAGTCACTGTTTTAAGACAATAAATGTTTTATTGGCTACAAGATCATCAAGGCTGCCTTGACATACAGATGTAACCACTACTGACAGCTGACTATTTCAATCATGTAGTGTATAAAAAGCATGGATCTTAACCAATTCATGAAGAAAAAGCACTAATGTGTTTTAGTGTCATGGCTAGTGGTGACTGTGCCTTGTGCATAAATTCAAAGCTAGTTTTTAATCGTTTGTGTGCACCAGAAGGAGACAAAGAACAAGTTGTTATTTTAAAATCTAAGAATTTTTTTTTTAAGTTTGCAGAGCAGATATCAGGAAAAGTCTGAGGCAGTCTCAAAAAACTATTTTGATTGCTAGTTAAACTGGGACTTAAAGATCTAGCAATCAGCCATCGAGGCTGTATCACACATACCACTTATTGCTTGCCACCATACTACCGATTGCGTGCAATTGTGCAAAAAAGAAAGGCTGACGGCAAAAAGGAGATAACGTTTGCCTGCAGACTTTGATTTTTTAATTAGGGAAAAATACGGAGCAGACACAATCTTTTCAGTCACATACTTTAATGTAAAATGCAAAAATCTTCCTTGTTAAGAGTAAAAACTGTCATTGCAGGCACAGAAAATGAATTCGATTTAGGGTGGGAATATTACATGCAAACAGCCTCGCTGTTTTGAGCAAACCAGAACACTGGTGATGTTCACGCGCTCTATTTCTGATCAATTTAATCTGTGCGATCAGTGAATGCCTGTATTTCCATAAGATCAGTCGAGTCTTTTAATATAGGTTAATGTGTGTTGTTGAATGTCAGGCGTCGCGTCACGGTTGAGGCTTGAGAAAGCCAACTCTGACCACCTGTCAACTTAAAACCCATTTAAACAAACTGCTCGGTGAGAAATGCTGGAAGGATATTGACTCGTGCTAGTCCCTGGAGATTGCACAGCAGCAGGAAATAAAGAAATGTCAAAGAAATCTGAACAAACGAGGCGGGTTGTTTCCAGCACCTTTGGGTGAGAAAATAGTGATTATAGTTTCTTCTTTGAGAGAAATACAGGCAACCTGGAAACCTCATAGTCATTGCAGCAGAGAAAGAAACTCTGGTGTATTGTAGTCTGGAGGATTTAGTCTGTTCCATTACTGAGACGCTTTAGTGTTCGACACCATATCTGCTCAAGTCACTCATTCCATCCATCATATCCTTTTAATATTAGCTTTGCAGGATAAGCAATTTAGAAGGACAAAAAGGGCAGCCCGTGTTAATTCCACGAAGCTCCAAACTTTTAATTAGGACAAGCCACAAAACAACAACAACATTAACAATAGAATACAACACAATAAAAGGGTAATTATCGTGAAGCTATTCTCTGGCTGCCAAGAACACCATAAAACTAATTACCAATGTCTGACAGCAGATGGTTTGGGGGTGGCAAGCAAAACTGGGAAGGTATATGTGCATCAGAGTATGTGCTTGTGCATGCATGTAAAAGAAGGAGTTGTTGACTGCAAAACAAGAGACCTGCTTGCAGTACTACTGAGCCTTATCTAGCTTTACTGCAACAACAATCTGTTTTGGAGTGACAGAAAAGAGAGAAGATTGACAGTTTCTCTTTGGTAGTCAAATAAGACACTGTTTGGTAGGAATAATTTACCGACTTTCACAATAAAACCTGTTCTAGTTTTCTTTAGGAGATGCAGAATCACAGGCGAGATGGGCTGAAACTTGGGAATAACAGACTTTCTTTTTAATTGCTTTCACATGCTGAGGAAAGTGACCTCTATTTCCAGCAACACAAGTTCAAGTGGAGGAAAAAAGTTGGGGGAAAAAAAATCATCTAATCTGCCAGTTAAAGACAAGAACAAGCAAACAGTGTAGTCAAAGCAAACATCCTGGGAGTGTTCTCCAGTTGACATTAAACAGAGCCATGTTTGATGGGTACACAATGTCAAACTAGTGCAGCCTGTCTTGGTGGCTTCGATAGCATAAACTCTTCTTTAATGAAGAAACAGTCTTTCTGGACCCCACTGTATGGACTGGGTGCACGTGGCAGTTATTATAATAAAGCCAGTATTTCATTTAGTTTCATTCATTTCATTCAGACTTTATCTATCTCGCTTTTAAACATCTGTCTTTATTCTGTGTATGTCCATGTGTGGCCTGTCTGTACTACTACTGCTTATTGAATTTCAGGAGTGATCACTCAGACTCATTTAAAAGGCTGGACCTAGAACATGTTGAGGACACCACTTTATATTCCTGAAAGCATCGTGGCTGTATTCCAAAAGCACTGGAATAAATATAATTAACAATTATGGACTGCCCTGCTTGACATCTCATTATTTGAGCTTTCCTGGTGTCCTCTTCCTTCCCTGCCTTCATCTCTTTGTCTCTGCCACGGAAATGTTTCAGCCAGTCAAAACACACAAAGACAGCCACGGGGTAAAAAGGAGACAGGGGTCTAAGGGAATGCTCGTGTCTAAGTACATTTTTGGCTTGGGCTTCAAAACTAGGGGGTTGAAAGATCTTCTAGCAAACAACTGGATTAAAAAATCCATTTGTGAGCCCGTACACGCTGCTGCCCGCTGATATTTTGACATAAAAGGAGTAGGTGGATATGTAGTATGCACACATCAAACACACAGTCAAACATGCCTGTCTGCAGCAGGCCATTAGGCCCAGGTGAAGTGGCTGATGGATGATATCTCTGTCTGCCTCAAATCATTCACATCCAGCTTAGTCCAGAGGGTTGACTAACGGAGGTCTTGTAGAACTTCTCAAAGTCATGCAGTGAGCTGAGTGTCTGTACTAGCTCACCCCTGAGCCCAGTGACAGAAGCACAGCATTTCTTACATTGCTCCTGAAAAGGAGCAATGTAAGAAATGTGAGGTTTTTGCTTAACATCACATATCAACTGTTGAAAACAGGTGAAACTGTTTTAGACACTGTGGCATATTTGCATCTTTAAGATTAGTTAATGAATATTCTCAGTCAACAAGTAAAGATATGACCTGAAAAGAGAACATAGAGGATATAGTATTGAAAAAAAAAAAACCCAAATAAAACATTTTAAAAACTGGCAAAAAAGTGATCCCCCATAAAAAAAAATCAGGATAACATTATTCACTGTCTTTGGCCATGTGGATCAAAGAAAAGTTATGAATGAGTGATGAAACGTGTGCAAAATGACTTTTAAGTACACTGAGCTGACGAAGAGCAGCATGATCATACCTAAGGTACTTCACCGCTACAGACAAGCACACTCTTTGATTTTCAGGGCAGTCTCATTTAACTAAATTATTCAGCTGGTTTTGGAAAAATTGTGTCTTCTTCATTCTTAGAAAGATGTAGACATTCAAAGAAATTCTACAAACAGGATTAAAGACGAATATCAAATGGCACTTGCTAATATTTCAGTCGGCTGGATGAAAGAGGAATTTAGAAAAAGGTATGGTAATGAACAGTTATCTGGTTGCTGAGAACTACAGCGACCTTATGACGAACTACACTTGAAAAGCAAAATGTGTTTTTGGCAGATGTGGATGACTAGTTAAAAAAAACCCAACAACTGTATAATAATTTAATATTATTAAAATGACTATAATGTATGATAATGATAATTATACTGTATTTTTACATTTTAGCTGAGTGACTGCACATACTATGAAAACACCCTGCTAAAGTCCTCTATTATTATATATCATTATATAAAGTAATGGACAGATGAATAAAGCTTATATGTCTTAAACCAGTCAGAATATTCAAAGGCAGCCCTTCATCTCAAAACATCCGTTTTATATACCATCAGAGTATGAGTCACAGGTTTTTGATGATTACCATGTAGCACATTTGTTTAAATTCTTCTTGTGGAAATGGGTCATTAAAAAAAGGATAGCACGACAAAAACTGCTTGTCCTTGACAGCTTATTAATCTTTGGGTTGTGAAAAGGTTTTAGCAAAACAAACTTTTTTCTGTATGTGTACTGATTGTTTTATTCTGAGTAACTGATTACTTCTTTGAATTAATTCACAGATCAATTGGTACAATCCTAAAGTGGTGAAAACATAATAATAATGCTCATGTAAATATTATACATGCATATTATTTAGGTTTCTGCGATTTGTGTGTTCTATAGAATCATAACTATAGGTGTATCCTATGATAATGTTATGCGTGCGGTGTTAGCTTTGTGGTTATTAGATATCACTGTTTAAAGCAACTAATGTTATATTTCACTATGACACCAGAGTAACTGCCCAACTCCATCCTAGCTCACTTACATTAGCTCACTAAGCAGCTAGCTATTGTAGCTCAATTTACCTGTTTCAGTAAGCTAAGCAACTGCACATTAGCCTCCCTGACAAACGTTACTGCAGTGGCAATGTGAAATATTTGCAATAACAGTAGAAGGCTCCGCCTCACTGCACTTACTTTATGCATAATTCTGTTTAAACAAAACTAATGACAACAACAACAAAAACATTCATCAAATAGGACGAAAAGCTATCCTCAAGCCAGTGCTGAGTGGATCTGATAGTAATGATCAAATATGGTAAATAACTATATGCTGCTAGTCTAGGGTTAAATGTAGGGGAGACACACTTGAATGACATCCCTTCCACTAGGATTATATTATTTGTTTGTTTACTTTGAGGTTTCACATGAATTAGCTTAGTTTGGAATAGACACACCTGCTGCTGAATTGTTAGCATAGCTAGCAGGCTGAAAGAAGCTATCATTAGCGCTTCATAACCAATTAACTTGATCGCATGTTTTATGGAGTAGAAAATTTGCAGGGGTAAATTTAACAGATTTGGACACTACCTTTTTCTGTAGTTAACTGGTGAAACCTGCGTCCAACTGAGTTAACTGTCAAGTTATGAAATTTACATATTGCTGTTTTTTCTTTGTTTTAGGTTATGTATTATCGAATGGTGATAAACATTGGCTAGAGGGGCACCCTGTAAATTTTTGCCTAGGGCCCTAACAGATGAGATTTTTAATCTCAATGAGATTTGGATTGATAACAGATCACTGACCCCAACACATATCTTGGTCTTCTGCAGACCCAGGAAACTGATGTAAAGTGCATGGTCTTAGACAGGAGTGCATAACATTGAAATAAATTTTTTTAAATTAATATATTATAGGGAGATGTCATCAAAAATGGCAGCTTGTTTTCTTCTGGCTCGTCCATTGGTTTATTTATTAGTACTTTATATGTGACGTCTTTAGGGCTGCTGTGTGTTGTTTGCATATCCATAGGTCTGCATGTGTATAAACAGCAGTGTAAAGGGAACTTTTTGCTGCATGATTAACTAGGCACTTTCTGTTAAAGCACATGAGCCAGTGACCATGAAAGCTTTGTATAGACTATTGTTGTCAATAAACACAAGTATTGAAACACTGAGGTGTACCGCCAGAAGTTCCATCTTTCTGAATTCCTTCCAGTCGATATGAGTTGGAGTGGGTGCATTTCATAACTCTGTGATATTGTTTTCCATAACTGCATTTTGTTCTAAGTTTAGATCTCAAACTGCTGTACCAAGCAAAACTGGCAAAATCATTGCAGAGCTGTAATAAGATGTGTTAGACAGGCGCTCCAGTTGTTGGCACACTTGGATAATGATCCTGATTTCAGTACTAGATCACTGTTAATATATCACATTTTAAATTTCATACAAGTAATGTCTCATTTTCTTTATTTAAGTTATTCTAAGTGTATTATTCTTCATGCATTATACCAGATGTATAGATTTATGCTAGATTAAACCTTTGCTTCCAGAACCTTTGCTTATTTGGTGTACTAAAAAATAAAATAAAATTGGTTCAGCACCTGTGGTGGTTAATGCACTTTCACTTTACTGTAAAAGAAAAAATCAATTTGCTGTAGAGTTCACTATTCAGTTGCTTGGATTTAATGCATACAGTGAGTGTGGCCCAGGCAAATAGGGAGAGAAGTATTTTCTCTCACTGACACAGAAATCCCTGCTAAGAGAGAAAAAGAAGCTACACTTAGAAGAGATCAATACCAGCTCTCGCCAAAGTAAAATGGATGACACGTCTGACCCGCTGAACTTGTTGGAACAAAAAGTCATCAGACCATTATCAGAGCATTCGTGCAAGACGCCCACAACAACAGAGAGAACAAGGGCAGCTTGTTGTGGACAAAAAGGCTGCACTTCCCGAAGAATCATCTCCTGTAAACTTCTGGCAAATATAAAACAAATCATTGAGTCATAAGACAAGTGTTGAAAAAGTGGTGATGATCATATTGATGGTGCAAATCTGGAAAGACGTAATGTCTGGAAAGAGCCGTTTTGTTAATGAAATATGTATTATTGCAACTTTGTGGCATAAGAGGCTAATGTATTGTATTGTATTGCTGCTGCTCTGAATAACTTTGTCTTAATTGATTTGATGGAGCTTATTCATCAAGCTTTTTATTCAACATCCCCATTGTATCGATCAAGTGAAAATGTACAATTGCCTTGCTATGCCATAAGAGAGGAATCACTCGGGGGAAACTGTCCGGTAATTAAGAGCCTGCCCAAAACCATTAAACTGCTCAGTAGCCTCTTTAGTTTGAAGTGCACAGCCTCCAACAGTCCATTACTTTGATCTACAAGTCACAGTGGAACAAAACTCAATACTCGGCTTAGATAGTTTTATGAGCTATATCAAGTTCAGTTCACTGTCGCTTGGAAATCCATGACTTTTCCATTGTATAGCAGCTGTAATTTCTCAGTACGATGGAGAATTGAGATAAAAATAGCTTAAGACTGTCACAGCGCATCATTTCAGTAATACAGCTGAGCAGCTCGATGGTGAATAAATGAATGAAAAGCCCCAAGTCCAAACAGCTCCATCTGAATCCCCCACATAACGATAACTGAATTTCACCACATTTGAATTTCAGAGATGTATTTGCTGATCGTGTGCCATACTTCACACATTAAATTGTATTTCTAGATGCCGTGCTCATAACGGCAGTGCTCTGCTTTAAATAAAAATGTGATCACCAATTTTAATTGCATGTTTAACTTTTGATTATGCCATAATCAATAATCTATAAGACTATTGTAATGAAGTAAAAAATAAAATAATGAAATTCTTACAGCCATCAGGTTATATTTTTTCTTGCAATAAAACAGTTTCATTATCAGTGCACTTACTACACAAGTGAGAAGGCAAGGTACTAGATTTGACGAATTATAACAATAAACTCTTTACATAGCTGATTGGTGCTGACAATTTTTAAGAAGACTAAAAAGGTAATTCTGTAGAGTCAAGCCCTGACAAAATATTAGTGAGTGAGAATATGGTTTTCTTTGATTTCTGATGGAATTTTTTGTGAGACTTGATTAGATAGTTTGTGGTGGGCCATTAGAGGGCTCCACTCACACCGAGTGTTAAGGAAGTGTTTTTCTGAGTTTTGAGGCACGTGGTCAGTTGTTAAGAGGTGAAGAATAAAGCTGGAGTGAGAAGTGAGCGCTCTTGTGTCGTCTGTGTTTACCTCCACAATGGTGACCCCGACGTAATGTGCGAGCGGTTTCACCGGTCACTCGAAGCCACGCTCCAGGCTTCTCTAACAGGTGGCAACTGGGTTGACTGTCTTCTGTGGGATTGTGCAGCGCAGTTAAAGAAGACCTCAGGGTTTTCCCGGCTGAACTGGTCCTCCAGGAATTCCTCCCTGAGAGCCCCCCATGTGTTTTGATACCTCTGTGCTGTCTATCCATCCCCCAAGAAACTCATTTTCTGTTCCTGGCCCGGTCCACCATTGCCTGCTCGACGCTATTGTTCCAAGGTCGTTGGACTCTTCTCAGACCTCAGCCCATAGACCTCCATTGCATCCACTGTATGAAGGCCCGTTCGGGGTTATTCAACCGGGCCAAAAGCATTTCCTTTTGGACTTTGGCGATCGGCAGGAGGTTGTCTCTGTTGATAGACTTAAGCCTACACATGTTCTGCAAGATGATCAGGTGGTGCCGAAGAACTACACAGTTTACAAAGCAGTCTCATTTTCCTGGACATGCTGAAGTAAGAACAAATAAGTAAGACCAATGTATCCTTTGCTATCTCTGCATTCTTCTAGGAATTTTTGAGTGCATCTGTTTACATAACTCTTGTTTTAATGTTTGTTTTTCCCCCAATGAAAGATTTAATCAGTCTAAAGTGTGGTGTTCAACAGTTGTTGTTGGCTGTGTGAATGATGTAATGCTTTTTTTAAACTTATCTGGCTCTTGCTTGCTGTAGACAAACAAGGTGACGCTGACAGCTGAACGTGAGAAACGTGTTGAAGATGATGAACATGGTGTGAAGGAAAGTACTTGAATCTAACTGTGATGATAGACAAACTCTTTATATTCATTTTCTATATATAAATTGATATATATATATAGAGAGAGAAATTATTCTTGTATAGTTTCTTGACTTTTTTGTGTCTAAACTTTTTCTCTTATTTATTTTTTATATTTCTACTATATCTCTAATTCCTGTTTTCTTGTTGACCCATATGCTGGTGCAACTGTGGATTTCCCTGGTGTGTGATTAATCAAGTCTATGTCTAACAAATTCAGTAGACCACCATTGGTAATTACCAAATTACCATTTGGTAATCACCAAAATCAATTTTAATGCTTCTATAATGGTAAACCCCCCAGCATGTCCAAGCTCTTTAATTAAAGTGGTATTTTTAATGTTAACATATAATTATTGTTGTTATTATTTTTTAATTAAGCTGCCTAATTACAGTTATTTATTTGTATTCCTCAACAATAAAAATTGTTTTACTGGTTGATTTTTTTTTCTAACTGCACAAATCCAATGTGCAGGTCAATATGAGATGAAAAAGGTGCCTAATAAATAACAATATCATTTTTAGTTTTAAACAAGCTATGGCAGGTTTTTCTAAATTTCAAAATAGTTTTTTTTTCATTTGTAAGATGGATTTTGTACTAAATTAGTTAAGCACTATAAATATATTTATCTTTCTGACACAAATACAGTAATAAAGTTAGCAGTGAGTCACAAAATACCAAATATTATAGACGTTAGATTTGTTTATTGTATGTTACAATAATAGAGAATATCTTTACACAACATGTGATTTGGCTTGGATACCTATTTGTGATGTGTGTACTGAAATGCCTTTAATGTGTTCGGAAATTGGTTTTCCAATTTTCCCACAGTTGGGATAAGCTGAAGTGATTTGTTTCCGTAATTACCACCTTAATTCTACAGCAGCAGCCTGAAAAACCTATTTGGCCTCTTGTACAGCAGTACCATTATAATATCTGATTTCACTGGTCTTAACATGCAGGTACAATAAGTGGTAAATGATGCAGAGTTAGTCTCCCTGCAGAGAGGAATGCCCTGACTACTGCAATGAATTTGCAAAGCCCTTGTGAGCTAATTATGCTGTATTTCAGGGCAAATTTATCTAAATCAATCAGCACAAAACAATAGCATCTAATTTGTGCTCTTGTGTCCTATTCTGTTCCTCCCTGGAAAAAAGAGGCAAAAGGCTCACCATTCTTTTAGTGTTATTAACAGTTTAAGCACTCACACAGACACGCAAGATACAAAATAAATTATCCTTTTTTATACCCTGCTGATAAATACCTACAAAACAGAGCCAGTACAATACAGAAAACTGCATTATTTTGGAAATGTGGGGACCTTTAATTTCTTGAAATTTAAAAAATACAATCAGGAAATGTAATCATGTCATTTGTTAGGTGAGTTGATTTCCCATGTCAGGTGAACAAAAATATTCTTTTCACGATCGCACTCTCTAGATCCCAACTGTCATTTCATGTGACAACAGCAGCAGTATCCACATTTTTGTTTGAAAACGTAATTTTTTTTGTAATACCTTAATCATTGCTGTTCAGTGACAGTTTGACACCAAAAGATGCTTTGTTTTTCTTATCAAAAAGCCCTTTTCTACAATCAGCCGCTTGTTTGTGTTTCCAGTACTAGAACATCTTTGATGACAATCTTACCCATCTAAATTTAGGCATCAAAATTTTCTGCAGTTCCTTTCAATAAGCCACGTATACCCAATAACTGTTATAAGCAGCGGGGGGTATAATAGTGTTCCTCCAGTGGTGGCCATTTAATCTGTTCAAAGTACTGTGGCATTTTATTGACCCCGTTCAACAGTTTTTGAAATATTATTTGAAATGTAATCTCTGCTCAATGAAAGAAAAGATCATTATCGCTATTGCAGTCTAAAAATGAAATCCAGGGATCAAATGCAAGAGTCTGCAGATTTGTTAATTAGCTTCTTGTGGTTTTGTTGTGTTTTGAATGCTATGAGGATAATGTTTTGCATGAGAACAAAAGTGAGAACTTTTCTATAATCCTTCAAAACAATAACAACAACAAAAAAACCAAAAATGAAACTGCCATTATCACCTGCCCACACTTTATGTTGAATGACTTTGTAGCAAGAAGGTTTGTAACAAGATCCCAAGAGCCTTAATGTGCTCGTGAATATTCGTCTGTCTCTATATGCTTTAGATTGGAAGCCTTTCCTGGGCGCATGAATCAGAATACCTTATTAATTCCTAAGGAAATTATGTCTATGACTAGGCTATGACTATGTAGTCCAGCCTATTCAGATTCAAGATTCCCTTTAATGTCACTGTAAAAAATAATACAACAAAACTGAATTTCACCAATGTAAGAAACAGATCTCAAAAAGGGTGGTTTCCATTAAGAAAACATTCACTTCACACACTAAATACACATTTTGCACACATCTAGTCAACATGTTTAAAAGTCCCATATGCTATATGCTAGATCACTATAAACAAGTTGTGTATATTCCACATGAAAAGGTATCACTGCACATGAACAAACATTATTGCACAGATTTGAAAACTATTTCATAGCAGCATTCAGTATTTTGATGGCTTTTCAATAAAAACAGATCAATCATCGAGAGGAGAAACTGTTGAGAGAACTACAAGAAGTAAGGTGGTTATTGAACAACGCTCAAGACAGTGAGACGAAACTATTAGAAACAACAAAACAAACAAAACCAAGCTCCAAGAGCAGGATATGGCAGAGTGAACAGGTAAGACGATTTCAATAAACAGCATTTATAGAGTTATTATAAGAAGTCAGCGAGTGTGAATAAGCACTGAAAAATGTTAGTGGTTGTGTTGAGCAATACAGCGAGTGCTGATATAACAGCTTTAAGAAGCACTTGTAGATAGTATTACTTGTTTTACACTCTTTATGGTGCTAGCTTGAAGATTCAGTGTAAAAGTTAGCGTCTATTGTACTTAAGCGGTCACCATTTAAGGGATGTTATGACCGAAATGTCTCTCATGGCTAATTAAGATACTAGTTAATTAAGTTACCAGTAAAGTGATTAATGAAGTTCACACTTCAAATATGTGGAGGCATCATCAGATTGGCATCATGGATGTGTAGCAGACAAATCTGCCCCAACTATGTGATGCAATCACTACGGACCGAAATCTCAGAGCAATATTTCCAGCATCCTTTTGAACTATGTAACGAAGAATTAAGACTGAAGGCAACCCAGAACTACCAAAGTGTACCTAATAAAGTGACCAGTGAATGTGTGAGGGAATGTTTTATAATACACAGAGGGAGAAAGAATGTCAAAGTCTGACAGTGTCAATCAACACAACATGAACAAAACATCAGGTTGTCCTCAGTGTTGTACAGGTGTGTTGACCTGCTACAAGAAATAGACCAAAAACATCCTCTTACTTACCTCATGTGCTCTTAAAACATTCTCACCACATCATTGAGGAGAAATGATATTATCCATATCCAGATTAGGATTTAACCCCCCGTATGAATTAAATTATAATATCAGCATGGAACATTGCGTCATATACTATCTTGTTTACCCAGTTACCTGTTACCTGTTTACCCAATGTTATTGTTTCATGGGATCAAAAAAACAAACACACCAAAAAACAGGCTAGAAAAATCCCCCTAACCCTCATATGTAAGAGAATTATGAGTTTGAATCATGAGTGTTTGCCAATGTCAGGCATTAGCTCCTAACAGTCATGGTTTCCCAGACCTCTACCACCCATCTCTTCTCCATCCTTTTGCTCTCTCACTCTCTCCTCTGCCTGTGTATGCAGGTATGTGTTTAACTCCGCTTGTGTGTTCCAGTGGCGGAGCCTTACCTGGTTCTTCAACTGTCCTGCCTATTCACCTGGAGATTGTTTGATTGGTAGCGTGGTTCAGCACCTAGTTTTGGTATAGTGATGATGTCAGTGAAATCTGTCATGCTTGTGTTTGGACTTTCTGGTCTTTTCCTCTCTACACACACCTTTGAGGAAAGGTCAAGAAGGAAAGGACACATGTGGAAAAAAACCTGAGCTTGGAGGAAAACCTCTCAGATAACCTGCCCTTCCCCTAAATTATCCAAACACTGAAAATATGATGAACTAAATGTTTCCACGTGTTGATGTCCAGGCAGAGAGGGATAGATACATTAGGGGTTTTGTTTGTTTGCTTGTTTAGTGGTCTAAATAAATGAAATTCCAAGGCCTTAGAAAGACTTTGAGTAGTGAAAAACATTTCTGAGTCTATTCACACTGACCTTCACTCTCCCCAGTTATTTTAATTGTAAGTCCTTTTTTTAAATTCTTTTTTTCTTCTCTTTCCTGCAGTTTAGCTACAGAAACACCTGCTTCAGGTGTTATCAGTCCATTCAATGGATGTTATTAGCTGATATCAGATCGAGGATCACTAAGAGGAGTATGGGAAGACCCCAGAATCCACTCTCGCTGAATCCACCGGAAGTCAGTTAGAGCGGATATAACAGATTTGAGATATATTTGTAGATATTATTACATGCTAGCTTAAAGTTGCCTTGTAAAGGTTAGCATATATTGCAGTAACGCAGTTACTATTTAAAGGATGTTATGACAGAATTATTAGCTTCTGTCATGGCTATTTAAGTTGATAGTTAATTAAGTTACCAGTAAAATGATTAATCACAGCCACAGATTTGAAATAAAAATCCCGATTAGCTTAAGTGCATTTATATTCAATATGTGCTAGTTCCAGCGCTTCATTTAAACTGTATGAGACTCAGCCAGGGTCGATAAAATAAAATTCCACATTTCTGAACAAAGTCTGACTCCTTTAATCCTGCATGAGAAACCTCAGGATACAGATTTATAGACCTTCCTTCCTGCTGGCACATCTGTCACATGTGAGAATCAGCTAGAAGTTTACACTAACATTTATATTAAATGCAACGACAGCCAGACTTAAGTTAAGCTCTCTGTCTGTGTGTCTCTGCTGAACATTTATAATCAGGTTTGAGTCAGGCTGCATTGATTGTGAGACTTTTTTCTGTAGAAAACAGGTTGAAGATGGTTCACAATTTAGGAACCTAATGATAAATGTATTAATAAGTTTTACTAATTTATTAATAAGTTTTACATTGTTTGTTTTTGTTTAGTACAAAGAACAGATTTCAGAGGAAAAGCAAAGAGAACCATTGTCGCTTCATCCTTAATACTTTTAAGTTGCATCGGCTACAGTTTGGAAACCTGTGTTTAGTGCTGCACCAATAGGCAGCATGTCTAATTATTACATCACTGCGCTTTTTTCCTGTTGCTCTTTCAGAGCCGGATTGTAAATCAAAAGGTCTTTAAAAACTTTTTTTTTTGCCTCAATCCTGAGCGCTGATGGCATGCAATTTTTTTAAAGTGACATTCTGAGAAACAAAGGTGAGGAACAATACTTATGTACGTTTAACATATTTCTCATTTATATACCAGTCTTGTATTCACTCGACATTTTCCAGGATGGTGTCTGGCAGTTTCTTCATCCACAGAAGTTTCATTTATCAGTGTGGGACTGCTGTGTCCCCTGAAAAACTCATTTCATTCTTTCTCACACAATGTTCATTTACAGAAATGTTTTAGAGAAATTGATTCTCTACCATAGGGTGAGCTAGTGAGTTTCCATAGATTGTATGAATATATTTATTAAACGAAGACAAGTGTTTGTCCTTTTTTCCTTTAGACAGTGAATGATACTAAAGGCAGGCAGTCAATATTAGGAGAAGACAAGAAGCAGAAGTACTTGCAGAGACAACTGCACTGAGGGCACAGCTGACCCTGAATTGGAAACATTGTTTCTAATTATGTTATCTGATAGTTTAAGAACTTACATTATGTAATCAAAATGTAAGTAATGACCAATTACAAAAACAGGAAAGCAGACAGAAAAAGTAATTGTGTTACATACACGTGATATACAAGGACAGCTACATGTAGTCTGAAAAGTCTGAAAAAGTTTTGTCAAGTTTGCAAGTCTATGAGCACGAGACATTCGCACATGTATTCACACATTTTCTTAACTAATTATCCAGTTCAGGATCACAGAGGTGCTGGAGGTGGATATGTTAAATAAATAAACCTTACAACAACCTGCATCCATGTACGTAGTTTCCCACAGGATGAGAAAAACAAAACGATCAAACTGTGGAACACTGTCGAACATGTTTATGCCCTGGTGTTTCAGAGGAGGCTTGAGGCGTTGAAAGGATCCCCTACCAGTTCCTGGTGAATCAAAGCAGAACTATAAAGTTTGTTGGACTGCATGATGGCCTTACCAGGGAGGAACCAGTTAGAAGCTGCTTTTAAAGTAGCTGAACAGATTTCATCTCAAGTAAGTGACTAACAACGGTTTGTTCATTTGTTCTGCCACTCAAAGGACATTTAAGAACATCGTTTAAATCTTTAGTTGAATATTATTCGAGTGACTCTTATCGTCATTTGCAATGATGGACATATTCTTCATGTTCATCCTGCTATTTAGTAAATTGTATGTGGCTGTTAGACCAGATGGTTGTTATCATATTACATAAGTATTTCTTACATATCAATCAGATGCTGTACAGTACAATACTTCTCACACGGGGGGAGGGATAACTATGGCATTTCAATCTCATTACACACTGAAGTTGCATGATGCAAATAAAATGACAAAATCCTGTTTTTTTGTGCTTTATTATCTTCAAACCAGCCTACAAGGCCGATGGCATTCAGAAGTTGAGGAAGAAATATTTGAGGCCGTGTACTGAAAGGGTATTTTATCCTGTTATCATAAGACATCTGGAGTGACAGCTTCTACAACTCAGTTTTTGGTTGTCCTTGAATAAAGCTTAGTCTAAGAGGTCTGCTGTTGATATTCAACACATAGAGAAAAGCTCACATGTTCGAATTTATTTACGATTACAAAAATATTACAAAATGAAACAACTTTTACAGGTTTGATGTTTTTGATGTTTGTTATCAAGTGATGGGATTTCGTTTAAAAGGTTTCTATGTCGCAATGAACCACTTATGTATCCTAGATAATTGTTTTTCTTTTTGTCACAGGAGACCCACCACTACTGCACAAGTCTGCAGTCAGTGCTAACTAGTGAGGGGTATTTCCAAACTCAAATGCAGTTGGGTAAAAAGATCAACCAAAAAACTGGCAGCCTGCACAGCCACAGATGTGCTTCTGAGCTAGAAGCTCTATCCACGTTCACTTCTACCTAAACACAACAAGTTCTTAGAGAAACTTGCTAGGCCTAACTGAGGACAGGCACTCCTGCCAAACTGACATAATATAACCCCAGATAGACCCCAGCCAGAAGGTGAACTAACTCATTTAGTTAAAGACAATACGGCACCAAATGTACCTAGCACCTCTAACTAGCCTGCACAAACCTGACATTTCTTTCCCATAAGTTAAATGCATAAGTTAAATGGTTAAATGAATAGAAGTTAAATGACTACAAACATAAAAACCACTAGTTACCAAACAGGAGTTCCCTACCACAGCGTGTTACTTGTACTGAGCTGAGATCAAGAGATGTAAAAGACTAAGCTACCTGTGACACTGCATTGAATTGCTGTGTAAATCCTAATTACGACACCTGAGTCATTTCACCTGACAGATTCTTCTTTTTCCTTTTGGTAGATCAAAGTAGCTCATGCTGTTTCTGCAACTTTCATTTTGACGCCAAGAACAAGAACGCTTCAAACAAGTGGCGTTAATGGTCTCAGTGCACAGTGTGCCAGTCATGGTCACGCACTGCACATGGTTTTAAAAGCAACATGTGTCTTTAGTTACTGATAAAAAACTTTGAAATATGGATTGTTGTTTGGAGATGTGTAATATTAGTGCATGCTAGGATTTTGTATTGAATATCAACAGAAAGTAAAAAAAAACATTTTAGTACAACATTCAAGTAATGTATTTAACCTGTGCAGTGTTGAGGTGGTGCACACAATCACTTCATTCACTGCAGTAAACACTGACTGCTAGCTAACACTCTCTGTCTCTGTGGTTACATCACATGGTGCATTATTAGCTTTGTAAACAGCTTCCAAAGATACCACCATAGCCCAGTGCGGCTGTAACAGTTTCATTGTTAGCAAATCATTTTATATTTTTGGTAGTTATGAAGGCTGAATATGTTTTAAGGTCATCCTAGGCAGTTGCTGTGGTGGTTGCAGCCACAGTTTTTTTTGGGCAGACTGATTCCTGTCGGTAGCTATCTGCATAGGAGGGCTATGTCCCATTACAAAGTGATGTAGCTGCCAGTCTGCCATAAATCAAATTCAAATGCCACTTTTTCATTAAGAAAATCATTTTATAGCCATTGATTACACACAAACACACACATGTAAAGCACTTTACCTCACCATGACTATGCAGCTTTACTAAAACTTTTAAAATATCTGATATAAAAAGGCTCCTCCTTGAATCGCTACCTTATCGTGGTGGAGGGGTTTGTGTGTCCCAGGGATCCCAGGGGCTATGTTGTCTGGGGGCTTTTGCCCCCTGGTAGGGTCTCCCATGGCAAATTGGTCCTGGGTGAGGGACCAGACAAGGAGCGATTCAGAAGACCCTTATGAAAAGAATATCGAGGGAACAGTTTACTCTGCCCGGGATAGGGTTACCGGGGCCCCGCCCTGGAGCCAGGCCCGGGGAGGGTGCCCGAGGGCGAGCGTCTGGTGGCCGGGCCTTAGTCCATGGGGCCCGGCCGGGCACAGCCCGAAGAGGAGACATGGGCCCATCCTCCCGCAGGCCCACCACCCGCAGGAGGCGCCATAGGGGTCGGGTGCATTGTGTGCCGGGTGGCGGCCAGGAGCAGAGGCCCTGGCGGACTGACCCCCGGCTGCCAAGACTGGCAATAGGGACATGGAATGTCACCTCTCTGGTGGGGAAGGAGCCTGAGTTAGTGCGTGAGGTTGAGAGGTACCGGCTAGATATAGTCGGGCTCACCTCTACGCATGGCTTGGGCTCTGGAACCAGTCTCCTGGAGAGGGGCTGGACTCTGTCTCAGTCTGGAGTTGCCCCTGGTGAGAGGCGGCGGGCTGGGGTGGGTATTCTAATATCCCCTCGGCTTGCTGCCGGTACGTTGGGGTTTTTCCCGGTGGACGAGAGGGTTTGTTCCCTGCGCCTTAGGTTCGGGGAACGGGTCCTGACTGTCATCTGCGCTTATGCGCCGAGTGGCAGTTCGGAGTACCCAGCCTTCTTAGAGCCAATTTCCGGGGGCGAGGTCACTGAGGCAGTTAAACAACTCCTTGGTGGCAGAGCCCCTGGTGTTGATGAGGTCCGCCCCGAGTTCCTGAAGGCTCTGGACGTTGTAGGGCTGTCCTGGTTGACACGCCTCTGCAATGTTGCGTGGAGATCAGGGGCAGTACCTGTGGACTGGCAGACCGGGGTGGTGGTCCCCATCTTTAAGAAGGGGGATCGGAGGGTGTGTTCCAACTACAGGGGGATCACACTCCTCAGCCTCCCTGGGAAAGTCTATGCCAGGGTGCTGGAAAGGAGAGTTCGTCCGCTAGTCGAACCTCGGATACAGGAGGAACAATGCGGTTTTCGTCCTGGTCGCGGAACACTGGACCAGCTCTTTATCCTCTCGAGGATACTTGAGGGTGCATGGGAGTTTGCCCAACCAGTCTACATGTGTTTTGTGGACTTGGAGAAGGCATTCGACCGTGTCCCTCGGGGTGTCCTGTGGGAGGTGTTGCGGGAGTATGGGGTGTCTGGCCCATTGCTACGGGCCATTCGATCCCTATACAACCATTGCAAGAGCTTGGTTCGCATTGCCGGCAATAAGTCGGACTCGTTCCCGGTGGGTGATGGGCTCCGCCAGGGCTGCCCTTTGTCTCCGGTTCTGTTCATAATTTTTATGGACAGGATTTCTAGGCGCAGCCAAGTGGCGGAGGGCTTTCGCTTTGGTGGCCTCAGAATCTCATCTCTGATTTTTGCGGATGATGTGGTTCTGTTGGCTTCATCGGGTGAGGGCCTCCAGCTCGCACTGGAACGGTTCGCAGCCGAGTGTGAAGCAGCGGGAATGAGGATCAGCACCTCCAAATCTGAGGCCATGGTTCTCAGCCGGAAAAGGGTGGAGTGCCCACTCCGGGTCAGGGATGAGTTCCTGCCCCAAGTGGAGGAGTTCAAGTATCTCGGGGTCTTGTTCGCGAGTGATGGGAGAAGGGAGCTGGAGATCGACAGACGGATTGGGGCTGCAGCTGCAGTAATGCAGACACTGCACCGGTCCGTCGTGGTGAAGAGGGAGCTGAGTGTAAAAGCGAAGCTCTCAATTTACCGGTCGATCTACGTCCCTACCCTCACCTATGGCCACGAGCTGTGGGTAGTGACCGAAAGAACGAGATCGCTGATACAAGCGGCAGAAATGAGCTTCCTCTGAAGGGTGGCTGGCCTCTCCCTTAGAGATAGGGTGAGAAGTTCGGCCATCCGGGAGGGGCTCAGAGTAGAGCAGCTGCTGCTCCACATCGAAAGGAGCCAGCTGAGGTGGTTCGGGCATCTGACAAGGATGCCCCCTGGGCGCCTCCTGGGTGAGGTGTTCCAGCCATGTCCCACCGGGAGGAGGCCCCGGGGCAGACCCAGGACACGCTGGAGAGATTATATCTCTCGGCTGGCCTGGGAACGCCTTGGTATTCCCCCGGATAAGCTGGAGGAGGTGGCTGGGGAGAGGGAGGTCTGGGCCTCTTTGCTTAGGCTGCTGCCCCCGCGACCCGGCCTCGGATAAAGCGGATGAAGATGGATGGATGGATGGATATAAAAAGGAAGATGAACCATCCACAGGTTTAATGAAGATGGGGGGTCTGTAGTTGATGTTTTACAGTCCTGCATGGCTCCTTGCACATTCCTATAATTCACTGAAGTGTAGTTTAAAATGCACATTGCATTCAGCCTGCACCGTCACTGTTTAATTTTTTACTTTGTTACCTTCAAATATGTCATGAATAAGGTTTACTTGCTGGAGATTTGATGGGTCAGGTGGACGATACAGTCAAAGACATACTTAAATATGCACAGCCGTCTTTTCATGCAAGAATCCTTGTTTGATTTTTGTTTGCATTCATATTTTTGAACCAAATATTGAACATGACTATGATAGAAAGGAGACCTGGCCAGGGTGTACATTGGTTTTCACTCAAGGATGCCAGGACAGAGCTCAACCCCACCACGAGCCTGGGTGGATATCATTAGGTTCCTAAATTGTGAACCATCTTCAACCTGTTTTCTACAGAAAAAAGTCTCACAATCAATGCAGCCTGACTCAAACCTGATTATAAATGTTCAGCAGAGACACACAGACAGAGAGCTTAACTTAAGTCTGGCTGTCGTTGCATTTAATATAAATGTTAGTGTAAACTTCTAGCTGATTCTCACGTGTGACAGATGTGCCAGCAGGAAGGAAGGTCTATAAATCTGTATCCTGAGGTTTCTCATGCAGGATTAAAGGAGTCAGACTTTGTTCAGAAATGTGGAATTTTATTTTATCGACCCTGGCTGAGTCTCATACAGTTTAAATGAAGCGCTGGAACTAGCACATATTGAATATAAATGCACTTAAGCTAATCGGGATTTTTATTTCAAATCTGTGGCTGTGATTAATCATTTTACTGGTAACTTAATTAACTATCAACTTAAATAGCCATGACAGAAGCTAATAATTCTGTCATAACATCCTTTAAATAGTAACTGCGTTACTGCAATATATGCTAACCTTTACAAGGCAACTTTAAGCTAGCATGTAATAATATCTACAAATATATCTCAAATCTGTTATATCCGCTCTAACTGACTTCCGGTGGATTCAGCGAGAGTGGATTCTGGGGTCTTCCCATACTCCTCTTAGTGATCCTCGATCTGATATCAGCTAATAACATCCATTGAATGGACTGATAACACCTGAAGCAGGTGTTTCTGTAGCTAAACTGCAGGAAAGAGAAGAAAAAAAGAATTTAAAAAAAGGACTTACAATTAAAATAACTGGGGAGAGTGAAGGTCAGTGTGAATAGACTCAGAAATGTTTTTCACTACTCAAAGTCTTTCTAAGGCCTTGGAATTTCATTTATTTAGACCATTAAACAAGCAAACAAACAAAACCCCTAATGTATCTATCCCTCTCTGCCTGGACATCAACACGTGGAAACATTTAGTTCATCATATTTTCAGTGTTTGGATAATTTAGGGGAAGGGCAGGTTATCTGAGAGGTTTTCCTCCAAGCTCAGGTTTTTTTCCACATGTGTCCTTTCCTTCTTGACCTTTCCTCAAAGGTGTGTGTAGAGAGGAAAAGACCAGAAAGTCCAAACACAAGCATGACAGATTTCACTGACATCATCACTATACCAAAACTAGGTGCTGAACCACGCTACCAATCAAACAATCTCCAGGTGAATAGGCAGGACAGTTGAAGAACCAGGTAAGGCTCCGCCACTGGAACACACAAGCGGAGTTAAACACATACCTGCATACACAGGCAGAGGAGAGAGTGAGAGAGCAAAAGGATGGAGAAGAGATGGGTGGTTGAGGTCTGGGAAACCATGACTGTTAGGAGCTAATGCCTGACACTGACAAACATTCATTATTCAAACTCACAATTCTCTTACATATGAGGGTTTTTTTAATCATATGAAACAATAACATGTATAAATATACAGGTAACTGGGTAAACAGGTTAGTAGGTGAAGCAATGTTCCATGCCGATATTATAATTTAATCCATACGGGGGATAAACCCTAATCTGGATATGGATAACAGAGTTTGTCCTCAACTTGTATGATGCAGTCAGTGAGTCAGTACTTGGAAAAAATAGTTTGTATTTGGAAAAAAGAAAGCAGATTACGAGGACCAACAGCTGCATCTTCAATCTGTCATAATGTCACTGATGATGTGGTGAGAATGCTTCAAGAGTGCATGAGGTAAGTAAGAGGATGTTTTGGTCTAGTTCTTGTAGCAGGTCAACACAGCTGTACAACACTGAGGACAGCCTGATGTTTTGTTCATGCTGTATTTTGTCAAAGTCTAAATCCTGTCCCGAATTTCTCTAAAGGATTGACACTGTCAGACTTTGACATTCTTCCTCCCTCTGTGTATTATAAAACATTCACTCACACATTCACTGGTCCCTTTATTAAGTACACTTTGGTAGTTCTGAGTTGGAAACCCTTTTGCCTTCAGAACTGTCTTGATTCTTCATGACATAGTTCAAAAGGATGCTGGAAGTACTGCTCTGAGATTTTGGTCCATAGTGATACCATCACACAGTTGGGGCAGATTTGTCCGCTACACATCCATGATGCCAATCTGATGTGCCACCAAATATTTGAAGTGGCCAGCAGGTCATCTTGATCCTGTCAACATGGTTAAATGCACCGAGTTGCTGCAATGTAATGGGCTTATTATTTTCGATAACCTACAGTGGCCATTGAGTGTATATTTGTAAATAATCTATATCGTTTTCTAAATTGTGGTGAAAACTGGTAAAAGATAACAGGCATTTAAAGATACAAACTGATAGGTGATCGTGACACAGAGCAGGAGTTCTTAAACTTAACTTTAAGTTAGTAGTAGTGTTAAATAGTACCATTAAAAGCAATTTTAATGCTAATAAAATATTAAAGTGAAAAGTCAGACATGAAATCAGGTAAGAGCAATCATCAAATCTCCTAGGACACCAAAATATTCAGAAATGATGCTGTATTAATTAGCTCCCAAAAATGAATCAATGTAATAATTACACATCAATGTTGAGTAATTAAGAGTCCTAATTGACTTCCTACATTTTAGTTACCACCTTAGTAGAGGCTGGTAGCCTTTCCTCTGCCTGGCGAGACATATCATGTACCTTGCTAGTTTGTAACCATTTTAAATTTTTAAATATCACTTTTTAGACCCCTTATAGATAAATGAGACTCTTCTGAAGAATACGATCTGGCTTGCACTCGTGTTCTTTGACTGCTTACTGTATTCATCTTATTTGCACTAAGTACACGGAGAACATGTGGCAGTGTTAGTGCCAGGTTAGAGAGAATATGTCACTGTCAGTCCAAGGCAACCCCCCCCTCGTCCCTGTCCCACAGTCAAGGCACTTAGTGCAAGGCCTTTATTAAAGATATCTCAGGGTGAAACTGAAGCAATGCCAGCAATGCAATTAAGAGTTGCGAAAAAAAAAAATCAAAGTCAAGCTGTAAGGAATTTAATACGTTATTTTATTTGCTCAGCCTATCTCAGATTACCTCAGTGTTTGTTTTATGACGTGAAGCCAAACTTTCTGTCAGTGCTGAGAAGGAAAGGGCAATGTTAAACCGATACCAGTTGTGAGCATCTGGATCTTGTGAAATTCAGAGCAGCAAACGTGTTTTATATGATTTCCGCTTCCATCTATACACAATCTTTCAAGTTTGCTGGAGAGCAAAGGGTCATTTTAATTTTCCACCTACAAAAACAAAACAAAAGAAAATTAAAAAAAAAAAAAACAAGAAGAAATGAAGTAAAGGTTTATCACATTAATTACATGCAGAAAAACTTGCTGTTTAACGGAGCTGTCCCCTGAGTCTACCGACCAGGACGATGGGAACTTGCTGTGCAGTTAATAGTGGTGCTCCATCTTTGCCGCCTCAAATAAGCTGATCATACAGCTACCGAACTTTCTATTTGTCATCACCCTCCAGAAACTTCTCAGTGTGGCAAGTTTCTCTCAGTGGAGATTAAACCCTCCCAAAACAAACATTTTTCAGCATATCTCATTTCTCACTGAGCAGATACCGTTGTAGAGATATGGAGATATGCTGTAATAGAGGTCTTTTAGAAAATGACTCATATACTCTATACAATAATTTTGGCTGCAGCAACCTTATGCAAAATCATAATTTGTTATCATGCCAGCATCGGACATATCTCATTTAACAGATTTAAAGGGTTACACATAGCCCCTAGGTTTTTACTTCTTTTTTTTTTTTACAATACATGCATAAGGCCAGACTAATCAAGAAGCTAAAGACAAGAAAATTAATTCTTAGTGAGAAATAACTCGAGGCCATGTGATTAACATCATTTTAGATCTAACTGATGAGCTCTCTACACAGACAGCGAGATGTTTCCACTCTGTTGGAAGGATTAATAACAATCATAAACATGGGTATGGTCCATGAAGGACACTGGTAGGAGAAGCCTGTTTAGCATGTCAGTATTTGTATCAGAAATCTAATTAGCTATTTTAAGATAACACATTTTTTCCTACTTTGGATGCAGGGAGATGTCACATTGTCCTTTCAAATTGTAAATTGCAAACACAAATTAAATTAATATCATAATATAGCAAGGACAATTTTCTGAATCTGCTTCACACCATTTGTTATTTTTATCCTGCTGTAGTACCGAATACATTTCAGATGTTTGATGTGTTTGAGAAGCAGAAGAGACATAGGAATGGCATAGAAAAAAGTGGGTTTTCACAATAGATTTCACTAATCTTTAGCCACATGTTTGGCCTATTTTTCCCTAACTCGCAGCGAAGGTTAGGAAAGGACAGCAAAGATGTCCTGCTTTTCAGCTGAACGCTTTGGCAGGAGCTGGATGATTATGACCGAGAGCCACAAATTTGTTTCTCTCACAGTATAAGAGGAATCATACATGAGCAGTAAATCATAAAAAAGCAGCTTTGAAAATATATTAAGGGGATTAAAGCATCCAAAATAACCTGCCTTTGAAATCAATCATTTTAATCCCATAAGTAATAATTCAGGTTAACAAGGTGATTTGCTGGATATTGAGCAGCATTTTAATTGAATAAAATAAACAAGCGTATAAAATGTGCTAAAAATATAAATGTAATTAATAGAATCAAAGAAAGTATATCGCACTTAAAAACAACAACAACAACAGTGAACAGTGGAAAGACTTGGAAAGATTTTAAGGGGCATAAATGTGGAAACTGAATGAATAGTGAAGTTGCACATACATATAAAAGCACAGCCAACTTGAGTTACTTTCCTAGATCCAGGATTGCTCAAAGAATTGCTAAAAATAACATGCAGGTAATGGAAAGAGGTAAATCTCAGCTGGTTTCTTTATTTTATCACCGTATTTTTCTGATTCCAACATGGTGCCGTGGGGTGATTGAATGTTACACCTGTTCCAAGTTTATACTGGGGATAGGAAGGTTTGATAAGCAAAAGAGGTTTAAACTTTAATCTGATTGTTTCTGTGTGATATAAAGGATTTTTTTTCCCCTTTTTGACACATGGCTCTTAAGTGTTTCAGCCCGTGGCATCGCGGATTCCAAAATGTGGTGGAAAAGGTGGATTGGTGAGTCAAACTGAAGAAAATGCATGAAAATCAACAAAAGCAAATTTTTGGAAAAATAAATCACAAATTATTATATGTGTTTTAAGCATGCTTATCTGCATGGTTAATATGTACTGCTCAATCTGCATGTGTGTGGGTTTTTTTAATCTGTTTTTTGTTGTTGTTGTTGTTGTTGTATGCTGAGGTCTCTCAGCCACTGTAGAAAAGTGCAAAGCCCAGAAACTGGGAAAGAAAAAAAATGCTTGGCTGCACCGGCTCTTCCACTCCGAGCATGAGCAGCGTAAGCTTGTCAGGAGTGAACCGACTCATCTGCTGACTGCCTCTCTCCACCTCAGTGCCACCTTGTTTAGCCTGATCCGCCAATCTTCAGCAAGCTAATGCAAGATGACACTTTGTCACCAGAATCCTAAACTCTACCCACAATACAATTTGTCATCGCATTCAGGATCCCGTGACATTCATAAGAGCTTCTCTGTCAGTATCAATTTCAGTCTTACTTTAAGGGGGTCTGAGCCCTGGCATTCTCAATAACAGATGCTCCAACAGTGTCCCCAAGGTTCATCGCCACAGTATCCTCAGAGTGCTCAAGGCCCTGACAGCTGGTCATATTCATAGTACAATATCTACATCTGCTCTGCGTCTTTAGCTTGTCCTAAATTAATATAGTCATTTTTAGTTTAGTTTTTAAATTGTGCTATGTTTAGAAACCTGTTTCAAAAATAATTTCATACATCAACACACACTTTTATAATTGTACATTGATTTATACTGCATTTACTAGCCTATGAGGCTGTAACATCCATCTCTAATCAAGGTGACACCTGTCTTATACTGGCCTAAAGGCAGAAGTGAAATACAAGCGTAATGATGCATTTATGAGAAGTAATGTCTGACCCTTGAGGAAACAATGCAAATTAGACACCCGGACATTAACATACTGGCTCTTGACCTAACCGACATTATACTAACATTTACATTACTTGTTCAGCCCATAATATGATCACTGTGGAGAAAGTTTTAACTGAAGGTTGACGCAACCTTTTCAAGAGTAAGGCTGGGCAATCAGTCTTAATCTTGGGGGAGCAATGTGCGGTTAACCTACTCAGGTTACATCACATCTAATATATCTGCTTTTTGCAATCTGCCTGTATTAGAAAAGCAAAGTAATGAATTGAACGTGGAACCTAATTAAAAGTAGACTGCGAATCTGTAAGTCAAAAGGTCAGCAGTCTGTTTCACTGTATACTGGGCCTCACAAAATTAACCTTGTCAAGTAAGATTAGGATAAAAATACTTGTGTGCAAATCAAAAAACACCAGTAGAACCAACTCGGTGAAATCAGTGTGACTTCAAAAGGCGAATGGCTGTAACCTTCTCCGAGTAACCGCTTCCTATAGCCAGGCCTGGCAAAGCGATTAATCTTTTTATTTTTGGATCACTTTTCTACTTCTCTATTTCTTCATTTGTTAATGCAAAAGTCAGACAACAGTTCTGCCAGAAGAACTACTTTGTCAGCAAGTTAATTGCATTTACATGGTAGAGTGAAGCCAAAGCTGGAGCAAATTAGAGAACTCAGCCATGGACTCTGCTGAAACAACAGGCACTTTGTAAAATGCCACGTGAAAAATAAACACTCGACAATACTTTAAAAAAAACAACATTTGTCAAAGTTACTCGCCATCTGCATTTATACAAGATCTTTTCAATATTTTTCCTTCTGATTTGTCCACATGCAGATCATTTTATATCCTAAAACAAAGAAAGAAAGAAAATAGTCCTCCGAGGGAAAACAACAGGATAAAGAGGACTGCAGACAACGGCATATGGCCAGTATTATAACCTACATCTCTGAGGGACGAAATCCATAATTTGGATATTGGGCAATGCATCCAGTTGTGGTTGTTGGTATATGAGACATTTGAACACTCAGTCAATGTTTTAAATAATAACGGCTTGTCATTTACAGTGTTGTTTTACCCACTTTATCAGTCTGATAACTGTATACTCAACAGTACCTTGATTTTTGAATTTCTCCTTTTCCTGAAATTGGGTTTGATTATTGCAAGTAAATATACTTCCAAATGGCCAACGGTATAATTTGAGCACAGCAGTCGACCAGTTTTTGAAGATGTCCCTGCTGATTTAGAAGGGTTGATGACTCAGTGTTTACCACTAATGTTTTCAATGAAGTATTTCCACTGAAAAACATTTCCACTGCTGGCAGCACTTGAAAACTCTCAAGGTGACCTCACCTCACTTCACATAGTTTATAGCTGGCCAGTACTTGCCAGTAACACGTCATCAAGCACCAGGCCCCGAAAAATATCACTTCCTACATTATAAATAACATTTGGGGTTTGGATTTTATTTTTCTTTTCGCTCAGCAGATTAGTGAATCTAGTTAGTGAATTGGAATAATGAATCAATAAGTTAACATTTTAAGGCAAACAAATTATTAACAAATGTAGCTTTTATTACTAGGGTGAGAAGCAGATGTTTATTTATATATCCAGTAAAGATAAAGTAACTTCACCAATAATTTGAGAGTAATACTCAACATAATTTCTCTAATTAATTCTGTTTTCAGTTCCAGGAAAAATCTGTCCCTTTCACAGCCTCATTCAAGTTAGTTGCACGCATCAGGTGTTTTCTGTGCAGTTTGTGAAATGCTTTTAGACATTCGCAGCAGTTTTTAAATATGGTAATATTTAACAGTTAAGTTGTAGAGATAATGAAGACGCTAAAACTTTAGGCACAATTAAAGGGAACCAGATAGTTGCTTGTCGTTTTTCGTTTTTCACATTGCACCCAGTCATTTATTACGGAGCCCCGCAGGGGACATGGGAGAAAAAAAATTAAGACGGACTTTTGCGAGATCTCGCAAAACTATCTCGGGATCTCGCAAAAGTTTTGCGAGATCTCGCAAAAGTCCGTCTTAATTTTTTTTTTCTCCCATGTCCCCTGCGGGGCTCCGTAATTATCAATATAAAGTTATCAAGCAATTTGAGACTGGGCAGTCTTAAACTTCAATAAATAAATAAATGTTAGAAGTAAAGAATTGACCACATAGTGCTGGGTGTATCTATACTGCTGTTAGCAGGAGTTAAAGTGCACTGGAATGATGTGGAATGGTGTTCTGACACCTAAAGTAAATGAGTATTTAAGTAGTAGTTTAACTAGTAGTAGTTTTCCATCTGCACCATTTATACATTAATGGTGCAGATGGAAGAGCTGCTCTCGTGGTACTGCAGCATCTAGCTCGTGCTACTAAAGAGCAGTGAACATAAATGGAGTACAGTGGCAGGTACTTTCAAATGCGTCTTTTCAAACAGCTCAACAAATCACAAATCACCCAACGAAAACTTTGTTTCTGTGCTGTTTGTCATACAATGTATCTCATTAGCTAAGTTTAAACTGGCTAGAAAAAAGTGTGACGGTCTAGCAGATATAGAGATGTAAGAAAAAACACATGAGAAGAAGATAAGCGATTATTTTTCAAAGGTAAGAAATGCTCAGCTCATGACATTTGATAAACTGAATTTTAAAGCTTGCATGTGTAATGTCCTAATTCACTATTACTTGATGTGTTGCTGAAGTGATGATCTTTTCATGTTGGGAAACATTTCGTTCATGGTCAATTAGGTTAAATAAAGGGTCGCAGACGTCAATTTAAATTTATGGTGATGTTGTTGATTAGATTTACTGACCAAATTCTACATTTTATACTAGCTTCGTTCTGTGAGGGGTCGAAAATCAGCCATGATGGCCCATGAAACATCTGCTTGTAGCTTGTTAAACTCAGCTAGCTAAAGCCACAGAGAGCAGGAGAAGCGGCAGGACAGATCAGCTGATCACAACCTGCAAACAAAGTAAAATGTACTGAAGCTCACAATACAAATCATTGGCTGAGTTATTTCTAACTGATTCTTTTTCCCACGCTCCACTGCTGCACCTGATCTTAGGGTCCCCCCACCTGCCAAAGCCCACTTTAACCCCTGCCTGTAAGGTATGATTTGTAAATTGTCTTTGCAGTGTGCTCCAGGAATCCAAATCAGCCCATCCTGTCCATTAATTTAAAATGAAAAAAAAACAACATTAACCAAAAAACTATTTGCAATTACAACCTCATGAGCGCACCAGGGGCCATTGAAAATTTAAATCAAACAATAAAAGCTTAATTTCATTTGTGCGTTCAGATCATAGGACTGCGAATACAACAGTTGTGTGAGGCTGATTCATGTAATACCCCCCCTCTCTCTGGTTCCAGAATCCCGCTGACACAGCAGCTGTGAGAAATCCGTTGTGGTTGTGTGTGTGTATGTGTGGGTGTGGGATCTGTGTGTGAGTGGGAGGGTGAGTGTGGGTGTGTGCACCTCTGCCTGCGTGTGTGCATTTGTGTGTGTGTCACTGTGTGCGTGATTGTGTGCCTGTGCAGGTGGTAAGAGGGAGGGACAGAAATGCCTGTGAGCTGAATAACAAATCTAGCATACGGCACACCTGAGGAGCTGTCACTGTCATAATCAGCCGTTTATAATGCATGGCAGAAGGGGGACAGGAGTCGAGAGGAGGAAATGAGGACACAGTTGGTATCAAAGCTCTGTCAGTATTATATCCTTTTCTTTTATCCTCTCTATTGCTGCATGCAGAATTGAAAAGGTGAGGCAAGACTCTTTTTTTCAAATTCATTTTCACTCTGTTCAAATGTTCTATGAGTGATGCTGTGGATTTTTTGCTCAGCCACATTTGTCACATGTGAAAATCTGGACAGCTCTACTTCCTCCTTGCCTTCATCCTTTCTTCACACCCCACCTGGCCCAGCAGGTTTATGTCCGGACACCTCCTCCAGAGAGAACTCAAGGTGACACATAGTTCCTCAGGCACAGATGAGAGGCTGTGTCCCTCGGCTTCCTGACAACCGCCAGTTGGCCCCCTCGTTTCTTCCTCTTCACAACCGCACCAGAGTCTCTGCCCAGTGTGTACACGCCACCCCCCCCCCCCCCCCCCCCCCTCTCCACCCCCCCTCTTGAGCCCTGTGTTGTTTCAGTGCTAGCTAATCTATGGTTCAGCTGTGAGGGCCACAGGAGCGGCAGGTTGACTCAATTCCAGCTCACTGACACAATCATTCACTGCTTGCACTGGGAGTGCTGGGGTTGTGTCCGGGTAGCCGGAACGCTGCCTGTTAGACAGCCTGCCTGATATTTTTCTGCAGGGTCAGCAGAGACTTGGCCAAGCTAGCATCGTGATGGAGTAAATCAATGAAACCCAATTAGATACCAAGAAAGATGAGGGGGGTATTGAGGAGAAAAAGCACAAAGAGAGACAAAACAGGATCCTTAAGACTTTTTTTGGATGAAAACATCCTAAAGCACAGAATATCATATTTTTAAAAAACGGAACTGCAGATAGCTTCAGTGAAGATCCATGAGATTTCAAAAGCATTGTGTGAGACGTGCTTTGTCTGTTTAAGGAGTGTGGATTCTGTGAGTCACACTGATGAATCATTCTTTGGTTTAACCAAATATAGTAAAGCTATGACTAAGGAAACACCAGAAACACTGACCCTAAAAACTCTTCACTTCAAAGTCTTTGCTGTGTCCTACTGACCCTTCCTCAGCATCCCAGCGGGTGAAAGGAACAGTCATGAGTCTGTGTGGAGGGCGAGAGTAAAGGCAATATGTCTCATGATCACCTCCTGAGTGAGCCAAATGAGGCACCCTTCGCACTGAGCAACCTGCCACTAACATCTGCTGCTTTGGCTACAAGTGCCTTTCTATGCTATATAATTTGTGTGCTGCTTAATGGTTTGAAGCATTGTCTATGATACAAGGAAAGAACTGAATACAAAAACTACCATTAGTTTAACAAAAAAAATGCATTTTCTTATTGACATCAGTGGATCGTTTTTTATTTGTTTTTGTTTCTTTGGATGGCAGAGAGTTGCACATATTGAAGGCAAACACAAGTCTATCACTGGATGAAATCCAGGCAGAATCACAGAATGAACAACAATGCATTACAACCTTCTCTATATTGCTCATTTTTAGGTGCTTTATTTTTCAGCAATTATCTGTTCCAGATGAAAAGTGCAGCAATATTTTCAAAGTTAATGAAAGAAAAACATCACTTTTGATAACCTGCTGACTGCTAATGAGCTGTAAAGATAGCATTTTGCACCAGACAATAATCCTGTTCATACTACCGTAATGGGGAAAAAATAAATACTAATATCCACGGGCAAGCGTGTTGGAGTAGGTACTATGACAATTACTGTGAACGAGGATCATATTTTAATCTCATTAGAGCACACTATAATGTATCAAATCAACAATGTTGTCTTCAGTAAAATTCATAATGATCTTAATTTGGTTGTCCCTAAGACGATTGGTTTTATATTAAAAATAAGCATCTTAATTTTCTATGTTTAATCTATAATGATACACTATGATGATGTTTTATATTCACAAACTTTCTTTTTATAATTTGTTCCCCTTGTAATTGTAATGAACACACTGTACCGCTTTAAGCAATCTGACAAACTCCAAGAACAAGCCAGACCTTTGCCACCTTTTTAAGCCTGCAGTAATTATTAACACATTTTTGTTACCAGGCTTCTCCTTCATTTGCATTAAAGCAATCTAATAAATGTGAAAACTAAACTCTCCCAGCTGAAAACATGAAGATAACCAAAAAAAAAAAAACCCAAAATCAAGCATTTATTGGGATAACCTCTAATCTCATTACCTCTGTGATTACAGGAAAAAAAAACTGTCTTATTCCCCAACTGCCTCCAAAATTAAGCTCCTAATAAGAAAGCCCAGTGTGAGGTAGAGGGAGATGCAAGGGGTAGATCAGCAGCAGCACCAGCCTTCGTGTAAATCCACTGATGCCCCTGTGCTTAGACAGGCTGTTGGTCCACTCCTAAATCATATGGGCTGGGCTGTCACGGCCAAAGACCTTGTCTTCTTGCAGATCAATAGTGATAAGGGAAAATACATTTTTGAGCTGGAAATACTGAAGACAAAAGAGACAACAGATTTCAGAAAGCTCAGGAGGAATGTTAAAAGAATAAAAAGAAATGTTATGTGTCAATTTGGAAATTGATAGTCTCCCTGCATTAGCTTATCATTTAGGCAATGCAGTGTGGCCATGCAGTCGAGTGCTGTGAGTGTCTGTATATGTATGTGTGTTTTTTTGCAGAAGCCTTACTTTGATCTGTCATATAAGATAACATGGTGATATGACAGCATTATTTATTAAAGCAAACTTTCAAGTTTTGCTCCAAAAGCTCAAGTGACAGAATCACAGACGTGTAAAGGAAACTTGTTAAGCTGCTTTTCTCATTACCATTAGGATGTGCATGGCAGATATTTTATGCCATGTTTGTGGGTTGGGTCTGTGGATAGACTAAGATGTCTCAGCGCCTAATGACAGAACACTCCCATTAGCTTGTACTGTAGGTGACTGTGGGTTCTGTGCTAATGAGCAAATGTAGCACGCTAACACTCTAAGCTGAACTCTGAACAATAAATAATTGGGATAAGTGTCTTTTTGCACATGCGTGTGCCATTACAAATCAATAGCCACACTTTTATTGCATCACTAATTAAAGATGTTTTCTTCTCTCCTTGGGTTGCTCGGGAGTTCAACACAATTTCCCTCAATCAGGCAATCAATCACTATTAGATCTGTGTGGCACACCAGCATGCAGCAGACAGATGTGGCCTCCAGCAAAAAACTGCAATCCATAAATTGGGGCAGACACACACTTGTAAAAGCCCCGTGACTCCGTAGACATTGCCAGAGCTGCTTGCAAAGCAGCATTTTGCCTTTATTTGTCGACAAAGGGGGTGGCACCAAGCTGCTTTACTGACATGTCTTTTCACAAGAAATTACAGAGAGAAAATGCTCAGCAGAAATTTTCGTGCATGTCTCCCTTGCTGTTTGTCACTTTGCAAATAATAAAATATAATCAGATCCTTTCAAGGTTACAAAACTTCAGCCAAGTAACCGTGCAATATTTTCGTCAACATGCCACGCACTATGTGGAGGATGCGAAGCGGAAACCTTGCTACAAATCATTGTAAAAAGCAGGGAAAAAACAGGCATATATCTGTGTACATGCTATACAGAGTTGCAGCTACACCACGTCTCTTTTTGGCTCTATTGTTCAAATGGAATAAAAGACTCAATGAGCTGATTTGGAATGAGAGGAGAATAATCAGAGCAATACGACGGTCCTTAGAGATCCTTTATTGAATGCATAACAATGAAGCTTGATTGAAATTGATAATGGCGTTGAGGTGCTCCTTTCCGCTCACTAATTTGTTCCAAAGCAACCTTTGACATGCATAGGACAATGACAGTGACAATGTAATTAGCCAATTGTTGAAGGAGGTCAAAATATGTGTGTTTTTACCCAAAGGGAATATATTTCAATGCTAAATACTACCATTTGCAAGATACAAAGCTGGGCCCACAAGTGTCATTGAATATTGTGATATACAGTAAATTTGGCTTTCGCAAGTAAATGCCTAAGCTCCGCATTACACTATGTGCGAGCAGAGGGTGAACTGTGTCATATTCCTGTATCAACACAAAGTCAGCATGAAGAAGTGCCGCGGATGTGAAAGTGCTGCTGACCTCGTCCATTTTTCTTCCAGTGCGGTCAAGGCCACCGTGCTGCAATACACCACACAACATCCAATTGTGCAGACTAAAAGGTGTGGAATCGAGGGCTCCTCCGGGCCACCGGCCCCCAAACACCTGTGCTTATGAGAGTCAACAGCAGTGTCAGCATCACCACCAACATGCATCATATAGCTGCCTCACACACGCTTGAAAAACAAAGTTATCTGTCTGCACACAGAGTCGCTCAGGCCGGAGAATATATTATCCACAGACTGCAAAGTGACCTTGATGGCAAAAATGTTCTCCTCTACATTTTGAAGCCAAAACATGTGTTGCACGAAGACTTCTTCAAATCAAATCAAATCACTTTTTATTGTCACATCACATGTGCAGGCACACTGGCACAGCACATGCGAGTGAAATTCTTGTGTGCGAGCCCCACAAGCAACAGAGATGTGCAAACACAACAACACAAACGAGCAAAATACAAGAATGGCCAACCTGAAACTAATAAATATATGTACAATATATAATAGTGTATGCATTTCTGGATGTGTATACTAAATATTTTCCTGTGTGTGTGTGTGTGTGTGTGTGTGTATACACATTTTTACAAATTAAATAGTAAAAAAATAAAATAAAATAATAATAATAATAAAATATATAAAATATACAGAGTTGAATATGTGCAAAACAAGTGGCATTTATATACAGTGTGGAGTGCATAATGTTGAAGTTCCAGTAGTGAAGCTGAGGTGTCTTGGGGGTCTCAGATTGGTATTATGCATCATGCAATGTGATATTGTTTGATTGAATGCACCAAGTCCAAATTGGATTCCCACTAACGCCTCCTCCCGTCCCTGCCTAGACAAGTACTGATGAAAGATAACCGCCTCTGCATTAATCAAAGAGATGGAGCATTTTGATCCCACTCTCAATTAGATTACATAAATGTAACAATTTGTACAAAATGTGATATCAATTATCAGCAGGTCATTCGGTTTGATCTCTTGCCCTATTCTGTCACAGCAAAGAAAGGAAGGGCACGTGAAATGTGGCTGCCTTTGGTAAATAACTGGCTTTCCTTAATCGACGAAAGAAAGGGAAACGTGACCACAACAGTTTATCTGTGACAGGTGTGTGTTATATTCATTTTTGATGTGCATTCTTCTTCTTCTTCTTCTGTTTACATTAATGAACGGTTTAATTATTACTTTTAATCATCAGGCGTGTTAATTGATAACAGAAGAGTCAGAGGTGACTTAAGTCCCATTTCTGCAAGAAGGAAGCACTTAAAAAACTGAAGAAGCTTCTCGGATGAGAGGTGAAACAACTTAAAGAAGTCCAGACGCTTTTCTTTGCAAGCTTTGACTACAATGACCTGGATGACTGAGAACCTTCACAGACACACTTAAAAAAACAAAACTACACATCGTTTGCTTCTCGTATGTGTGTATGTGTGTTGCGTGTAAGAGGAATTTAATGGTGCTTGCTGTTGATTTAGGATTACAACAGACTCTCAGGAGTGGGTGGTTTGATTTGTAGGAGTGGAGGCAGCATCACACGCCTACTTGTCTGTACCTGAAACCGCCAATAACTTGGAAAACAATAGATTGCCCAGGAGGGGGTGAACCGAAAGTCAGCCTTTGTTTATTATTTGCAGATGGAATAAGTATTTTTTTCCCTCTCCCCCATCTACAGAAATAAAATATCTCAGATGCGATCTCTTTCGTGGAGCTATCTCATGATAGTTAATTAGGTGTCAGCAGCACAACCCAGGTGACTTAACCTTCATCAGGCTGTATCACATGAGGAGGCAATTTAAGAGAATTATTCATTGTGTCTTTGAGTGGAACATGAAAAAAATATCTTTGCTTGCAAATTCTAAGCTGAGGAAAGATGAATAGACTGCAGAATTCCAAATTCCAGAACGAGTGAGCCATTTATGAAACAATGAGCTTGTTAGCCTGTGATGGGGTGCTCAGTGTATATGTGTATATGCATGTGCACATGTGTTTGTGTGTGTGTTAGAGAGAGAGAGAGAGATATCAATAAAGGATAACCAAAGCAGATTCACACCCTAATCACCGATAAATACCATACCATACCATACCACCTTTATTTATAAAGCACTTTAACATAAAACCAGAGTTCACAAAGTGCTGTACATGCTAAAAGCATAAGTAAAGAAAATTAAAATGAGATAAGATCAAATAAATAACTAAAAAACTAAAATAAATTGAAACATGTCAAAACAAATTGAGTCAACCCCTCTAATCAATGCCAAAGGCTTCAGCGAATAAATATGTTTTAAGACGACTTTTAAATTCAGAGAGAGAAGAGGCCTGCCTAACATGCAAGGGTAGATCATTCCACAACTTTGGAGCAACTACAGCAAAAGCATGATCACCTTTAGATTTATACTTAGTTTTTGGTACCTTAAGGAGCTGCTGATTGGCGGACCTAAGGGAACGGGGAGGTGTATATGGTTGTATACACACACACTGGACTTTCTGGACATTGTTTTTGCACAACACTGGTCACTATATTCTTCATTTCCAGTTAATACTTGTACAGCTGCTGTTATTGTGTATATATTTATTTATATTTAGATTTCTTCATACATTCTTATATAGTTCTATATATTGTGTATTGTGTATTTTGTTGTACAGTTATTTTATTTTCAACTTTAATTTATATATTTTATCTTATTCTTCCCAGTTAAATTTACCCTTCATTCTAATTTGTGTTGTACAGTTATTTCATTTTTAACCTTAATTTATATTTTATTCCTTCCTAGTTAAATTTACCCTTTTTAATTTTTCATATTTATTTCCTATCTTATTCATAGCCTTTCCTTTTTTTGTTTTCTTTAGGTCACGAGCAGTTGTCCAAGCATTTCACTACATATCGTACTGTGTATGACTGTGTACGTGACAAATAAAATTTGAATTTGATTTGTAGTAGCTCCGAGAGGTAGGAGGGGGCCAGGCCATTAAGATAAATGATAATCCTTAGGATGTAACATGCAGCAAACAATATTTATCCCAGGGCTGGTGTGATCTGAATGTCACACCTAATGATCGGTAAAATCTGGGCTGTTTTTCATGCCAGCTGACAGACAGCTAACTGGTTTACTGATGCCCATGACATTCAAAAAGCATTTTCTTTCTCAGAGGAGTCTGGAGCCAATGACCAAAGAGTTTGGCTGGGAAACTATAAGGAAATACCAAAATGCTCCACTAAATGTGTGGCAATCATCGCTAAATAACTGTGTGAGTCTTTGGTTTGATACACTACTAAAACTTTTTAATACCTATGTATATGAAAACCATATACTGCGTTTGGAATCAGGACACTAATGTCCAATTAGCAGTTTTGTAATCGTGTATCTTTTCAGGCTGGAAATGTAAACCTATAGTTGTTTCTTCTACGTTTGAAAGCATACTTTCATTTGATGCATACTTTACCTATAAGACAGACAACAAGAACAACAACAGCAATAAAAATGCCATGTCAATAGTCATTAGACGAGATAGCTAAAGAGAACCCGCTCCTTTCCAATAGTGAAATTGGCTGTGTCACCGGCAGGGAGAGACAGTGAGATGGGCGGTTTATAGACTAGTGGCCGGGGCTTTTTTTTTTTTTTTTTTTCGTTTTTGTGTCGGACTGGATGGGAGGGCGCAGCAGCCTCAGTACCAGGCAGTGCTCTTCCCTCCGTCAGCTACGGACTGGATAGATAGAGACAGAGGAGGAGGCTGCTACATGCTGCCGCCGCTCCTGACGCTGCTCCTGCCTTTGTCGTAGAAGGATCTCTCTTTTTTTTCTCCATCGAGGGCTGTACTTGAGTCAGCGGGATATTCTTTTTTTTTTTTAATTTTTAAATTTCTTTTTTTCTCTCCCTTTCTTTTCACGGATTCGGAGGGAATTAAGCATTCACGGGCGTCCAAATGTGTTCCTTACACGAGGGCAGCGGTCTGCTTCTGCTGCTGGTCTTGGCAGGACTGCAGGTAATGTAACGTGTAAAGCGGCTTCCAGCAGGAGTTACACCGGACAGTTTCGCCGCTTGTTTTCTTTCGTAGCGACGCTGTTAATGTTGAGTTTGGGGAAGCCGGGCACGGTGCTTAGACCCTCCAGCGGCCACTTTACATTGTGTGCAGTTTGATAAAAACAGTACACAAAAATCCGCTGTAAAGTGGCTTTGACTTAAATGGCTTCTTTCTTTCTTTTCTTCTTTTTCAAGAGATGCTGCGTGCGCATTTTAGCCAAAAAAAACAAAGAAAATAATCATTTGGATGATTTGCAATCATTTTGCAGGCTAATGTGTTCTCAGTTGGGCGATACAGGCCCACGTTAACCTAGTTATGACTTGGTTATATTTAGTTTGGTTTAATATTTATGTAGATTGCTGCAGCGTGTCTCTGTCCCCCCGGGCGAGTTAATTGCATCTGTGGTAGAAAAGAAAAGTCTTTAAGATGAACAATGAAAAGTAGCCGACTACATGTTATTGTGGTAATTTCACCTCAGTGATGGGATAATGATTGTTGTCCAGCCTTAAGGTTGGAACCCCTCTGTGTAATGGGGTGACTTGTGGAAATGTATTTATTTTCATTAGTCAGACACTTTGAGCAACAGGGGAAAAAGCAATCAGGCAGTTAAATGAAAGCTTTTTTGGATCTGAAAAAACTGCAACTGTGATTTATGTTAACATTTGTATCTAGAAATATACATCCCTTATTCTAACGTGCCAGACTTCCAGCTCTGCTCCTCCTCCTGCTCCCCCAACCCCTCCTCTCTGCCAGCATTTTCCATTTAAATTCCTCTGATTAAGAATGGCAAGTGGCACGGATACTCACAATGCTCTTTTTCAGCGGGGCTCCTCTCGTCTTACATTCTTTTGAGAGTGCACGCAAAGAAACAGGGCCAGGCCTCCCTTCCTAAGAGCTGTTAGTTGGCTACATTTGGGCATGCCTGGAGACCAGAGCATTTTTTTTTAATAAGTATACCCTGCGTGTGTTCTTCACAGTCGCTGTTTTCTTTGTTTGGCGCAAAACTCACTCTTTATGGAAACACAAGTTTCATAAGCTTTGTTTTCTTTCTTTACAACAGCCACATTACTCTCTAAATATCTTGTCCCCCCAACTACAGCTTTCTTCTTGAAATTGGGGGGGGATATAAAAAGGAACATATTGATCAGTCACAACCTCGCAGAGTCTTTAGAAAACGCTGTGGTTTGAGGGTGTTTATTCAGACATTCACACGTAAATGTTTATTCCCTCAACAGTGGATTGTTAGCATTTACTTTTTATTCCCTTGTTCCTGTACTTCAAAGTGAAGAGTGTTTGTCTAGAGCAGTGTGTTGATCAGAGGGGCTGGCCAAGAGTGTTGGCTATTACCCTGTGCCTGGGCCCCTACACAGAGACAAATGGAGCTTGTTCTTGCCTAGCCATGCTTTTTGGCTAATGCTTAACCCTTTTGGCCTCATTATCCTAATTGCGGTCCCTGCTATAAAAACAACAGATGCTTTTGTACAACTGTAGGGACTTCAGAACGTGACCAAGGGGTTTCGGAGGCAACAGGAGTGCATTTCTGAAGGTTGATTTATGACATTGTTGCCCCTTTCCCACCCCCACCCCACTATTACAGATTGCAGCAGAGGGCAGGGGTGCCCCACCATGCAGGCCAGGCTTCTCTGAAGATGTATACAAGGTTGTGGTGCCAGATATCACCGAGAAAGGACAGCCCCTTTTTAACGGTAAGTAGTGAAACATTCCTTGCCCTGTTATGTCTCTCCTTGAGGGTGCGAGTGTGTGCATGCATGCATATCAGTTGAGCGTGCTCACCTACCTCCATGTGGTACAATTCAGGGAGGATCAGAACAAGCCTGACAGATTTAAACAATTAGCTTTAGTGCTGTTCTATGGTATTGCAAGTCATGTAGTTTGCCTTGTAAACCAGCTTAAATGTGCCTCAGCTTTTTATGGCTCTTTTCTGCTTTGCTTGCATGGTGGTTTTTTTTCTCATCTCAGAGCAAGTTGAAAACCAGGCACATTGTTAGCTGACTGCTGGGCAAACACTGTGGCTACATTAGTATTATTATTATTTTTAGTTTACCTTTTTAGCAACTAATATCTGGTGGATCAAAACTTGTTGAATCCAGTGAAGATGTGACTCCTGTTGCAAAGCGTTGAAACCCAATTACTCACACATTCGAACACTTACACAACGTTAATCAAGCAAATAGTTTAGTTATTAAACATTCCCTGCCTTCCAATGAAGGGATGAATCATTTTCATTATCTTATGCCATTGCATTGCAATGTGTTGTCATAATTTATCATCACTTCTGTACAGATTTCAATCAAACTCGTTAAACATTTTGCCTGTTAGGTCAAACACTCAAAAGTTCCTGCTACAATGGTAGTGTTCTCAACTACAGGGTGACACTGCTAAGCCCACTCAATAGCAGTAATAACAGCAATTTAAATATCCTGGGGAATGTTTGTTACAGCAGTAGTCCTTCTTTGCTGAACACAGAAGTGGGTTTTATGTTTTTTCCAGCATATAAACTGGTGCAAACAAGAAAGTAGCAGTTCATTACGTTGCAGCAGGCATGACCAATACTGCTTCTTTGGAGTTTAATATTGGTGAAATGAGGATGCAGCTACTGTGAAATGGTACGCAGGTCTGGAGACGGTAATAAAAGTGGAATATATCACCGTTGTGCCATCAGAAGGGTTAGAGCCTTGAGGTCATTTGGACTAGTAAACATTCTCGATTTCACAGCGCGTGCCTAAAACTCGCACGCTGCCGTTGGTGTGAGTCTGTGGGGTGGAGGTGGCGGGGTAGCAGTGCCGAGGGAAGAAAGAAAGGAGCGAGGGAAGAGAGTGCTCCGATGGGTGGGTGCAGCTTTCACTGGGCTTTACCTTGTGCACAAGTTCCTGTTTGATCCAGCAGGTGATGGATTTCCCTCCGTCGGCTCGTGGATGAGCCGTGACTGGGGGTAATCAGGTTCTCTTTTGTTTGCCCCCACACTACCCCCCTTACCTCCTCTTTTCTCTGCCCTCCCCTCCCCCAGACACATTGCTGCTCTGTGGAGATTTCCTTGACAGAGTGGGGCACTCCTGTGTCATTGTAATGCAGCAGAGCTCAGCAGCGTGGGATGATGTTAATGAAACTGCATTCTCTAATGAAAATCTCCTGTGGCATGTTTTGAAAGACAAAGCCCCCACAGTGTGAAGAGTATTCCCAAAGTTTTACAACGTTGCTTTCACCATGCTGGTGTAGAATATTGCTTTTCACTAGCAAGCTTTTATTTTTTTAACTAATGCTTTTTTAGCCACGCTGAGCAGGCTGACGCTTTATGTTTCCTCGCATTTCATTAACGTCGTCAATTGTGAGCCTGGAGGTTTTAAATAACGAATCGGAAAGACACTGGCTGAATTGTGGAGTAGCTGATTAACCAATGAAGGTTCATTTCAGTATGCAAAGTTTTCTCTTTAAGTTGTTGGTGAAGGGTCACCAGATGTCTGATGGTTTGATTAGTTTATTTGAAAGAGGATCTTCTGGAGTGGCCCATGTAATACTATCAGTGCATTGCGTCTGGTGTCAGTAACATGAGTCCTTTGATCATATGATTTTGCATTTGACCCCAGATGCATTAGACACCTCGGAGGTGAGTCGTCTGACATCTTTGTCCCATCTAATTGCAGCGTCGTCTTTGCCATTGAATGACAATACACATCCCGAGGCCTGTAAGACCTGGAAATGGTGGCGGTTCACATGGAAACTGCTGACATTGTATGCGCTAATTTAAAGACATCCTGTGGATTTAATGATAGGAACTGTGGCCAGCCAGTTAACAATGTGTATTTAGTAGTAAGCGTTAATCAGGTTTGTGTAAAGCAGACTTTAACTGTTTGCTAACCACGTGAAAGCCCATTGATTTTCATTAGATTGGTAATAATTAATTGCATCAAAGTAACATGGCGGAGCAACACACAGAAAAGTCAGGGAGTACAACTATTCTTTTATGAGGATTCCTCTACAATGAGCCATTCAAGGGAGGCTGTGCTCATTGTTTGTAGATGCCAAACCACATCAGGCATGGGCAGTTGGGCGCTATGTCTCCACGGGGCTGGATATGACCTTGCTTTTAGGCCGGAATATTTGCTTTGGCCTGATACTACCGAAGAGAAATGACCAAACATAGTTGTTTATTATCAGACCATCACACATGTGAAGGCAGTGCTTCCCCCTTATCTAGTTTAGTTGTTTGACAAAGTGACTTTACTAAATTGCATTTAATTTCAGGTAGGCTGCGGCTGCGGGTGGTTTGCTCCTGGGTTTCTAATGGAATCCTTGCGGCTTTGGAGAGCTGACACACATTGTGCCGTTTTTTTCTAGATGAAGCCTTTAAAGCAGGGTTGCAAAGCGAGTTTGTTGAAGCATTATTCAGCAGAGGTTTCCCTCCCTAAAAACTGGGTTAATGAAAAGCCCAAAAGCTTAATTGAGTTTAATACACTCTCTTATGCTGCTGTTCTGCTATCCCCACCCCCTCCCAACCTTCTATGCTGCTTTCATTTTTCTTTCCTCCACCCCTGAGCCCCGAGTTTCACTTATTTTCTTGACAATTATGGGAGCTCTGGTGATGAAAAAGAAGTATGTTTATAGTCAGCTTTGGCCTTGGTTCAAGTGCTTTAAATGTGCTGGTGTCAAGAGGGCCCAGTTGGCTGGCTGGCTCCACGCATGACTTGGAGGATGGATTTACAGTTGACCGGTTTAATAAAGGGATTGAAAAAAGCAGCATCAATATCAGCGAGTAGAATACATCAGGAAAATGTTTCCAGGCTAAATATATCTTAGAATTTGTAGTAAATGTATTATTTTGACTAAATGCACCTCTTTGCTATGTTTGCAAACCTTTTAGACAAACCGATTTTACTCTTTTGGCAGAAGAACAAATCTGTTTGGAAATTCTAAAATTCTGAACCAGATAAACCCAGTATGTTGTTTTTCTGTCTCTCTGCTCTGTGTTAACTTTCTAATACAGCCGGGGCCACTCATATGTGTTCAAGGGGCCCCAGTGTTTGGTGAGACATGACCCTGCTCGACCTGCTCTGTAAACTGGACCTAGTGCTCAGCAACACACTCAACCTTTCTGCCTAGCCTCAAATTGGGAATGAGGTTGTCGGGGGTTTCCTGATGAAGTATAGATAAATGGAATACCAGCCAAAAAGGTCCTGACCCATCACCGGGGGAGGCCGCAAATGCATAGCACTTCTACCTTATGTTATTCTGACCCGCAGAGATGATCATTCATCACTTAGAGACACAAACGCAAATTTAAAACCTAGGGTTTTTGAGACGTATGCAGGTTTCTAAGCATTTGCCCTCCAACAGCATGATGGACAGTAGGTAACTATTATGGTTTTTGTTGAGTGGACCGAGAGTTGTATGGATCTGCCTTAGGAAAAATCTATAGAGCTCTTTTGTTTGTTGAAATATTTACTGATAACTCCGAAAAACAGGAGAAACAGGATATTTACTGAGCTGTTGAGATCTCTGTTTTTGGGATGTGTGAGATGGATCTATTTTTTGAAACTCTGTGGCAGCACTTGGCATTTTAATCTCAAAAAATGACTTTATTGATATTCAAATTCATTTTCGAGACGGGATCCATAGGCACAGAGTAACTACCATGCAGTATGGGAAAATTAGGAGCACTACGAGGAGACGCTCGTCCTTTATATTATATTTTCTTTGTATTTCATGTATATTCTTTGTCGCTGCGGAACAACGGGACCATGGCCATCTTTCTCTTTTTACCTCCCTTCATTTTTTTAAGCTAAGGCAGCACTTTCACTATAACTTTGTTCAAAAGAGCAGTCCGCTGCCCCTGCCTCCCTCTTTTTTTTTTTCTCAAAGTGAATCAATGAATTCAGGGTCTTTGTTTGCTGAGATCAATATGTTGTAATGAAGGCTGCGCTCCAATTCCCAGCTAAAGAATCACTGTCGGGTTCGGGTTGAATTTGTTTTATTCTTTATTGTTATCAGCCTGCATACATTTGCTTTCATCTGACTTCACTCTACCTTTTCTTTCCTGGGAGCAGCGTGGCCTAGATAACCACCACATATTGTGACGACAGATTGAATCTTGGCAGCAAATGGTTTTGGAGAGTAACCTCTTGTAAGTTGCCGGCACTATAACAAGGAAACAGAGTGACTGGAGTGCCATTGGTAATAACATCGCAGTCATTTGTCAGAACATTATAGCTCCATTGCAATCCTAAGGCTATACTGTAACAGTGAAATACTAGTAATGTTAGCGTATGAAAGCAAATACACCTATTTGTAGCTAAATTGTGTGCGCTTCCTGAGCCTGCTGTGCGGCATGATTTTATAGGATGCATTTTATTGGTGTCTGAACTTAGCTGAAGTTTTCTCCGAATCAAAGCTAGTATCAAATTAATGCTCCATATTTGGAGGCAAATGGGCAGACACTGGCTTGAAGCTTCTTATCGCCTCAGTTCATGTCCCTCTTATCAGTTACAGGCCCTGCCCTCTACAATGGGCACCTAACAGCATACCACTGACACTTGGAAGTAGTTAAGTTGCCCTTCTGTCATGCCTGTGTGTGTGCGTAGGAAGTTCGACCTTGGCATATAATTAGCTTGTTCTGCCCAGAGAGGTCTCGGTGGAGGTGGAGGTGACGAAGTATAATGGTGACTGAAGCTTCTATAACCAGCTAGGTTTAAAGGCTCTGTTAACATAAGATTTGACAGAAAATCGGCTGTCAGGCCGTGCTATATAATTTTGACTGTGACTGGTGTGTCGTAAATGGTCCTTTGCCTCTCGCATAGTGTACACGTGGAACTCCATTTGCCAAATCACAATTTTAATGTCTGTTTTCAAAGCGCAGTGATTGAAGATGGATTTGAGAAGCAGGGATTTCACAATAGAATTCCTTCACGTGATCATATGAAGGTTAAGGGAGTTTATGAGTTTTTATCTTGCCACGTTTGCAGTTACTAGTGACATGAAAAAGATCTGGAACATTCCTAGTTATTGTGATTATGAATGCCTGGCGCAGTGGTTCTGATATGTTTTATTTAATGTGAAGAACACCCAGAACGTGTAATAGATGACCCCGCCGTGTAATGAGGCCATGTATAAATAGCTGTATTGACCTGACTTTCTGCATATATGTCTCTATATAACTGGGCTAGTATTATTTTTCACAAGTGAAATGCTAGAACCAGTGTGGAAAAAAAAAAAAAAGAAAATGCCAGCTTGCACCTAGAAGACAATACATCATCACTTTGGATTGAATTGTTTTCTTTTCTAGGGTCTGATTTGTGGATTTCAGCGTCATTTTTCTTCTGTGGGAGAGCCTTTTTTTGGCTGGTAGAGCAAACAACTCCACGTCTCTTTCACAGATTCTGTCTCTACAGAGAAAGCGCTCTTTGTAGTGTTTCTCCAGCTGTTTATTGTGCAATAACCCTGTTCGATTTTGCCCACAGTTTCTGTCTGTGCTGTGCTTGTTTTTCTCATTATGTTAAGCTACATGAGTGCACGGAGTCCTCACGTTTATGCTGGCAGGCATGTGAAAGGAAGCCCCTCCCACTCCCCCCGCTGCTTCTCACTCTTGTTAAATCTTTTGTTCGTAAGGCGTTACATTTAACTCCAGCCTTTTTTGCTTTCCACCAGAAAAGTAGGCATTCACTTACTGCTCAGGTGTAAAAGTCGTCGGCATTACCTGTCTTGCATAGCTACGAACGACAGACAGCGGGCAGACAATGCAGTCTTTGAGCGCAGGGTCAAACCAGGAAGCTAATACTCGAATGAATATATTAATGAGATAGTTTGTGCAAAATAAAGACTGAACAAGCCTTGTCTTTAGCCTTTTTTATGTATGCAAGTGACACACATATCTCACATATTTCAAGCCTCAAAATCAAGAGACTACAAGAATTGGCTTTGTATTATTCCTCTGACAAAAGCAAACAAGTGAAATTTGAAGCATGGATAGATTAATTGACCCACATACTGTCGCCGTGTTCACAAAGGCCCAGTATCCTGCTTAGGAAGAGGCCAGTTCAACTATTGTGTTCTGCTGCAAGCTGAAATTTCAATGCACCAGCATTTTTCTGGACACTAGCCTCTTATGACTTGCTAGGTTGTATCTTGTGACAATCTCCATGTTTGATCCAGTCCTCTATCACCTCCACCACTCGCCTTTTTTCCCTTCCCCCTCTGCGTCATGATGAGTGCTTTAAGATGGAGGAACTCCCCTGGCTCTATATAATGATTGATGTGCCTTAATTGGGTAATGCAAGGACAGTACTGTAGCATTTAGTCCTTTTACTTTGTTTCTTTCTTTCTTTCTTGGTTGCAGTGACCTTGGTTGAATACATATATATTATATATACATATATATATATATATGCAAACTAGGTCCTAAAGCTTTCAGTGTAATATTGATTTGGACTGGCGATTGTAAATATTTCTTTACATTCTCTCCCCACAAACTGTTGGCTCATCATATGTAGCCCACAGTATTACTCGTCTCAAGTGATCTACTGTTACCAGGCCTTGCTGACACCAGTGTCTGCCAACCCCAGGGATATTATGATTGACATACAGCAATTTCTTGCCTCCATTTGAGCATGCACTATAGCAGTAAGCAACATATCACTTTGCGGTCTGTGTTGTCTAAGTTTATATTAGCTGTGTCGATATTTACTAAGACATTAAAGATCTCGGAGAATGTCACCGTTTTCCCCCCCAGTTGCACTGCCTCCTCAGCAGAACAGGGTCTGCAAGGGTAATGTTTTTTTGTTTTTTTTTTCTAATTGGTTATGCAAACTGCAGGTCTGATAGTTCAAAGCATGTTTAACCAAGATATATGGTGCTTAGGTACGTAAGAACAAAGAACAGGCATGTTTGAATCTGATTTCGATTGGTATCGCTCTTGTTATGAATGTACCTTTTCTGACATTTGTGTGTTTCCTTGCTTTTGTCCTTCCTATTCTTTATGAATTGAACAGCATTTGCTAGAAACCGTAAGCTAGCTATACAGTCAAGTAGCTACATTAGCAAAGCTTTGCTAGAAGTGGCTGTAAGATTTCTGAGATATAAATGTTACCGCAAAACTTACTTATACTTTCATATGAGATCTTAGCTAGCAGTGGTGTGGTTTGCACAGAAGAAAACTTGAACAAGGGAAGCTATATAACTCCTTGTTACAATGCAATGCCATACTCTTTGGATGCTGCGTGATTGGAGCTGGTTTCCTCCCACAACATGACACTGACCCAAAGCAGAGCTTCAAACTTTGCAAAAACTAAAGTTTTAACAAAAGAAGCAGTCAGTTGTACATTGCCTGTAACAATGGCAGATCTCAAATGAATATTAATGAGATATGTTTTTGCAAATGTGCAAAATAACGAACAGAGCAAGCCCTGTCTTTAGCCTTTTTATGTATGCAAGTCACACACACAGGTCACACATATTTTAACCCAGATTTGAACCCCATTTTAAGCAGAGTGCACGAACTGGCATTATGTATATTTTTTTTACAACACAAGTGAGATTTGAGGCAGAGGTATGTTAAATCAGCTTTTAAGAATCTATCCATGTTTAACAAGATTCAGATGAAATGTGTCTAAACAGGCAGAATTTGCAAGTCCTGCAAGCCTTTGACTTCTGCATTATTCTTCAAGATATTCAAATATTAAAAGCAAAAATATATTTTAGGTGAAACTTAAAACTTCTATTCAGCTACCCTAAAAACAACAACAGCATTGTGATGTCAATTATAGGGCATATTACACATGTCTGCCTATTCTCACCTGTCAAAGCAGCTCAGGTATTGCCACTATTTTAATGGCCACTTTCTTCCAAGTACTGGGCCATGCTTAGTGTCCCGAGTTCTTCCGTACTTGTTCATTTTCTTTATGGCTTTATATCATTTTATCCTGGGCAGATAGAATCTGCCTGTGTCAGAGAGCTGGCAGCAGCTGCCCATTAGATCTGCATGAGCACTAATATTAAAATCAATATTTACATTCCTAACTTTGAAATCTTATTCTGCATGTCAGTGTTTTTTTTTCTTTGTTTAAATTAGCAGGAAACCTGTTGGCACACTTGTCTAGATTCCAAGATGGTTGTGGTGGGCAAAAACACATAGCTGGAAGAAGAAAATCATAGCTGTACTAGTGGAAGGTGAGATCAGATAATTTGCCCAATGCCATGAAGCAGTCAAGGCCATGAAACTACTATGAAATCCCAGCTGTTTCCATAGTTTAGTCTCTTGACGCCTGAAGCAGAAAAAGTAGTCTTAACAAAAACCTTCGGGTCAGACGTTAGACTGGTGCTGTGCTTTACAGCGTGCAGGTGCTGCTGTTTTCTGGTCACTCATACTGATCTTTTTTAGCCAAGGGAAATGCATGGCAAGTACAGTGTATCTGTTTTCCCATACAGGGTGTTGTGTGATTCAAGGTTAAAAAACAACAACAAAAAACTCAATAAGGCCTTAAAGAAGTTTCAGAAATCACTCTGTATGCTGTGAATGTGGATTCGAAAAAGTCAGAATTGGTCGAGAGAATTGCACGTCTCTGCTCTTTATCTTTTCCCCTTTGTGTATATTTCTAAAGATCAGAAAGTAGTGAGTTGAACTATTGCTCAATAAAATTGAACTTTGACGAACTGAACATTCATTGAAAACACAATAGAAGCCCCTCAATAGCTTTTTAGATAGAGTACCAGAAGTCGTTACACTTTGTATGGCCTGGATTTGAAGATGCTGAACAACATCCCACCTACCTTCCATCTGATTTCTCACAAATAGAATATGCTCGGTCTTACTGTATATAGGTCCTGTGTCAGTTCTTCGCTGTCACACTAAGTGATCTAAATGTTGTGACCTTTGAAGAAGATAAGCTTCCTTTGGCTGACTTGAAGAGTTTGGAATAACGCCTTGAACCATTAATTCGCGGCACTGCTAACCATACGAGGGCTATGAGCCAAGGTTATTGACCTTTCACGCCTGTCACTAGTGATAGAGGGACCCACACCCAGAAGGGAAAATAAAATGTGCTTATTAAGGAGCCGAACTTTGTATCGAACCGAGGGGGCAGCTTTATTCTCCAGATTTTTTTTTATTAGTTTTTTTGCTTTCATTTAAATTATTACTGTATTTTTTTTAAACAGCGTTTGACCAATTGTTTTCAAATAAATTAGACAGCGAGAGCACATACAGCTAGAATTACACAAAATCACAGTGCTTCTATGAATATGTCTGGGGAGAGATCGGGGTATGTAATGTGCAGACTCCATGGAGGATTAAAACTTGGAGCACAAAACACATTACAGCAGCCAATCTTAAACTGAGGTCATTATTATCTGATGGATTCAGAGCCACTTGCGAGCCTTTCTGCAAAGATAATTTGAAGGACCTTGGAGTTTTATTTCAATCACAAATCTTTCTTCTTTGGTTTTTTGTTTTTTGTCTTCACTTGCTTATGCTTTATTGCGGCTGAAAGACAATGGGGTAATCTAACAGGCAGAAAAACCATTTTAATAAAATGAAGCATGTAAAGAATGTTTGTGTGGACTGTGGCGAACCAGAGCTGTGAATAGAGAAGATTGAGTACATGTTATTTTAGCCCTGTCCTCCCTCTGAGCTCCCAGCCTGTAAAATCTTGGGGGAGGGATGCATTTATATTGGATCAACATGCTATGATGTTATTTTGTTTTACAGCCCCGCTGGTTTTGTGTTCATAATCATACCTGTTATCTTACTGGATTCAACTAAAACCGGTTTTATAGTGTAGAGAAGCTCTGTGATGCATTGTTTGTATATAGGTCTGCAATTACATCCCAGGGGAAAAGGAAATAGATAAAAACAAGAGACTTGTCCCATAAATGTATTTTAGTTATTAGACAACTTTCTCAGTGCGGTTTAAAATAAGGGCAATTTTAATATCGTGCATTTGTTTCGTTCACATATGTACCTCAGATATTGCGTGCGTGCTTCACTATAGTCCAATTTAGAGAATCAGTAAAATTATGCTACTTGCACCATCCTCCAAGGAGGGCTGATATTTTTTCAAGTGTTTGTTTGTTTGTAGGAAAATAGATATAGGTTGAGGTAAAAGGACTAATGCATGAGAATTGCGTGCTTGAGCGTGCTGTTGGTGAGTGCAGTGCCTACTTATGCGTTACGCTGGTGGGGCTTGTTTTTGTGCTTAAATGGACTGTTTATCAAAATGTACAGTATAAAACTGGAAAAAAATATTATCTTGGCCTGTGGGTAGCAGGGGTGGGTATGAGTGGGAGTGTGTATTTTGGACCTGAAAAGCTCCATATCGCAAGAGCTTATACGTCGAGCTGGTGCTGCAGACAAGTGGGTGGCAGCTGATGGAAAAACATGCACTTAGGGTATGATCACACTGTAGCTAAGCATGGCTGTCACCTAAATCTCAGGTTCACACACAGTTCAGTTACAAAAGAGGAGGAGCACAAAATGCTGGAAATGAAAAAGTAAAGCCCAAAAAAATATATCTGGCTGAATTTCAGCGTGTATTTATTTGAAATTTACAATGTGTGTTGAAAACACAGTGGCGAGAGAGTTTTGCAACATCACTCATAACCTTTTTACTTTCTCCTCATTTCTCTTGGAGGTGTGAGTTGCCTGTGCCCTTTCAGTCGCAGATACAGATATAGAGACGGGAATAAGCTGTAACATCCTAACATTTTCAATCCAGGCGGCATCTTTGCACAGGGGCCGCCTCAGAATGTGGGACATTTTGCAGTCTGTGACCGATTGCAGCACTTCTTTAAAGCATTTCTTCTTTAAGCCATGAAATTTGTCAGAAAGAAGAGTAAGTATTGTGTAAAAGTCTTGAGCCACCCCTCATGTCTGATTATATTTTACTTCTGATGTTTTAAAGTGGTTCTGAATAAGCATTTCTCAAGGTTTTCTGAAAGTCTTTTACATTTGGGTTTATTCAACTTTGGCTGCTGTTTCACTCATTTTCAGTCCAATTCTTTTACCTAACCTTTTTCAGATGACTGTTTTTTTTAATTGTCCAGCTACTTAATACTGGATCGTTCATGGAAAAACAAAAGCCAGCAGCCTGTCACAGTATCTGAAATTCATGTCCTTAAGAAATAGGAAAAATACAGCAAAGACCTGACACAGGACCTGAAAGATGCATTTGACCATTTAGTTACCCCCCACTTGCTCTTCACAAATGGTCTGAGTGAAAGAGTGGCTTATGAGAAGCTATTTCTAAGTAAGGGAAAGAGGAATAAAAAGGCTAAAGTATGCCAAATGGCACAAAAGCTGGGCTGAAAATTAGTGGCAACAGGTCTTATGAAAGTTTTTGGTTTAAATTGCCGTCACTATGTACGAAGCAGGTCAGGAGAGAGGTACAACAGCGGGAGGTACAATCTTCTGTAAAACACGGCGTTGGAGATCTTGTCAAAACTGACGAATTATGAATGCAGAAAAGTACATCGAGATTTTGATCCGCCATTCAGTACCACCTGGAAAGTGTCTGATTGGCTTCACTTTTCCACATGACAATAATCCCAAACGCACTTCCAATGCAGTAAAGGCATAGCTGGATAGAAAAACCCACAATGGACCTCAGCGTTATTGAAGCAGTGTGGGGTCATCTTAACAAAGAACAGAACAAAAGGCAGCCAACATCCAGAGAAGAGCTCTTTGAATGTCATTCAGGAAGTTCGGAAAACTAATCCCAAAGACTACTTAAGGAAAAAACAAAAGAGGTGCTTAAGATCAAGCTTGTGTTGAAGTAAAAAGGTGACCATACCAAACACTGACTTTCAAGCTTTGTAGATTTGTACACGCGCTGTTTTTGTTTTGTTTTTATGTTTTTTCTCAATAAATTGCAGCACCTATCTGACTTCAGACTTTTGCCCTGTATTGTAAATAATGTCGCTTTAATAAAATGAAAGCGATGTTTATTTGAACTATGCAGCCCTGGCGCTTTTGGCCGTTTGTAACCTTTTAACTTATCATGTTCTGCTCTCATGGAGTTTGCCATTTCTAATCTCGGTTGGTGGTTGATAGGGCTGTCAGTCAGGAACACACAGTCCGAACACTAGCTGGCCACCTTAGTCCATTTGTCATTATTAGTGTTTGAGTCAAGTTTTTACCGGAAATGAGAAATTAGCATTCACTTACATCACTCCTTTGTGGAGCAATGATGGTGAGGTGATTTTGCAAAAACACTGTTCCACTGATTATCCTTTCAAAGAGTAAACAAAGAACTTTTTTTAAACAACAGACAGCTGTTGATGATTTACCAAGAGCATAGAACATCAGGTTGACATGGCATATTAAGTCAGTACTTAGTGTTTGTTTAAAGCTGCTGTCTCCTCCCCCGCCCTTCTCCTCACAGGACACACACACACACACACACACACACACACACACACACACACACACACACACACACACAGCTTGTCTTTTAAAGGAGATCTTATTGGATAAATAGCGGAAAAACAACTGCGGTGAACCCATTTGAATGTTTCCCCTCTGTCCTACCAAGAATGTGTTGTCTTGGAGAGCTGAGGTCAGACACACAAACAAGGCTTTGTTCTGCATTTACCAGGCTTATTCTGTGCAGAGTGACTGTAGTGGGCAACACTGGCACATATTGTTCATTATGCATCCGCTGAATGATTGGGTAGTTAATTGGAGGAGAATATTTATTTATGAGTGTCAGTGCTGTGTATTAGTTTTATTTAATTTTGACTGTCAACACAGTCGCAAACATCTTCGGAATTACAATATATTGAAGTTTTGCACTCTGAGGCTTTTCCATAGACCAAAAAAAAAAAGCATTCAATTAAATGCACTTATGTTTTTCAGAATTTAGACTATGCATATAGTGCATGCAAGCATGCAGCTGCTATTAGGATATGAGAATTTAGACGTTTTATTTAGAGTGATGCCGTTTCTAAAGGAGAGCTGCATAAATGAATTGCCTGATGATGTCAGCAAATCACGGTGTTATAAAGAAGATTCGTACAAATTTCAGCAACACTTAGTCTCACAGCAACAGTGTGGCTGGTGTTGCTTTTTTTACAGACAGTGAGACTAACAACCAAAGCATCTTTGTAGGTATTTAAAAACCTCTGAGCAGCATTCTATGAATACCGGTCACAGAAAGCGTCTAGCCTTTGCGCCGCCTAAACCCTGGGTTTCATTTATATGTCCTGCTGCAGTGTGCTTGGAAAATGCAATTGATTTGTGTTGATTTGTGGGTTTTTTTTTAAACAAGGCAGTTGAGACACAGGTGGCATGCATTGATGTTAGTTTTTTCATTTCATATCAATGTCCATTTCACTGCTATCCACTTCTAGCAGATCCATTGCTAGCATGCCCCACGGGTGAAAACGGTGGTTCCCTAGTTGCTTATCATGCCCTCTACCAGACCAACAAGGGGTCTGAGCATGTGTATACATGCGCCTGTGCACCACCGTTAAATTCCATTCTGTGCTGGCTAAGTGGGGATTGGCATTTTCTCTGCCCGTCAGAGGGGGGTTTCATCTGCTGGAAAACGTGACAGCTGGGCAGAATTCTTTCACTCTTCCCGTACCAGAAAGAGAGACAGAAATGAGGAGAGTCACGCAGAGAGTGGGGTAGCCACAGTTTCCTGGCTGCGGCTTGAAACGTGGCAAACGTTGGCACATGTGGTATGAGTTAGCGCTAACATAACAGTTTTTTTAAGAGTGGCCTCAAACATAAAAGATGCGGAGCCAACTTCTGTTTTCTTTCGTTTGTCGTGATGCTCTAAACAGTGAGAAGTAACAGGAGGAAGGGTATAAGAAAAGTAATTTATGTGCGGACTAGAAGCATGCGATGAGCCCTCCCTTTGGGATTAATGGGAGTCTCTGTCTCTGTTCACAGGAAATATGAAAGGCCCTTTGTTGGTAAAGGGCTTGCTGCTGGCAGCAAATAACTACCCCCTGTCATATCAAAAAATCCCCCAACCTCTAAATTCATTGCGTCCTCTGCTGCTCATCCTTCACCCCCTTTTCTTTCTATAAGCCAATGCTGTTTTCTGTCAAAGTCGCTCATTTATGATTCTACTCTGCGCCTGCTGTACGGAGGCCCGTGAGACACAAGCTCGCATTGTTAGTATTCACTGTCACTTCCAGGGTTCCGGCCATTGGGTGAGCAGTGCGAAGAGTAGGAGCAATAGTCCTGTACAGGTGGTGATTTATACTTTCACCTGTGACACCCATGTTCACCCCTTTGTCTGTCCTTTTTCTGCCTGTGTTTAATTTCAGGACGCGCTATCTTATCAGGCAGGGAATAGCTGGTTTGCCGTGGTTGATGTGCGACTTGTGGGCCGTGCTGGTGGTAATGGTTTATTTTTAGTGTCGGTGCCGGTGAGTGTCGGTGTGTGTGTGTGTGTGTGTGGTGGTGACTAAGAACACCTCCTTAGGCTGCTCTAAATTAAGAGTGGCCTATCAGTGAGGGGAAATGACTGTTTGCCACTAGACTGGCAGTGTGCCTTTCATCAGGTCACACATTGGTCTCCTCACACCTGCGGCTCAGGACAGGAGGGTGAAAGGCTGTTGGCAGGTGTTAATTGCTAAAAGAAATAAGACAGTGGAAAACGAGGCTTGATGCTGTTTGTGTTTTTGCCATAATTTTGGTTTTTCACCAAGTTGATATTTCATACATGTATCATTTCTGTTTTTGCATCTACTCTGGAGGACTAAGGAATCTGACCAACATTTTTTTCTGTTATTTGCTTGCATTTCATTAATTTTCTCTGGTCCTTACAAAAATCCCTCATTGTTTCAGAGTTTACTACAACTCATTTCCCCCCCAACTTTTCATTAAGCTCTTGGCTCACTGTGTATTGTATACACTGCACTTTTTTATATCAAAAAATCTTTTTTCCTTCCACTAAAAACTCTTGCCTTTAAAAAGTTAGTTATTTAAAGCTTTCTGTCATACTCTCGGCAAAGTCTGCCTCAGCATTTAATAAAAAGCGCATAATCTATTGGCTCCATATTGACTTCCCCAGGCTGACTCCAATGGATTTGACATGGATAACATGGTTGTGTTTGTAACGAAAGGGAGGGGAGGGGATTTAATAAAAACAGGAGACCCCCAACTGAAAAAAGGACGTAGGCAGAGTGAAATAAGAAGAGAGGAACTTAAATTAAGAGGGCTCAACTTGGCAAAAGCCACAGGTTGTTTGGGGCAACTGAAATGGTGCTGTGCAAGCTGCCTCTCTCACACCCTCCCTTCCTGAAAGCTAACATTCAGGCATTAATCAGGACTGAATATGAGCCTGACATTAAAAGACTGAAAGAAAATGTACGCACTGAGCGTCTTCCCTATAAGTGATTTATAACTGACTTATCTAATTCTCTTCATGGAGTGTAGATCGTCAATGAGCTTCATTGTTTGATGTTATTCAATGCTTTAATTGTAATACTGGGGACGCCATTCATTTGTTTAATTTACTAGACTGGGTGCTGATGGCTGTGCTGGCATAGTAGGAGGGAGTTTAATGGCCATCTTCTGGAAAGGATAAGGCTTATTAGGTCTGATGGGCCTCCTGTCTCATGTAACCTAATGTGGTCATGATAGACAGAGGATTCTGGGTTTGGATGCATTGGAACTATAAATCGAAGCATATTCCCAGACTCTGGACTTTGTAATTGCCCATTAAGGGCCATGTTTGTAGATCGAGGGGCCAGATGTCCCTGATGTGGCTGAAGGTCCAACGTGTGCTTTGAGGCAGCGTGCAGTTAAAGCGACGAGGAGCATGGACTGGACATTACCCCCTCATTAAAATGACCCATTCTCTGCAAGCAGGCTCATAAAAAACCCTTTAATGTTCTTAACAGAGGAGCTTCACAATTTGCCCACAATTCCACAGCCGTAAAAGAGGAGGAATTGAATTCCATACAAATTCTCTGCTGTCTTAGCTCACAGCACCAGCTGTCTGTCCATGTTTAAATCTAACCCATGGGCGCCACTCCCTCTCAGTTTAGTGTGTTCCATATGCTACATGGATCTTAAAAGCTCAGCTCCCACTGGTCTATTTGAGCAGAAGACTCTGACTGGATTGAAAGAGACATTTGCAAGGACAACATCAGACATTTTAGTATTTCATGGAAGAAAACAAACGATCCCGGTGATGATAACCTGATGGATTTGTGGTACAAAAAGGAGGCTTCTCATATTACCACTCACATCATTTGTCTATTATTGTCTCTTTCTTAGTAAATATATGCAAATGTGTACTTGGTTCTGTGAAACCATGTCATGAGATGGATGGTAATTTAATTTACTCCAGGCGCACAGTCAGGCATAGTGTTACTGTCATATTGTTCATGCACGACAACATCAAACCCCCGCTTTAGACAATAAACTGGCACGATTTGAGGTGACTCCCAAGCGTTAGTTAGCATTGTATATTTTTAGCAATGACAATATGGCTCAAAGTAAATACTGAAGTATGTATATCTGTTTTAGAGCTTCTGCGTATATCTGGATCCATATGCAATACTGCTAACAAGGATCTCAAACAAGGATTAGCCTATGCTCACTTAATAATTAATGGACTAATTATATTCAAACTTTTATTGAACATTATGTAGTTTTTGAAAGCTGAGTGTAAATCCGTGCCGCACGTAAATAAAGTAAAATTTCTACTTTTGTTCGTATTGCGATGAGAATAAAAATGTAATTTGTTGTAAGCGCTAATAAAATCCTAACTCTGGTTTTTGTTTGGCCTATAAAATGCACTTCACAGCTGCCATTGATCTGCAAGGGGTGGGGGTGAGGGGATCTATGATGCAGATGACCTCCTAATGTGGATTCCAGTGAGGTCAAAAGGCAAATGTTTGTGCTTACAGGTCTTCCCGTTATCCCGGGTTGCTACAGCTGTCACGTTAACCTCCTTTCGCATAAAAACACCAGCTCGAAACGCAACACATTATCTTCAAACATCACAGCTGCTGACACTTTAATGCGTCTGCTGTTATTTTGACAGAAGTCACGATATTTAATTGTTAGGTTTCCGAAGCAGCCGCCCTCAGACTAACTTGAGGATGAAATCGTATTTCTAGCTCTTATAACGCCGTGCGCTAACGACAGTGCTGAATGAACCTACATTTTTAGGTGGGTTGTATTCTGGAGAAAGTCAAGTCTCCGCTATGCTTGTTTAGTGTGCAACAATCCCCCACTCACCATGTCTATAATTTAATTGTTTTCTTTCTGTGGAATGTTAGCCTTGCCTGTATGCTGGCTATAATGAGTGCCAATGGAAATCTTATTTACACTAGCTGGTTTAAAAAGTGTTGGCCAGCACAGTGGAAAGTGTCTGCTCTTTTTCTGATGGATGGGTCTTTTAATGTGACAGCTGAAAGAAGCCCTGCAGTTTCTGCAATGGGCCAGGATACAATAAAACACCTACAAGCAGAGGACTACTTTTACCCCCTCCTCTTTCTCTTTGCTTCACAATGCCTTTGTAGCACGTCTTGCTGTCTCGTTCCCTCTGCTCTTCTTGTTTGGCCAAAAAGTAATATGCAACGGACTGCTTCAGGTTACAATGCAGCATGTAAGATACTTTTCAAATGGTTAATATAAGGGGTTATAGTAGAGAGCTGGGAGGGAGGAGCTACTTTCCCCTTTGCTGCTAGGCTCAAAGCATTCAGCTCCTGCCCATTGTGTGTTCTTCCTGAAAGGGATTTGTTATGGGGGTGATCTTTGACCTCTCTACACCCACATTATGTAAATGAGTGCACAAATGAGAGAGGTGATACTATTAGATTTCTACAAACACAAGGAGCGTTAGTGCGTTAGTGCTTTGATTTTTGTGAGCTTGCTGATAAGCCAGATACTTGCTTGCATGTTAAAGTAGTTATTATACATTTGTCACTGGATTTCTGCAGGGCTTTTGTTTTTTTTTTGTTTTTTTGGTAAAAATTGCTGGACAAAAAGCCCCTCAAGCTGTGAAGTAGCACAGATACACATAAAGTAAGCTATACCTGTTGTCATGCAACTGAACTTCTTCCGTATGTTGCTAAGGTAGTGGTTGGGAAGGTAACTGGATCTCCCCTCGACATCCCTCCGATGCCCTCCGCTCAAATGCTGTTATTGTCCCTGTGCACAAAGGATGGTGGGGGGGATGTGTAATGTAAGATGAAGCAACGCGCTGAGGTTCATGGACAACGCCCTTTCCCAGACTGTATCCGAGTATATCAACTAACGGTTTCTGGCCTTAGAGGTTTTAGATTTCGCACCAAGGAGACCATTTTGTCAGCTACAAGGGGAATAAACATAATAACAACTGACTGTCTCAACTGTTCAAGCATTTTAATTGATATCTCTCTATATATAAAGCTGAATTGTATGAGAAAAAAGGGGTATAATACCGCCTGATGTATTTAGAAAAAGGAGCTGACCCATTAGGCCGATGTTATACTCCAAAGTAGTTTTGAATGTCTTCAATAAGCGACTCATCAGTTACTATTTTGCTGTGTTTGTTTAATCAGTCATTAAAAAAATCCTGTTGCTCTTCCCCTCCTGCCTTTTGTGTACAGTGTTAATGATTTTAACAGCCCCCTGGTTGACACTTTAGTAATGCAAGTTACACAGCTGGACTCAATGGTTCTCAGTGTTGTCTTTTTATTCTCTGCTTTTATGTTGATTTTCTTTTCTCTCAGTGCAGTAATGCGCTTGAAAAACGGCATAATGCCTTTCAAAGAAAGGACGGCCTTCGCACTCAATAAACTAAAGTTTTGCATCGGCGTGATTGGCAGTTGTTGTTAATGTGTGTCTACTACTGAAAATGTGCAGGCGATGGCGGGCATTGTAGCCTGTAGTCTAGCATGTTATGGCTACACGCACAATGCTTTGCTGTGCTGATAGAAAGAGTTTGCGGTTTACAGTATTTAATTTGAACCAGTCTGATTTCACCTGAGCTGTTCCAGCTTAAAAGTATTTTTAGAGGTGGAAAATGCATGTTGCTGCTTAAAGGGTCAAACCGAGCGATGCTCACTGTCAATAGCTATCTAGATTTTAATTTAAAACATTTGCTGGACGCCCATGAAACAGCCGGCTAAGTGTTTTTCTTTTGGTAACACAAGTACGTTGTCAGCATTTCTGCACATCAAGATCCATTTGAAATTTGTTCTTCAGTTTTTTTAATTAATTCAGCATTTGCAAATATGCGGGACCTTTTGCTTGTTTTTAAAAACTCAGTCTGACTCTGATGTGCATGATTCAAACCATATGCTGCAGGAGCTTAAAAGGTTTCCACTGCATCAACAGACACAGCTGGCCAGCAGTCTGTGATCTCATAGCATGACATGTTTGCTGTATTTTGCTGCATTGCCAAAGCCCTACCTTTGCTAACAAATTTTTTTTTTTTGCCCGCAGATGCCAAATCGCATGCTGATGAATAACCTTCCAAAGTATCCAGTGTTCTGCTTTCGTTCAAAAACAAGAGCTGGTGAATCAGATACTGTGGTGAGCTTTAGGGCTCCACAAAGACTGTGGTGACGTCACAGAGCTGTTGAGACTGTAAAAATGTCAGCAGAAAGTTATTTATGTGCGCTCGGCTTTGGTGGAGCATCTCTTCGACACCCATGTATAGTGTTAGAATGAGAATTACAGTCTGCTCTGGCATTGAGGTGGAGATGGACAGTGAGTTACAGCTCAAATGTCATCACTGCTGATCATTAGCGGGCCTAACAAACTGAGCTATTAAAGTTTGTTTTAGTGCTCCTATCAACAACCATGCAGCGCCATAGACATCTGCTATTGAATTCATATAATATGAGTTATTAGGCTGTACATCTTGAGTGTCCATGTATATTGCCGCATCTGTCCTGTGTGGTCCTAGAGAAAATTGAGTAGCACAGGAGATCATATTAGTTCATAAGCAGCTGTGCCATACCCCGACCACATAAGATATGAAAAAATAAATAAAAGTTTATTGTTATCACCCCTGGACTGCTTGTCCGAATCCCTGTATTCATCCGAGGGTGGTCACACATTTTGCGCAGATACTTTGTTCAAAACAATAAATAATACCATACCATACCATACCAACTTTATTTCTAAAGCACTTTAACATAAAACCAGAGTTTCACAAAGTGCTGTACATGTTAATAGCATACGTAAAGAAAATTAAAATGAGATACGATAAAATAAATAGATACAATAAATTGAAACATGTTAAAACAAATTGAGTCAACCCCTCTAATCAATGCCAAAGGCTTCAGCGAATAAATATGTTTTAAGAAGACTTTTAAATTCGGAGAGAGAAGAGGCCTGCCTAACATGCAAGGGCAGATCATTCCACAACTTTGGAGCAGCTACAGCAAAAGCACGATCACCTTTAAGTTTAAGCTTACTTCTACCAGAGTGTTATCAGCCAATGAAAGTAATGAGATTAAACTCGTAAAAAAAAATAAAAGAAAAAAACTTAATTCCTGTGCCCACTCCAGTGAATCAGAGGCATGTGGATAATTGAGGAGAACAGCCCTAGATGAGAAACAGTGCGAGCAATAAAATCAGCCACACACCACGAGATGCAGCCCCATCACTCCTCTTGGTCTGCTCATGTGCTTTAAAAAGTAGGATCAATTTTCAGTCTTGAAAACTGCTATTCTCGTACCTGCAGGCCTATCGGAGGAGTTTTAAAGAAAACAGGACCCCACCTGGAACAATTTAATTCCGACACATATTTCCAACAAAGAAGCAGTGCTTTATCGCGCCCACGTCATGTGCCTGCTGGCCAGTTCCTGCCAACGTGATCCGACTTTGGCCTTTTCCAAGTAATGAAAAAGTGGACCAGTGTCCTTAATAAACAAAACCAAAAAACACCCCCAAAAGAATACCTTTTTTGTTAAGTAAGTTGTAATTCTCCTTTAAAAAAGTCTTACCAGAACTTCTCAAGCACAGGATTCAATGTGAATTAGTTTGTCTTTTCAAATGAATACATAAAGGAAGAAAGCAAGACAAACAGCGGAACACATCAGGAATTTGGCGTTGGATTAGGGTGCAACAGTGTGGTTTGATGTTTAATCACTTTCTATGCGTAAGCTCTTCTAAGGGAGATAGAAAGGCTTTTCAGTAAGCTCTAATGACAGCGGGATGTTTTCTTGGTGAATCTTGCCTCGGCTGGTATAACACTCTGTAAACCGGCATTTTTAAAATGTATTTATTTTTTATTTTTTTCTTGCCTGAGAGGTTCCAGTGAAGCAGAATAATCGGACAGCACCAACCAAACATAGCACCTCTCTTCTCTCCCTCTCCTCTATGTATCTCGCTCTCTGTGTCTCCGGGTCTGTTAGCGTGACTCACGTGGAGGCAGCATTGCATGCTTAAAGTTTGAAAACCATATTTCACATTTGCAACGCACAGAAATAAGAAAGAAAAAGCCCAAACAAAAGAATTGTGCTGACAAATCAGGCTGCTTTTTCCCTTACTTTTAAATAATGGGCGCATGAAGGAAAAAAAGCAGGGAAACAGCGCTCGTCATTCGCTGTAAAACTCTGGGCAACGATATGTGATACACATGCAGAGACTGGCCGGCGGTGTGAGGAGCTGTCTGCAGTGATTCACATGTTTGTGCCACCTGCTTGTTTGTGCCACCGCTCTCGATGTTAGTGTGACCCTGACGAACATCGCTATCACCATGAGGCAACAGAGTATTCCCACGAGTCCTTGTATTAAAAACCCGAGGTCTGGAAACATTTCCGCAGGCGGCCTTTCCAAGCGAAGACAGATTTGTACATGGCCGTGCTTGCGGTGTGGTGTTTTAGCTGCAGACAAACTGAGGACAGATGTGTTTGTAGCTCCCTTTCCTCCTCTCCCTTGATCATCTATTCCCTTCCTCGCTACTTCCAGCTTCCCTAATCTGGGAGTCATTGTGTGTGTAATAAAGCACAGCTGCACAGATTCTTTTTTTTTTTTTAACCCACTTAGTTCAGCTGATTGCATGGGAGTAAAAAAAAAAAGAAAAAAGAGTCCAGTTCACAGACATGCTCCCCACATGTTAATGTTCAACTGTTCCCCTAACACGGATAATGCTTGTGAGAGGAGACACTTCCTTGTGCTGGACCGATGCCAGGACTAATTGTTCACACCTGATGTTGCATTTGCACCGAGCAACTGTTACCACGGAGGGACTTCGAATATGAATTTATATCTGTGATTTGCAAAACAGATTTTTTTGCGCACAGTAGGGGGAGGAAACTGTGGAAGCGTACACATCTTCATGTCTACACGTTGTTAAAATGGGCACACGTTGTCTGATCAACAGGCTTTTTGGAATGGAAAACTTTTTTTGAATTAGACTCTTTTTTTTTTTTTTTTTTTTTTGGTAGGTTTAATCTTGCTCTTGCTGAATAATGTGAAGACTCCAATGCAGCATGTCAATTTTCTAGACTGGATTGTGTTAAATTGCTTCTGCCCAGAAAAAAAAGAGAAAAAGTCATGCATATGAAAGTGAGCAGCTCCAACAGAAAGATGTGTCTCTTTTACAAATTGGTGCCACATTGAGCGACAGAGGCTAAACGTCTGCAATAAAGACCAAAAAAAAAAAAAAAAAAATTCAATAAATTCTGAATTCTACCCAAACCGCTTGCGCGCAACATACCGACTTTCTACTTAAATGAGACAAACAACTGGTGGCAGCATTGCTTGGGCGGTTTGCTTGCAAATCATATTTTAAAAATCAACAATTTAAAAAAAATTGCTATATTAGAAAAAGTTAAATATCTGCACGATCGCCACATATTTTTCTTTAATCTTTTTAATATCCATTTAAAACAATTACAGCATTACAGAAAACGACACTTAGACTAATACACAAAATCAGTTCAAGAGATCACGCCAAGAAACTGTTTCTCCACAGAGAAGTTCATTTTAAAGTAAACTTTTGGCAGACTACTTTAAAACAGAGGTGTATTTCCACTGATGTAATGAAACTGTGGAATCGCCAATAAAAAGCTTGTTGCACAGTATGAGTCAGATGATCTGTGTCTTTCGGGATTTGTAGAAAATGGCCAGTTCGGCAGCTCATTTTAAGGTTGTCGTGCTTTTTTTTTTGCTTCTCTTCTGTTTTTGATCTTGTCAGTGTATGAATTATGCTGTCACCTGCTTGTTTTTGTGCATGTTTGTTAATGCCCAAATGTATATTTGCATCCACACAGTCATTTTGCTCTTGTAAATTGCCTTATTTTAAACTCCTTGTTCGCACAAAGGACAGGTTTCTAAGATTTTCTTCTTCCTGCACCTTTTTTATCCGCTTTGATCTAAGTGTGTGTTTGATCCAAGTTTTTTATTTTCATCCTCTATATTCTAACTCAAATAAACTTAAATTCAGCTTTGAGATAAAGATTTGAGATGGATGTTAATTGCCTCGCAGTAAAGGCTTGTGGCTGATGCAGCCGTAGAATAACAGCACCCAACCACCCCCACACTCCACTCCATTCCACTTAGCTGATCTCTTTGAGCTCAAACTGAGTGTGGGGGGTGCGAAGGTTCAGTCAGGTCAAAAGAAGTTGCACGCATTCACCATCTCAGTTGTGGCTTGATATCCCCAGGAACCAAAAGAAACAGTGCAAAGGATAAGCTCAGTTGACACACTAAGACACTGTTTGTAAATTCATACAAATGCATGGTTTCCTCGCTGTTTGCTTTCTTCGACTGGTGCAGCAAATAACAAGCTGTCATGTGTTGACGTGCAAGCTTTTGAGGGGAACATTGGACTTACCTTTAATCTTCCTTCTGTGTATTTTCCATCTTTTTCTTTAAACACGGGCTAATTGTGTTTCAAGCAGAATTTGACACATATTGATTCAAATGTACCAATTGCAAACGTGCACACTCTGTATATTGGCAGTGGCAGTAATCCCTGTCATTGAAGAATTTCGGTCCTTACAGGATTTTTTTTCTCTTCCTGTCATTGTTTTGATGGTTAATTTTTGTTTTTACGTTGTCTCTTCTACCCAGCGTTTCAGAAGATGCACGCTAACTCCACAGTGCCGAGATTTTCAAAATCACGTTGCTTTGTTTTTGTTCACGTGAAAGGGTTTCGGAGAGCGAGGGAGAGAGAGATTTCCAAGTGTCTCATGGTGTGTGGCATAGGGCAAGTGAGTAAAATGAGGATAATGGTTGGTAGCTGTGACTGTAATGGTCTGCCTACCACGATGACTCATTTGCTTTGTTTAGGTTGAAAGGGAAGCATTTAAATGTCCTTGTGGCCTTTTTGGCAGAGTGATTTTTTTTTTTTCTCTCATCTCCTTTTCTCCTACTCTAATATTTTTGCTTTGAAATGTAAAAATCCACATTCCATCCCTATAGCAACATTTCAGCTGATTAATGCATATTTTTTTTACAGTTTATATTGATGCATACGTATTTTTTTTCCTGTGTGGATGACTCAGTAATTCATCTTTCTTTCTTCGAGAGAGATGCAGAAGCAGCCTCGATCTTACAATAAAATAGTCTACTCCAGAAGCTGTCAGCCTCATCTTCCTTTGTCTGCTGCTTTGTTTCCCAGCCAAAGCAGATTCACATGCATTCTCCTTGTTTCTCCCTGTGCCCTGACTTCTTCACAGCAAAGGCAGAGAAGCAGGAATTCCATTAGCTTTGTTCTCGAAAGCTCAGCATGAACTTGTGACTGTGCTATACGTGACATAATGGCCCCGGAACTGGTCCCATATCCCCACGCATTTTTTTCCCCCAACAGCTTTTATTTTACATGATATTCTGCAGGTAAGTAAATCACATCCATCCATTTACAGGCACTCTCTGTTGTATAAAATCCCCCAACTTGCTGCGCTGGACTGTTGTGAGCATGCACATGGATAAAGGGAAACAGTATATGTGAGCATGTGTAAGCATACTTTTTTTTTTGGTGTGAATCTTAAGAAGAAAAATCAAAAAAGTGAACAAAAATGACATGTTTGTGTGTGTGTGTGGTTAGGTTTGTAATTGGATGCAGTGGACTGTAACAGTCTTTACCTGAACTAGTCATTTGCATGGGTTTGATTGACAACAGAGCTATGCAATGTAGGCACAGGCTTTATTCCCCGTGAAGGCAGAGACGTTGTAAAAAAAAAAAAAAATGCAGCCTTTTTTTTTTATTAGCTATCACTTTTTTGTTGATTAATATTGAGTCATCATTGCTGAGAAAATTGTTAAAATAAAGATATGTACTTTATATTCAGATGCAGTCCTTGAACTGGAGTTGATCATGGTGGATTAGCTCTCAGCATAAGTTGAAGCTATAATGGGCATTTCTGCAAACGCTTGGGAGACATTTGATCTCCCTGCACTCCAAAAAACCCCTAAATGTCCTATTCTGTCCTTACACAAAAAGCAAAGCTAAAAAAAGAAACATCGGGTCGACTTTAGGATGCCATTTGTGCTTGAGATTAGTCAAGCACGAAAACACATCCAGGAAAAAAAAGCTGAAAGAAGGTGAAAGAAATCAAATTCCTTTGTATGTATGGTGCACACAGAAATAAACCTGGCTTCCCTATTATGCCTTGTACATTTTTCTACTGTTGTTTTCCAGTATACAGGATGTTGTTGTTTTTTATTCCACCCACTTTAAAAGTCTGCTTGACTTCCACTCACTTGTAAATGTGCAATTATGAGTCAACAAACAGATGGGAAGTAGTGCTTCTGAATCGAAGTATTATTCATTCCATTTTGTTAGGCTCTTTGCAGACACGGGAAACGTAAGATTGCTTCACCACGCTCCTGTCATCACACAGGCATTGGTCATTTTCATGTTAATATGCACTTAGACATACCTGGGACAGAGAGAACTGTCACATATGTGCAATATCATATTTTCTTACCATAGAACTGATACTTCAATCTAGAAAGACTTGCATTGGAGCTTTCACATAAAAATGACCAGCATTGGCTTTGCCAGGATAAGAGTTTTAAGGCCGATACTAATGTTTGGTGTTTTAAAAAGCCAATATTCTGATATATCTTTCTTTTTTCTGTCAGACACACAAAACACAAGCGTTTCACTATCTGTTATATCTAGTTATTTGTAGTTACCTTGGATTCAGACTCGGATTATATGCAGCTTTCCGAATGTGCATTGCTATCAGAGAAGTTCCAGAGTGCCTTCTTGGTTCTGGTGCAACATTAGCACTCATAACATGAAGGGTGTTTCTTCCATCTTGTCTTTAGTTTTTAAACTTTTCATTTATCATCAATGGCACAAAGTAGGGGTGGGCCATATAAACGATATACGATAGAAACGATATAAATTTGGCCAACGATAGAGATTTTGACTATATCGCTCTATCGCGATAGCGCATGCTGATGATGTCATCAAGCTGCGCCTGAGATTATTCATCCACAATACGAGGTTAGTTATTAATATACTGCAACAACATGGGAATAGAACAGCTGCCATAATTTGCAGATGATAATGGTTTTAGCCGCTGCGGCTAAAACCATTATCATCTGCAAATTATGGCAGGCGACAGTCATAGCAAAGAGATGAAGCACTTTTGAAATATGGGCAAAGCCGAGAACTGCCCTTCCTCCACTTCCGTAAAATTGATTCATTAATGTTGAATTCTCTCGCAGCTGTTCTATTCCCATGTTGTTGCAGTATATTAATAACTAACCTCGTATTGTGGATGAATAATCTCAGTTGTTCTCCTGACTAAAGTTTGGCCCGTGTATAGCATCCTGCTATGCGATTGCATTTGTCTCTAACCACCAGAATCCATCACGTTAACTTTTATCCAGTGGGGAAAAAAAGTTGGCGTTCATCTGTGTCGCTAGCAATCATGTAGCACAACATTATATACCAGGTAGTCCAACTTCAGTAACCCTGCAAACGCCACTGCTGTTTAGTTTTCTGTCTTCATTTATGTTGGAAGTGGTAGCAGAGCTGTACGTTTTAATTAGTTTCAAAAATCTCTCAGTCAGAACATGGTATGTCATGTTTAGGTGGAAACTAGCGAGCTAACTTCCTGTTAACTTCTAACTCCATTAAATTTAATAAATTCTGTTTTCATGGATGCATGGATGTAAAGCTTAATTGTTACACCCGATAAAGCAGCAACGCTGATGATTTAATTAAAGATGAAAGAATTTAGACCGTTTTTAACTCTTAGTGTTCGTTTGACTTTGGGACCTTAATCTGACGGAGTTTTGGACCCAGATTACTCTGCAAAGCTCCTCACTACGGCAGCTGTAATCTCTGACAATCCATCAAGCTGTGCAGTTTACCAAAGTTGTACTAAAACAATTTTTAACAGATTTCTGCATGCCAAAATCGGTTTGAGGTCAGTAAGCACAACCAGAATTCATACATAAGGCACACTCTCGATTTTTGAGAAAATTAAAGGATTTTTAGTGTGGAAAATACGTTATACAGAAGAAAAGAATATATCGTGATATATATCGTTACCGCACATGCTTCAAATTATATCGCGATATGGATTTTAGGCCATATCGCCCATCCCTAGCACAAAGTTAATATTGGTGAATATTATCAATGTGGCAACAATGCCGAGTGGGATCTAGCTCGTTCAGAAGTCAAAGGTCACATATTCCGTTTAAAATAACTGAATGGTGCGCACGTCTAAAAGGGTAGACATTCATGTTGGTTGTGCATCGCCACCTATAAAACTATATTAAAACACAGTATTATTAATCTATAAGTATGCATGCAGTGTCTGAAAAGCAGGCGTCTCAGCATCGAGGTCCACTGATTTTCTATATTAAATGAACTCCATGTCATTACTTGACATAGAGAGGTTAGGCAATTTGTCAGAAGTTAATCACATTCTAATAAACAACTGGTAATATTATCAAAATTGCAGTCAATCTTCTGGGAAATAGCCTTGTCTTGAACATTCATTTGCACAACCTCGGTCCAGTCCAAATCAAAGTTTTAATTAACAGTGTGGTTTGTTGTCTCCGAGTAAAAGTCCTTTCTAGCTTTTTAACTCACTGCACAACTAAGTGTGTATGCGAAGACGTCTTACTTATCGGATTCTTATTTCTTATTTCACAAACTGCATTGTGACGAGACGATGGCCGCCGTTGTCTCCCGTCAGTGGTTTTAACATTGCGGCTAATTTCTTTGTTTCGTCTCTCAGAAACAAATGGTGACAGGAACCAATTTGTTGGTATGATTAAAACAATCTTTCAAAGACCTGAAGCCTGAACATGCCAGCAGAGGTTATCTCATCACTGGCCACTACTACATTTTTTTGTCTCTTTGATTTTTATGATGGTGTTTTGACATGAATGATCAAGGGGAAGAATTAAATAGCTTTGAGTCTGTGCCTTTGAGATCAAAAGACCCTAATAATGTCACATTACAGGCTGTACTAAGGCAGTTTTAGTGCCTGGCCCTCGTGATCAGCCTCTTCAGAAAATAACAGCTCAGCTTGAAACCCGAGACACGGGGCTCATAGTGATAAGCTGATTCAGTAATAGACTGCATTACTTTTATACTTTTCTCTTTTGAATATTAACCACCAAATTAAAGCTGTATACCACTCGCTCTTTTAGCTTATTCACTAATAGGTTTAATAGTACAGTATCTTAATTGTGTCTGTCAAAATCTAAAGAAATCTAAAAAAGTGAAAATAATAAAACGGATAAAGTTATCTCACCTAAAGATTTATTTGAAGTTCTTGCGTAGTTCATAGCAGCAGATACATAAATGAAAGCAATCAATATCTGATGTTTAATATTTATGGTTATATCTCACCCAACCAGAGCCTCAGGGATCCATTAATTTTCTGTTCAGCTGAAAAAGCATGCGACGCAGCAGCGCCGTAGCAACACATTGGCGTAGTAGTGATAGATGCAGAGTGCAGTGGAGCATTTGTTAGATTGTGTATTACTGCAGTGTATGGTCACAAGAGAATGACCTCTGTAATAGAGAAACAATAAAAGCTAATGCATGTGAACACCTAAAATGGCGTATTAGGCTTATTACTCACAATCTGATTTCCAAAAACGTTTCTCAGTGTCTCAGTCAACCTCGACCAAATTGTTTATCCTTTTATATTAATTTTTTTAACCCCTCTTCCTTTTTCTATCCTCTGTTCTTCGTCATCAAAGCCTTTGTTGATTGAAAAAAATGACTATTGCTAGTACCTATAAGGAGAAGTAAGTTGTGGTGATGACTCAAGAATGACAATAAGGTCAAAGGTTAGTTATTACAGACATGAATTGAAAACTTAAACAACCCATTTCGCTGAACTTTGGTTTAAATGAGAGGCTCTGCATTGTAGACGTTTGTTTAAGAGATAGAAGTCTGTGTTCTTAATATGTGGTCGTGTATCTAACATTTAGCCTTATCATAGTGTGCAGTAATTATAAGTTTACTTTTTCAGTGTCAGTTATAGTTCTTTGGTGCTGAAGATGAAGGAAACTATGAACTATGTTTTTGTTTTTTTTTGTTTTTTTGTTTTTTTTATAGAACCATTCTAATTTTAGTTGTTTTATTTTTCGACTTATTAATGCAACAACAATGCAATCAGCTTTACCTCCGGGCATTTGCATTAGGGTCACAGAGCTTTCCTCAGAAGGATTGTGATGAGTAAGCGTAATTGACACGTTAGTAATGTGGTCAGCGTGATGGCATACTAAAGGCTGAGTATCAAGCTGCTTGTCTCAATAACTCGCAGGACAAAACCCCAGTAGCTATGCACTGATAACTGCAGAAAGATGCAGCTTAGCCTTATCAGTTCTTCGTTTCACTGACACGGTAATCCACACAATGCTCGGCTGTCATTGTACTGGAAAACACAGGATCGTTTCATTTACCAACAAAGGCCTGGACATAATTGTGATGTTCCTTTGCTTGCCCTCTTTCACTACTAACCCAGTGAGATTACTCATCTTCAAAGGCTAATTATTGCTTATTCAAAAGAGACCTACTATCATACATTTTTCTTTTGAAATAACCACCTTTTTTCTCTTCTGGAATAAGATCATTTTAGGAAGTGGTTGGTTGCGTTTGATTAGCATTTTAGCCTAGTCAGAGCCCAGCGGGTATGTACCAAGCATGCAGTTGATGTGTTCGCATTGGGCAGCCAGTGGAGAGGGGTAGTTTCCCTGTGGCTCATTGCTGGAATATAACCACTGTATCCTACAGGACTATGGAGAAGTGTTGAGACTCCTGGAGAAAAGGGAGATGATTCTTGTCCTGGTGGGTAGTTTGCTTGCATTGTAATTGTCTTTGAGTACAGTAGTTTATAAATGGGATTTGCTGTACCCTAGAGAAAAAATGACCAAATGTACAAATGTGATATTAATGCAAGTTAAAAAAAAAACAAGAAGAAGAAGGAAAGAACATCAAAACAAATTAAATTTGTTTCCATCTCCTAAGGGCCAGATTGCTAGATCAAGAGAGCTTAAAAACCCCAGTGTGAACGATTAGGCATGCCTGCGTTGTATATTGTCTTCCCCAGTCAGTGTGTACACTAATATGTATGTGATAAGGGAAGGTAGTATCAGTGTGGTTTTTGAGAGCCTCTTCATAATTCCCTAATTGAAGTGGCAATTTTAGGGAGAAAAAAAAATGATCTCCAACCATATGCATAAACCAAATACTAGGGGAATGGTCACTGCAATCAAGCTCGGAAAATGAGCCAGATGCTTGTTAAATGTGTTTATGCTCTGATGCAATTCCTCTTTAGTTTCCCTAATTGCTGGAGACACTGAACGGAGAATAAACACTGCAATATTTTTCATGCAAATCCCTTACATATTTTAGGCCTAGCTATAAATGCATGGAATGCTTTTGAGCGTTTGAAGTGCAATGCATTAGTAAAACGCCTTCAAGGGCTTAGTCTGGCAAAAGGCAGTATCATCATTCCCAGATCCAAGCTTGAGCTACATGTTGGTTTCTCTGAAGAATATCCTATTTTTGAAAGAAAGGGGGAAAAAACACAAACATACCATGGGCCTCTATGTGCCTTTTAAATGAATCAATATTTAGCTTTTAATATAATGAGTGAGTTGTTGTTTTATGAGAATTTACTATTGCATGATGCAATCATTTCTGTACTTTTGAGTACAGAAATCCAAAATAGCCATCATTTGGCATAATTTATAAAACATATGTTGCTAGAGATATAGATATCGATAGGAGGGCTCGAAAATAACAAATGAGCTCAGTATATGAAAACAGCTGTATTAAGTTGCACAGTGGTGTTTGTTTACTTACCAGCTTTGAAGGTGTAGTATACACTTTCAGAGTAATAGCATTAGAAAAAAACCAACAACTAATCTTGCAACAATTTAGAATTTAATATCACAGCAGTTTGAGTTGAAGTACAAGAGTGCGAGCTTCAGTGGGGGCTTAACGGGATCTTATAAACAGTGGTGCTGGCATGGATGTCTCTCACGGCACATTCAGTGGAAGCCTCTGCTTCATATCGCATTGTCTCCTTGCCAGTGCAGGCCACTGTACTAAACGTGGTCACATTCATTAGTGAGGAATGCATTTTGTCAGAGGTGCAGATTTACCAGTGCTGGGTCAGAGAGGCATTTACCTCAGTATGCAACACCTACGCTGAGTATTTCTCAACTGTCAGTGACCTCACTTCCCATAAAATGAATGATGGCATATTGATATGATCTCACACGAGAAGTTTCAGTCGCGTCACATTTATAGCGCATTAGGAGGGACTTTCAGCCTGCTCGCTTGCAGCCGATGCATTTGGCAGGCAGGCACAAAAGATGAGATTGTGGAACATATTCTTTGCTTCCGTGAAATCACAGCCTTCACATTGTATGTTTGAAATTAAGTGCATCTCTCGGTGCACCCCCCGCACCCCCACCCCTTCTCTCTCCAACTATTTGTGTCTGTCTGAGTTGGAGTTGTCACGTGACTCATCAGACAATAGAGAGGCACTCTTGCACTATGGAGAGGTTAGTCGGGGTTTTTGTGTTGTCAGGCAAGAGGGGGGATGGCATCTAAGCTGTGAATGGGATCATTGAGTTGGAGGTAATTTTGGGCCCCGGTGAAGGGCATTAGTCAGAGAGGCCTTTCTGCTGACATGCCTGTTTCCCCAGCTCTCTCTCTCTCTTGTGCTCCCCCATCTTTTTTAACCCCAATCCACAGTCACCCCCCTCCTCCCATGCTGTATCGGCATTTCTGCCCAATTCCAGCCTTCATCGTTGTGCCCACGATGACATGTGTGTTAGGGCGTGGCAACCAAGACCTCTTTTCACCCTGTACCTTAGGGAGCCAACACACCTAGCTATAGATAAGCAGCAGTGCCACACTACACATTTCTCTGGTTTTATAAGCCACCAGAGCAAGCCTGATAAATGAATAGACACATGCAGGACATTCACATTCATTATCATTGGAAATGGTTGTGCCTGCTGGGAGTTTTTGTAGCAATTGCTGTGGGGCCTGACTGTTGAAGGGCCTCTCAGAGGTGTCCTGATGGCCAAATTTCAGGCAATGTTAAGGAGCTGTAGCTCAGCTCAAGAAGAGGCCTGGGCTTAAAAAAACTCACGGGGGAAATGCTGCTGTCAAGTGCATGTCTGCACACATTTACAAAAGACTCATTGTTAAAAGTGCCAGTAGGACAGAACATGGAAAATAGGAGGCAATATATGGTATGAACCTCCAAACTGAGAGAGCGAGCAACACCTAGATGTATTTATATGTAAGTGGGGCCATGAATGTCAGGTATTTTTTGGGGGGCGGGAGAGAAGCCAGTTGGGCTAGATAGACATTTGTTGTCTATTAATTGCCTTTTATGGTTAGACATACCATTGTTTGTATGTCATTCCTATTTATTGACAAAAACCTGAATGAAGTGTCACTCAGTACAATGAGGAGGGGAGGAAATGGTTAGTTAGTACAGCTGAAAGAATGCAGAGGTGGATAAAAATGTTGGAGGGTTTGTTTCAATAATCAACCAAGCACTAGCCTCTCTGTTCCTGCAATTGCAGGTCATTATCTAATCAACAAAATAACCAGCTAATTTGATCAAATCTACGAACATTTGCAGAAAAGGATTATATATTTCTTAATTCACTTCAGTCAGAGCAGTGTGAGACTACCTACCTTACGCAGTGTGAAGCGTTTTGATTCTTTTGACTTTGACAGCCTCTTACTCTGTATTCTGCCTCTGAGTAGCTGCTGACTTGGGCTGGATCATGATAGCCTGAAGGCTCTGAGTTTGCGTGTACCTGTCTTTAAGGTAAAACCTTCAGAGGGAGAAGGTCATTTATCTGATGTCAGCAAGAAGAAAACAAATGGTCATGGGTAATTGAACCAGAAGGGGGAAGGTCAATAGAGAGTATATTCCAGTATGGAAGAAAGGTGGTGTCACTTTTATCTTTATTATTTGAACTGTTGGATATGAAAAGCTTGTAATGGAATGCAGAGCATGGTCCTTGCAAAAGATGTTCTCTTCCTATTTTGAAGAATGAATATGTGATTCCACTGCATGCCAATTTTCAAACTTTCCTCGGGCAACCTCATTGATTAATTCTCTCTCTTTCTCTTTTCTTCTCGCTTCTGTCATCACCAAGAGATTTAATAGTTGCAAGATGTGGTGTGCTTGTGGGGATTTCCAGTAGACTTTAGCAAGTCTGCTGCATCCTCAAAACCCAGAGGAACTCAATGCTCTCCAAGAGCAGATGATGCTCTGAAGACATGAGCAAGTCCCCAGGGAAGCGGCACAAAGGAAGATTAGGCACCCACCTGCAAGGGTTTTGTTAAGTTATTCCACATCTGCTTTAATAATTCAAAGCAGCATCAGCAGAGCGGCCATAGAAATGATATATCTGTTTTTCAAGTATGGGGTGGGGGTGGGATGTTTGGGGTGTGGGGTGGGTTAACGGGGAAACATACCCATACACAAAGAAATCACACAAAGATGTTCTTAAGTGTCGAAGTATGTCTGTATGTTTGTGTGTATGGGCTTGTGCACGCACCTGCAAGAGCTACATAGGTTGTGCTGGACTGTCACTCACTTGTAACATGAACCGATGTTGTACCACTGCCACTGAGGCACCTGTGGGACTCGAAAGTCCACCTGTCTGACGCCTCGGTGTGTTTTTTGTGAACTCGCCTATAAAATAAATACTCATACACGCTCGCACACATGCCCACACGAACACACGCACCTGTCTTCCGAGGATTGCAGTCCCCCACAGAAGGCTTCCATGTGTGTCATCGGGGACAACGCAGCATGGAATGGCTTTAGCTGGAAAGAAAATAGCATTTAACTAGCAGAATAAACCATGTTTATGCACTTGCCTCGTAGTTTCTTAAACACGGGGAAACATGTAGACTAGTCTAATTTATACATCTCACTGTTAATGTATTGTTGTGGGTTTTGGGGCTTTTCATTAATAGCCCTTGAGGGGCACTCTTCCTCTCTTTTTCTTTAGTTATTTTTTTCCTCCTCCTTCCATCTTTCTCCTCCGCTGCACCTGTTTTGAGCAATACCTTTGGGGCACAGCTTGAAGTGAATAATGTATGAGTATGAGAAGGAGAATCAGAAAACCTTTGTGGACCTTCTGTCTGGCTGCCTGTCTTCCTTCTCCTTTGTCTATATCCCTAGCTCTTTCTTCTTTATTTTCTGGGGTTTTACAGTTAAACTAATTTTGAACTCAAATCTATTTGTCTCTGTCTCTTGCAGTGAGGTTTGTCAGCTGTGGCCGTGGTGGTCTGATGCAGTTTGAATGCAGCAACCCATCTGACTTTCGGATAGAGGCCAATGGAGTCCTCTATGCTGCCAGGACTCTTCAGCGCTCCACACTCCCTGTGTCACCTTTGCTGATCACGGCGAGTGACGCCGCCACTCAGCAGCAATGGGTGGCCCAAGTCACGCTGGTGCCCAGGCAGCAGGTGAATACACCTCAACCCTTTTTATAACATTTTTAACTTGTTTGTTGAGTGTCTGATTGATGTTTAGTGCCATAACGAAAGGTTGAATGGTCAGTTCTCCCCTTGCATCAAATAACTTACACTTATTAGGTGCACTTCACATTCACAGTTGACTACTTCCCTAAATTGTAGCAGGTGTTCCGAAAGACTGGATGGATGCTTGCTAATTAAAAGTTAATGTGTCAATTTACTAGGAGCACAAACATACACTCAACACGGTCAGTGGGTAGCAAGAGCAGATGCCGAATAGCTCCCCATAAAGTTGATTTCACTGAGCATGCCTTGTGATTGTGAGGTTATTGCCTTATCATGCAAAAGGGGGCCACACCTCTTTTAGTGCTTTGGAAGATGGGGAGCATCTGCCTGAGCTGTAGTGTACCGCTCTAACTGTTCCTCTGGATGTGCTGTGCAGTCATCTGCAATTAGTCTGAATGACCATGTGCTCTTACGTCAACATTGTGGTTGGGAGGAGATCAAAGGAATTTTCCAAAAAAAAGTACTCAATTAGGAAATATCTGCTTACAGTGCAGACATATACAGTAATATATAAAAGACTTGAGTGACTCCTCATATTTTTTTCCCAAAGAGCCAGATGTTTTCCTTCTGGACAAGTGGAGGACAAACGTAACAGTAGTAGGTCTAAACGCTATCTACAGCAGATGAACAGCATCTGTAAGTCATGCCCTTAAGGATGGTAAAAAATCCATCTGACACAGTATCTGAGAGACACATCGGGTCCTTCGGGTTATCTAGCTGCTTGCCTATTGGTGCCTATCAAGAATAGACTCTTAAGGAATGGAAACTGGGAGAAAAGGCTGAGCTATGCAAAATTACACAAGAACCAGACTGAAAATCAATGGTAACAGGTCGTATAGAGAAAGGAATTTAAATTCAGACAGTATATACAGAGGAAGGTGAATATCTAAAGGAATCTGTGAAACCTGGTGGAGCTTCTGTCATGGTTTGGGGTTGTATTTCAGCCAGTGATGTTGTTGTAAGTACTCATTAAAATCAAGTAGTCAGTAAAAACTTTCATTGGCCTTCTGGAGACTCTTCTGAATTTTCTGAAAAGCAAAACTCTTTTCAAAAGACCAATGTTCTTTTAATTTCAATTCCAGTACTGGACTTAAATAAACTCCCAGAAGTATTCATTTTTAAATGTTTAGCAACACGGATAAAAAGTCAATAGTTATTTTGTGTGTTTCTAGAATTAATACTGACAGTTCTGTGTAGTTACTATCAGTGCTGCAGGCATAGTGGTCTGCTTGGTCGAAATTAAACTTAGTGGGCTTTTCAAAACACCATCGTTAGCCACTGACAGTCATTTACTATAGGGACTCCTGCAGGTATATGTGATTTTAATGATACCATTACTCACTGTTGTTGGGTGGTCACAGGTAAATATATTTTTTTTTTAAATAATCAGGTAAAAATAGACTTTTCGCAGTTTCTGCATTGCTAAATCCGAATCTCACGTGGTCGATACATGTGTATACAAATGATTAACTTTATTATCAGTATCTGAACTCTGATCTGTATCTGGTGAGAGCTGCTGGATTTGGCCTGATTTGCTTGTAATGAAATCAGGGATTGACTTTCCCGTATCTTCCACGTTTACGAGGTCACGAGCGGCTATGTTATCTTCCGCTAGCACAATTATTGTCATGAATCATCACGCATCTCTTAATCACATCAGTGATTACATTTTTTTTTATTAGTGCCCTGAATGCTCCAGCCTTGGGGAAACATTTTAATCAATGACAACAAAACAATATCCTCATTAACATGAGTGTGTACTCGCCCACTGTCTTGACCTCCATTAGAACCTGAGCTCCGCCACAGTCCGTGAGGAGAAAACATTTCAGTATCCGAAAGAAGAATTTCTCCTAAAAGGGGAAACACACACATATGAAATCCTTTCCACACACTCACAAACACTCAGGCCATCACTCAGCCAAACACTCTCCTGCACTCTGAAGTAGACTCCTAGTCAGAAGATGAAGAGGGGTTCGCGGAGTGTGGATTGGTACAGACCTCCAGTGTACCAGAGATAGATTTGCGTTGGGCAGAACAAACCCACCATGCCATTCATCATTCCAGACACAAGTTGCAAATAATTACTGCTCTCACTCACACCCATTTTAATAGGGTAATAGATATTTCTGAAGCATGCTCCCTCACTATCTGTCCGCTTGCCTCTCTGCATTTCCAATGTGTGAAAGCAGTATAATCGGATTTCAAACATGATTAGTGGAAGCTCGGCAACAGCTCCCCAGATGTTAGAGGAGGGGGAGTGTGGGATATGGGTCACGTTATAAAGGTGAGAAAGTGGTAATTAATTTCTGTGTTTGCATAGGGTACTTTGTAGTTTGTAGGACTTGACTACCTCACGACCGGTCAACATTTAATTAATTACATAAAAATAACAGTGGGGGAGATACTTGAAGGGGCACGGCAGCTCCATTAAAATTCCAGCTATCATAGATTGACATTGACGGATTTCGCATATTGTTTTTCTGTTTTCCTTTCTGCCTTGTTTTGTTCAAGGTTATTTTAACTTTCTCTGGCACTACTTCAGTCTCCTCAGTCTCTGGAGCAGCATAGGCAATTTGAGCCATCTGTGTGTTTAGTGTCTGGCTTTCAGGTACCATCCTCCTTTGTTTCAAATCTCATTCATTACAGCCGAG